>NW_009648332.1:18604997-18619654 GCF_000708025.1 Charadrius vociferus | reverse complement strand
GCATTCCTGGGAAACAATGGCCCTTTTCAAGTCATCTCTGAAATTTCACAGGTGAAGGGAACAGGGCAGTCATTTGATCCCATCCACAAGGACCCTGTTAGCATTTTAAGAAGGGAAGACAGAGTCTATCATGGAAGCACTGGCAAAACTGGTTAGTGACAGAAAAAGGCATCCTAGACCCACAGCTCAGGAGACCCCTGTAAAGCATAAATCAGTTTGTCTTTTACCTCATGCTACAACTTCTTTCTCAGATTTTTTCAAGCATGGGCTACACAGCTCACAGAGCTCAGGAGACAGCTCTCTAAGTTGTAGCACATGCTTTGGAGCCATGGCTTTCATGCTTCCTTTAGCCAGAACTTCACTTTGAGAAAGTACAAACTAAAGGAAGCCATTGCCGGGATATAGTATCATGTATGGAGAACACTTATAAGTCATACGTGAATTCAGGCTTTTGAAACATTCTTTAGTGGCCTTATGTCAGCAAGACAAGCATATCACAGTAATCCCAGCTGATTGGTTATAACAGCATTATCAAATTCATCAGTAAACATTCAGAAGCATATTCAGAAAACGTAGGAATGGGATGCTATGAGTGGTACCTGTGCATTGATAACAGAATGCACTCAGAGCATAAAAAGATTGGATTTGCAGATCCCCCTTACTCCAAACATCCAAATGCAATATTCTGAAGGGACACAAGGGCTCTCAGTTCTGTGAAGAGAACTGCAGAATGACAGAAGCCTCCCAGATGATCTGAGGGATAGGAGGTAAATATCAGAATTAGCAGTTCTTAAGCTGGAATGTGTCAACAATTCATGTTATAGGAGATTATTTTCTTCCCATAGTTTAGGAAAAAAACCAACAAAAGAACCCCAAAAGAACCCAACTCACTTTCATTTAGTAATTGTTATATTGAGAAGTATTTTGCCTCTAAAATTAAGAGAAGTTATGCACTCTCTACCTACAGCATGTTATAGGGAATATTATGCTTGTTGACTTTTTTAGGAGAACTTGAAGGTTACTTGAATATTGAAGCTCATTAAAGAGTTCAAATTTGAACTACTTTCTGAGAGCAACCCTAGGTGAACTAACCAGGTCATTTGATAAGCAAAAGTACCAGCAAGGGGGCAATACACATGCTTGAGACAAGCTAAATAATGACTGACTAGTAAGTAAGAGACCAATATTTCATACATGCCTCTGACCTAACTCATCCAGGCAGGCAAAAGTTGCCTTGGTTTTATTCAATGTTTATTTTGAAACAGCTATTTCCTTGTATTACAAGGGGAAACTTGCTTCAGTGTTTCCTTCACTTTCTGTCTGTGTACCATAATGAAGACTAGTGTTCATTGCTTTTCTCCCATAAAAAATCCAACTTGCTGCCAGGGAACAGAGTCTTGTTTAATGTTTTTTTTTTTTGTGAGAATCAATGAAGAAACACATTTTCTCAAGTGTAAAGAGAGGTGGAAAACAATAAAAGGCGTTTTAACACTATGGCCAACCTTCATTTCCATCTTGAGTCCAAATTTTGCTCTTTGAAAAAATGAAGGTCTACCTCGTCATTTTTCTGCTCCATGTCATTAACAGAATAATTCCCTTTTCTCCTCGGCGAAAAGTCAAGTTCATAAGTAAGCCGATCAAGGAATAGTTAAAGAGAAAATTTGAGATTGTTCATGTGACTAAGATGAGAAGCCATTACCTTGTGTAACCTGTAGGAATTAAGTGCAGCTTTGTACTTAGCATGTGGAGGCTATTTTTCCATTTTAAGTCCATCTAGGTTTTACAACATAGCTATTTATAACCTGGTCTAGTGGAAGGTGTCCCTGCTCATGGCTGGTGGGTGGAACTAGATGATCTTTAAGGTCCTTCCCAACCTAAACCATTCTATGATTCCGTGATTTCACTGAGATGCTTAAGCCAAAGTGGGCTGTAACCACCGAGAAGAATTTCTGAAGGGAGGCAAAACTGCTATAACTTACTCTTTCCTATTTCCATCCTTCATTTCCTCTTCTCTCACAGCATACATGCATATGGCCTTTTTTGATTCTTTTAGGCAAAATCACTTGTTCATTGGTGCTCATTGCTATGTAAACTTTTCAGTAAACGTGGCATGGGCATGCTGCTCTACCTCCGGCCTGATAGTACAGGTTAGAATATTGCTAGGCCTACGCTGCAAATTCTCAGCAGTTAGTTTTACTGTTATGATGATACCAGCAACATCATCAGTGGTGCTTATGTTACTGCTGCTGAATACCTGGACAATTACTGTATTTGGTCTTGTATTCCTTGAGCCTCTTTCCAGCATACTTTGCCATTACTGGGAAAACATGTGTAGCTTCCTGCCTAATTTCTCAGACACCAAAAAGCTAAAAGTCACACCCCAGGATTCTTTCCCCATTATTGACAGTTGCCTCCACACCATTGGGCTTAGCAGGAGCATACTCAGAAGGAGGCCTTGAGAGAGACGGTCAGTGCGGGCAGGGTGAAGCACAGGGGGAAGCTGCCAAGGAATTGCTTCTTGCATGAACAGGGAACAAGGGAGCTCTGGAATGTGCTCACAGGACTTGTGCTGAGGTGCTTTCCAAAGAAAGTGGGTCAGTCGTGCCTCCCTCACACAGACTGGTACAATCTCCCACAGGGAGAAGATTGCTTTACACAGGCACTCCACCCATACTGGCAGAGAAACGGGGCTTATTGGCACAGGGAAGGACTAGGTGGTCAGCTCTCCTTGAGGCAAGCCTGACGGAAAAGGCTGGAAGCACTTGCAGAGGTATGTGAGGCGAAGAATGGTGTAAGACTACTAATTTTTTTTTTTGTTATAGAATTGAATTTAATAACTATGACATTGAGTAACACCAAGGGCTTTAGAATGACCTGAATAGCTCTTTTGGCAATCTTGGTCTTGCTTTACCACAAGAAATCCTCAAGACCTTTCCATCATTGTCACACCTTGGAGTTCCCTTTCAGTTTTTCTGCAAGTCTCCCTTTTAGTACTGAAAGCAGGAGGAGGACTACCTTGCTATTTGGGGTATCATTAGTCCCATTCAGTTCCTTTATTTGTACGTGTGGAAGTTGGTTTTTGGTCGTTTAAAGGAACTCTGTTTCACCACACTGCTGTTTGAGTTGGCAGCATTATACTTTTTATTAGAACAAACGTAGGTCCAGTAACTGATGAAACAGAAATAGAAGGTTCACTGTAGTCTACTCTTTTCAGGGAAAATAAACATTATAGGATGCTTAAAAAAAATCCCATGATATATCTTCCTGATTAGCAGCTAAAATCTACATGGCTCCTTCTTACAGGCGAGACTAACCAGAAATACTATGCTGAGCTTTGCTTAAAGGAACTGATTTATCTCTCTATTTTTATTGTTTTCACAAGTTGCCACTACTTGAGGAGCATGGAATCGATTACGTATCTTTCTTTAATGCTACATGTTTCTGTACTCATCAATTATAGAATTAAATCCTCAGAATTTTAGAAAGCAGCTTATGGCAAGCAGGTTTCCTTTTAATTTTCCTTCCTTTAAAGTAACGGAAAAGTGTGAGTGTGTGGGGGGTGTTCCTTAAAAGAAGGAAAAATAGTTTTAAACATCAAAAAGAATAGGTTCAAGGTTTTGTAGGAGTTAAAAATAGGAAGAGTAAGACAAACATCATCGATGATATCAGTACTAACTTTGCCAGAATGTACTGTATATTAGTGTTCTTGGTGAGACACACAGTGCCTGTCTGTTAGTGAATACTTTGGATCTTTTTCCTTCACTGGGCTACCCAAAAGCAGCTATTCTCACTTTCAAGTGCCAACCACTGGAGATGGGCTAAATTTGTAGTACCCATTACCTGTAAAGAGTACCAAAATAGCCACATGGAACCTGACCCACACAGAACCTGAAAACGCCAGGGCTGAGTGTTTGCTGCTCAGACCTGAAATGTTCCCTCTCTTCCCCACCTCCTTCCCCAGCTCTCCCCAGCTCTTGGAGGAGTAAATAGGGCCATTCATACAACAGAGACAGAGAAAGAATTTTGAAAGTTATAAAAAACTCCCAGTATGTAATGATACCTCCTACAGTGCTAACCACCATACTAATGATGAAAAAGCTACACCCTGCATGGGCAAACTGGCATCCTTTTTACTGTATATTACTTTTTAAGCCTCTGTGAGGCTTAAAGTCAGTGGTAAAACTCCCATTCGATCTAGTTGCCATTAGATTTCTCCAATCATGTTTTAGAGCTTAAACACACATAGGCATTTTTCAAACAACATTATATATTCCATCAGTACATTGCATTTTAATTGTCCCTCTCCCTTTCTCTTTGTGTATTATTTAATGTGTTACTCTAACGGCTCTTTCAATCATGGGATAGTGTCTGCCTGTACATGTATGTAGGCAGAGCTAGGCTTAATGTGAACAATATTAAAAGTTTTAATGACTGTCCTGCAGAAGTGTCTAGTCTAAGATTATATCAACCAAAGCCCATTATTCAACTCACATGTGGGTTTGTTGGGGCTGGTATAACATTTTGGCCATAAGTGAACAGAAATGGTTCTGCTAACAAGATCTGCTCTCTTCCTACTGAGATGCTTTAAAATGCCTTTCTATTTTTCCCTTACTTGTCCTTTCCCTATTCTTTCCTTCCTTTCCCCATTGGAAGCCATGCAAGGAAACAATGCTGATGATAGGGCAGGGAGTACAGTAGTTATGATCCTGTTAACATTTACCAATTTTGCTAGATATCTTCAGCTCTTACAAAACTGGATTCTAGATGTTTTCTAGCAGAAAACACAAGATTTGGCAGAGTACCATAGGATAAAGCCCTGGAGGGAAGAGGGGCCCAAAAAAGATGGTTAATGTTCAAGAATCACCTCCTCTAAGCTCAGGAACAATGCATGCTGACAAAGAGGAAGTCAGGCAAAACCACCAGGGGGCCTGCATTTATGAACAAGGAGCTCCTGGACAAACTCAAAAAGAAAAAGGAAGCCTACAGAGTGTGGAAGCAAGGACAGGTAGCCTGGGAGAAATACAGTGCAATTGTCCGGGCAGCCAGGGATCAGGTTAGGAAAGTTGAAACACATAGTTAAATCTGGCCATAAGGGCAATAAGAAAAGCTTCTACAGGTACTTCAGTGATAAAAGGAAGACTAAAGAAAATGTGGGCTCTCTCCAGAAGGAAACAGGAGACCTGGTTACCTGGGATGTGGAGAAGGCTGAGGTATTCAATGACTTTTTTGCCTCGGTCTTCACCAGCAAGTGTTCTAGCCACACTGCTCAAGTCACAAAAGGCAAAGGCAGGGACTGGGAGAATGAGGTACCACCCACTGTAGGAGAAGACCAGGTTCAAGACCATCTGAGCTACTTGGAGGTGAACAAATCTACAGGACACAATGAGATACCTCCGTGGGTCTTGAGGGAACTGGTGGGTGAAGTTGCTAAGCCACTATGCATCATATTTGAGAAGTTGTGGCAGTCCAGTGAAGTTCCCACTGACTGGAAAAGGGGAAACAAACTCCATTTTTAAAAAGAAAAAAGGAAGACCCAGGAAACTATAGGCCAGTCAGTCTCACCTCTGTGCCTGGGAAGATCATGGAGCAGATGCTCCTGGAAACATGGAAAGCACATGGAAAATAAGGAGGTGATTGGTGACAGCCAACATGGCTTCAGTAAAGGCAAATCGTGTCTGACAAATTTGGTGGCATTCTACAATGGGGTTACAGCATTGGTGGATAAGGGGAGAGCAATTGATGTAATCTACCTGGACTTGTGCAAAGCATTTGACACTGTCCCACACGATATCCTGTTCTCTAAATTGGAGAGACGTGGATCTGACCAATGGACCACTCGGTGGATAAGGAATTGACTGGATGGTCAACCGCTCGGTGTTCTAGTGGAGACCAATGATGAGTGGCGTTTCTCAGGGGTCGGTATTGGGATCAGGGTTGTTTAACATCTTTGTCTGTGACATAGACAGCAGGATTGAGTGCCCCCTCAGCAAGTTTGTTGATCACACCAAGCTGTGTGGAGCGGTCGACATGCTGGAGGGAAAGGACGACATCCAGAGGGACATGGACAGGCTGGAGAGGTGGGCCTGTGCGAACCTCATGAAGTTCAACCAGGCCAAGTGCAAGGTCCTGCACGTGGGCCATGGAAATCCCATGCACAAATACAGGCGGGGTGGAGAATGGATTGAGAGCAGTCCTGAGGAGAAGGACTTGGGGTGCTGGTTGATGAGAAGCTCAACATGAGCTGGCAATGTGTGCTCGCAGCCCAGAAGGCCAGCCATATCCTGAGCTGCATCAAAAGAAGTGTGGCCAGCAGGTCAAGGGAGGTGATTCTGCCCCTCTACTCTGCTTTTGTGAGACCTCACCTGGAATATTGTGCCCAGTTCTGGAGCCCTCAATGTAAGAAGGACATAGACCTGTTGGAGCAGGTCCAGAGAAGGGCCACAAAGATGATCAGAGGGCTAGAGCACCTCTCCTATGAAGACAGGCTGAGAGAGTTGGGGTTGCTCAGCCTGGAGAAGAGAAGGCTCCGGGGAGACCTTATTGCAGCCTTCCAGTAAAGGGGCCTAGAGTAACAGTTTTAAACTGGAAGAGGGTAGATTTAGATTAGATATTAGGAAGAAATTCTTTACTGTGAGGGTGGTCAGGCACTGGAACAGGTTGCCCAGAGAAGTTGTGGAGGCCCCATCCCTGGAGGTGTTCCAGGCCAGGTTGGATGGGGCTCTAAGCAACCTGGTATAGTGGAGGGTGTCCCTGCCTATGGCAGGGGGGTTGGAACTAGATGATCTTTAAGGTCCCTCCAACCCAAACCGTTCTATGATTCTATGGTTGGAGGGTTTCATTCAGAGTTATTGGCAAGAATGATTGCTCTTTTTCAGAGAATATTTTTAGGGGAAGGTAATATTAGTATCCTCCTCAGCAGATTCTATAATTGTAACCACACACAGTAGTGGGTGGGATAGGTAAGAAAACGTATGGTGTCTCCTTGAGTGAGTGCAAAAGGATCAAGCCAAGTGCTCATTAGCACGGAAGGGAGAAGGAGGGAAGGGTAATACTTCCTTCCTGTTACACCCTCATCATAGAACCAGAGTAGATATTATCTAGCACATATAGGTTTGCTTTGAATCACAGCATTTCATCAAGAGTGAGTATTTTTGCTTTCTTGTCTAATTCCCATTCAGATTTGCACTGGTACCTAACAAGTGGATTCCTATTTCTTAGGTCAGATTTAAATATGAAGCCTTGCAAAACCAATGACCTCACAAAACAAGAAAATGGAAAGAAAACAAGGAAGAAAAATGAATTTGTTAACTCTGAGCTGTTGGTAACCCAAGGAAATCTGTTAGAGGATGTACATTGCAATTATACATTGCCCAGACAATAGGACTAGAAAGAACTAGCAGGACACAGCTGATCCACAGAACAATTTTCATCAGTTCCAAGCAAACAACATCAGGCTAAAATCCTCTTATCCCTCTGCAGGAATGAAATACATGGACAATTTCTGAATCAATTTAAGACATAGAACAATCTCACTTTATTAGAAAAGCTCAAGGACATTTTGACTGAACTTCGTTCTTTTTCACCAGCAGAAACTGCCTCATAATTAGTTTTTTTCAAAATAGCTAGTATGAAATTTAATCATAACAAAACTACAAGGAAAGTTGCATTACTGTCCAAGAAAATAACAATTTAGAGTTCTTATTATACCATCAGTCATGTTTTTAGTAGGAATATACTGGTAATGGCTCAGCAAATCAAATACTACATTTCTTGCTAGCTTCACAGAACAAGTAGTATATTTTCCAAAGAATGACAAAGGTACATTATTGTACGGTATTAATGGGATCTCACATTATGAGCAGTCCAGCACTGAATTAGAGAGATCTGTAATTTCCATCATACTAATAGTCAAATACGATCCTAACATAAATCATTTTGTTTGTTGAAAACAAACAAGTAATCCTTTGTTAAAGCTAAAGTCTTCCAAGGTTGAACTGTAATGAATTGAGAAACGTGCAGACATATTTTAATTGCTATAGGAGCCATCTCCTTCATTTATGGTTTGTAAAATAGAAGCAATTCCACAGAAGTTAGCAGAGTTCTACCTAATTCAAATTTGTGCAGAGCCATTATGTAAGTCATATGTTATAGAGTTTACAATCTGTTACAAATTTGTGATGCAGGTTGAATGGAGTCCATGTAGCATCCCAGTTTAATAATTCTGGAGTGTGAAGACTCACTAAAGAGGAGTGACAAATATTCACAAAATGAAGTTTTTATCCAATGTTCTCATTTAAATTTATAGTTAAACAGTAACTTCTTACTGCAATAAGTTTTTATGATGCTTTATTAAGATAATAGATGTGGGAATTGTTTTTGATCTTCTCCTGAAAAGGAAGCAAAATGTAATCAGAATGTTCAGATAAGGATTTTTCTATGTAGTATATTTGTTCCCTGAGTTTTCTATAATTACCATTCTTTCCATGGAATTTCAGCTATGTTTTATGTGACACAGGATGTGAAATTTAGGACATCAGCTATGAATGAACAATTAACACTGCTCTCGTCTATTTATTATTATGTTAATAGTATATTGAAAGGTTGCTGTAATTATCTAGTCATGAATGACACCTTTTAAAGGAAACATTGTGTTGAGGGGTGGACATGTAGTGTGACCTAGAATGTACCCTGTGACATTCTACAGATCAGGAATGAAAAATAACGCCTGGAGTTTCTTCTGACTCACGTCAGTCCTGTTTCAATTACATTATCACTTAACGTGCATCATTTGTATTAATGAATTATGGTAACTGGTTTCCAATGATGTATATACAAAACATGTTTTTAGAAAGATCCAACAATTTTCTACGTCACTAGGGCCCTTCTTTTGACTCAAGTCAAGAAGTCCGTACAGGATGGATTACATGCACTATCAGATAATTCCAACTATGAGAGCGGCAAAGAACTGAATATCCTAGTGCATAGGCAAGTAAAAACTGAAGCGATGCATACCTTTTAACAAAAAGGAAATAGAGATGCTTCAACATAACACATTTGAAGGGAAATTCATCATTGTTCTAACCTTATGACCACATTTATGTCCACTTTAACTGGTAAAAGACTTGATTACACTATTAAAAACATGCTGTCAGTAGAATTGGAGCTAAACAGCTAGCGAGGAACTGGACTGGAAACAGGAGTAATGCCCCTTTAATTCTATTTTCCTGTGTTATTCTTTTAAGTATCCTGTGTTGCTCTCTGGAAGAAGTATTTTAAGCATCCATCTCACTTTTGTACCTCAGAAAATAGGGTATTATAATCTTAAAGTAATAGGACTTTTCAGATAGTGTTTTGCCATCACCTTAAGAGCCATTGAAAACTGCAGAAGAACATATGCCTAAAAGCCTTGGTCCCATTCACTTTGAAAGTTCACAGAGGCAATAATGTCCAACTTAAAAAAAGGAAAAATAAGAGTGGGCAAATGGAAGCAACTGGAAGTCTGACCTCTGAAACAAGTGGGATTCTTGGCCCAAATCCTCTGAGGTATGAAATTAAGCAACAAATGCAAGGCAAAAGGTTTTAATTGAGTGAGGACTACAGGAATTTGGGTAGGCTGTTATTCGTTCACTTTCTCTCCTCTTCTTCATAAGTGTATAACTGCCTCCCATCCCAGGAGGGGAAGCTAAAACCTACTTTTCTAGAAATGTAGCATGGTTCCCCCCAGCCTACCCAGGTCTTGCAAAGCCCCTTCAGGAACTTCTCTCAAAGGTCCACTGAAATGGGAAATTAAATGAGCTTCTTTAGATTCACTCTTCTCCAGGCCTGTAGGGGAAAACAGAGCAAATGCGCTGGGAAATATTACTTTATGATGTATCCTGTTCATTATGGAATTCCCTTCAGGGAACACTCTTTGGGCAGCCCGAGTTGTAGAAGAATTTAGACTCCTTTTCCTCTATCAAGTTCACAGCTGGGCTTTTAGAGGACTCTGTGATAACACTGCAGCAAAGCTACACCAAGTTCCGGTACCTGTGAGACAGGAGTGTTGATTGACATAGACGGAATCAGAAAACTCCCTTTAACTACATTTTAAAATGTCATAGGCTCCCTTCCATCTTCATCCCCTCCTCCACTTAATTCTGTTTATGAAAGTCATAGGCCTAAATTAAAGAAACCACAGATTTCACTATGCAGTGTAATAAATGGCTTAATTGAGCAAGCCTTTTACTTTTATTCTCACAGTACTGTGACTGTATTGCTGATGATCTGCTTGTCTCTGCACAAAGTGGGGAGATGGAAATGCAACTTCACTAACAGAGATGGTAAATTTGTATCTCAGCCTTGTAGTTTCACCTATTTTTAACTGTTAGGATTAAAAAGTGAAATTTGTACACTTCTTTCATTAAACTTTCAAGAGAAAAAGCTTCCAAGAGTTGAGAGAACATAGTGGTAAAAAGGAATGTCTAAAAGGAAAGCAATTCATCAGAAGTAATTGTACAGTAGAAGACACTGCATGAACCTTTTCCCTTTGTGCTCTGGGTCTGTATGGGCCCAGGATGGGAATGAAACGGATGCCTGATCCAAAGCTTACTTTGACATGGCCAGTCAAAAGATTCCAGTTCATTTCAAGGGGTATTTTTGAAGACGCCTCAATAATTGTTAAAAATCTCGAATATCTGATGAGTTGTGTTCAGTCTGCTTCCTAGCTGAAAGATAGGCACATGGCATAAACTTTGATCTGCGTGCTTGTTAAGTCACTTCTATTATAATTTCCATGCCCTGTCAATCCTTTTTATTTTAAAGACTGAGCAAACCTCTTTCTCTCAATTGTAAGTATGTAAGTAATATTTCCAGATAAATATTGAAACAAACACCATACAGATGAGGCTAGCCCTTCTGTCCAAAGAGTATGTGGGAGCATACTGTGGATGTCCCTCTTTGTTCATCTGTGAACTCTCCAAATTATTCTTCTGTCGTTGTAGAGACAGACACGACACTGAATATCAAGTTGCAGCAATCATATATCTTATTTTACACGCAGTGCTCTTTTATATCCTTTTACCTGGATGCTTATCTGTGCATATACTCTACCATTCTACTTTTGCCCAATCCGCTCTCACATCACACGCCATCCAGCCAATACGATTGTTGATCATGCGCTGTTCATGCTCTGGTCAAAGCCAGGATGTTTGCCAACCCTTATCTTGTTTGCTCAGATCTTCATAGGATTCTCCACTCTCTTCAAGGGTACACAGGTATCTGCTCAGGGTCAATGTTAAACTTGTATTCTGATTTCTCGGACCAGCCGAGGTCTCCCACATTTTTCTAAATGAATTTTTCACTATTTGAATGCAGAGGTAAAAATACAGCAACACTAAAAGTCTTCAAGAAAAGTTCATTTGTGCAGCTTACTAGCCCGCTGTACCTTTGTAAAGGCTATATATGTTTGTAAGCCATAAGTGCTGGAAGAGGATATGTATTACCAGGGCTCTGAACAAGATTCAGAATGAAAATATGTTAATACAAGGTCCTTGTACTCTCTCTTCAGCTATGTCTGTTTTGATTTTCCTCTTTATAAGATAACACACGTTTGTCAGTGTACATGTACACACATGCACAAACACACACGACGTGAGTGGATACTAAATAAACAGCCCTATAGAGAGGGAGTAAAATATTTCACCGACTGTAGAGTGAAGCTCAATTTTATTGGCAGACTTCAATGATGCTAGACAATAAAACATTTGTAAGTTTTGCTGCAGACAGTCTGGCTGGCAGTTTCAGCAGCTCTAATTTATTGTGAATAAATAATTTCCTGGAATCTCTGAGGAGTCATTTTAATGCTCTGAAAAAAATAAAAATCTGGCACGCCATTAAATTTGTTTTCCGTTGTTTTGAACCAAAAATACTTAAAATAAAAGAATTGAAAAAAAAACCAACAACCTACCGTGATTTCAAAGATATTACTTTGTAAATGTCAAATCTCCCAGTTTCACACTGGTTTTACACATGAATAATTTGTGTTTACTTCATCTTTATATTTAAAGTCATGCCAAATACCAGCTGTTCGCAGTTTCTTTTTTGTGTGTTATTTCTCAGTTCCAGGCAGAGAAACTGTCCAGGTTAAAGAACTCCCATATTTCTGCAGAGTATATTTAGACTCTGTTTGTGTTTCTATTCTACCGTAAATTGATTATTACTTGTAGCATGACGGTGATCAGCCCATTTTCAAAGGCAGTGCATTCTTGAAGCAGAAACAGAAATTCAAAAGGCAGTGTAAAAACCAACTTCAGAATATGTTAGAAGCCAACTGTAAAAATATAGACGGAGTCAATTAGTTGATTCAGTTTTGCTGCCATCAGCAAAAAAAAAAAGAAGCTTTAGTTTCCACAGTTGCTGAGTACATTTTTTCCATGAGGCACCTCACAGTTCCTGCCAGTGGACTAATATATAAGTACCTATTTCACTTTTATCCAATTCTTATTACCTTGATGTATCCAAGAGATTCCGAATAAGAAACTGAACCAATAAAAGGGATAAACTTTTATCACCAACAGCATCACTTAGATATCTAATATCATTCCAAGAAACTGTACCACTTTCAGTTTGTTGATACTCAGCAAAAATAATCTCCATACTATCTGCGAAATATAATAAAGCTAAAATCTATTATAGTAACAGGGAATTATAATGGAAAACATTGGGTAATTTTGATTGTAGGTCTCATTACCTGTATTGTCCAAAAGGTTTTCTACAGACTAATATCACTGTGAGGAAACAACCTGTAAAACTGCAAAATAAATTTAAGCAGAAAAAGGGTATACATTTTGTGAGACTAGATAGCATAAAAAAGCTAAATGCGTATTTGAATACTAGTACAAAGAAACAGAGGACCCTCTTTTTGTAGAGAAATCGCATGTAGTCACTATTTCCTATTTGTTGCCTGTCTTTATACTAGTTCCTACTTCAAGTGCAAACCCAGCATTACTATCATCAACACTCAGCCAGGGTGAAAGCTTTCAACACATTTGGATGAAAACAGACAACAAACAGTAACAGGCTTTTGCCTGTGCCCTGGTAGAGAGCAATATACCTGCCACCAGCTACTGCCACAACTATTTCTTTCAGTTGGCACTAAGTGCAAAAACTATTACCAATAGCAAAAGCTCCTTCCCTCTGACTGCAGAGAATCAGCCTCAGCCCCCACCAATGGTAGTACTCACTGTCCACTGAACAACTAGGCTACAAGCAGTACAAGCCACAAATTTCTGATTTCTTTTGTCTACCTCCACTCAAGTTGTTGAATACTCTGTGAATTTAGTGAGACAGAGGTGATGAAATTTTCTTATATAAATTTTTCATTCAAGTTTGTTAAATTTCCGTCTCAGTCCTGCTGTTTTTTCGTTGTTAAGGCCTAAACACAGTATTTTTCCTCTGTTTCCCTTGTTGCTGAAATGAGATAATACTTTCTCTCTTGATATTTGCTTAGCAGTTTAGTATCTAGAAATGCAAAGCATACTCTAGCCTTCTAAGAATGACACAGGATACATTTCCTAACTTAGGGGGACTTTGAGAGTCAGCACATGTACGGCAAAATCCATATAGGCTACATTATTCCTTATTTCAGTGTGTAAGGCTGGAATAACACACTTCAACATGGAATACACAGTGGCATTTACAAATGCTACCATCTGTTGCTTTCCAATAGTATGTTCTTCCATTGATTTCAGCACAGCTTGAAGAATGGTGTAGTGGTGTATAGTAGCACTCAATAATTTTCACCCTTAAGAACAGACACTTTTCTGGACACAGTGAAGTAAACCATTGTTATAAGTGGCACCTAATTTAAATTAAAACCAGGATAAACCCACATATAACTCCAAGTATTTGTATTCCAAATATTCATACCCTTTCACAGCTGAATACCCTTTACAGATAAACAGGGATTGCAGGTAATTTTGTGGCATCTGAACTGTTCTAGGTCATGAAACACCTGGTCTGAAACAGGTCTGATGCTCAGATGCACAGTTTGTGAATTTAATCCATCACAGATAGTTAATTTTCCTGAATTAGTCTAAAATTTGGTGCTAGTTAACTTTGTCAGTTTGTGGGTCATTGTTTTCATGTTTTATAGTGCCATGCAAAAAAATGAACATAGCACAAGTTGTATGAATAGGCCAATGGAACCAGGTAAATCTTTCCACTGATAAATTCAGAGGTCAGTCTTATAATACAGTACTTTGGCATGGTGCTATTTCCAGTTCTAGATACTTTACAGTCAATGACCGTTAACTTGATATTAACTTCATATTAAATTATGCAAATGTTATTTGCATAATAAGTTTGTAGGACACTTGTATATCTATTAGGTTACAATATATAATTTACTGTACTTAAGTCTGAGCAAAGCCCATAGTTACTCAGATCAGTTCCTGAGACAGTCAGAGCCTTGAAGTGGAATT
This sequence comes from Charadrius vociferus, assembly GCF_000708025.1. Classification (NCBI taxonomy): domain Eukaryota; kingdom Metazoa; phylum Chordata; class Aves; order Charadriiformes; family Charadriidae; genus Charadrius; species Charadrius vociferus. The sequence continues at coordinate 18,605,195 of NW_009648332.1, read as the reverse complement.
TCCTCTCCACATCCTTGAGGTGATCACCTCAAAAAACGCCCAAATAGCCCTTTTCTGTATATAGCAGCTATCTTTCAGAGTCCATCAGAAGATGTTTGTAAAAGAAACTACCTAATCAGAATTTAGCCTTGAGTTTGACCTGTCCTTACTAGCATCTTCCTTTGCTTCACATGATTCATTTTTCTGACTTCATCACCC
>NW_009648332.1:18575232-18604954 GCF_000708025.1 Charadrius vociferus | reverse complement strand
AATCTTCTGGTTTAGATACGATTCTATCAAAATGTTTTCTTTTTCTCATAATGTCTGTTCTTTCAGAGATGTTAGCGTTCCTATTCATTTACATTTAAGATTTTAAGTTTAGACAAGTTCCTCGGGATTGAGAGTTTTTCAATACTGGAACAATAACATAAAGTTTTGGTGCCCTTTCTAACATGCATTGTTTTAGTGTTTTATAACAAAACAAGTATTTGTTAGGAAGATAAAAGAAATTAAACAGTATTCATGATAAAGGCCTCCAAAGATGAAGGACCTCAGAGAACTTCACACAGTCTCTGACTGGGCAACAAACGTACTTTTGAACCTGAAAAGATGACTGCCTGAAAGGTCACAGATTAAATGCATATTCTCGGTTGCCAGAATCAACATTTCCATCTTTTTTTTTTTTCTGTTCTGTGAGAAGAGCTTCTATTATAACTGTGCACAAAGGCTTTTACTACAGCCTATTGGTTTGTATTAAGAAAACAAAAAGTGCAGTACTATTTAAAAAAAAAGGGGACTTGGAAAAAACAACTCCTAAATTTACTTAGCCCTTAAACACTCACTGATTTATTATTTAGTAAAATGTTGGATTGAAGTTAGTCTGAATTCAGGAATTAGTAAGCCCATTTTCCAGTTGAGAATGAATACTTTTTTTTTCTCTCAGTTCATTGCTGTATTATTTTTTTCTTTTTTGCTTCTTTATTCTGTATGATATAATAGAATGCATATATAAGTCTATGTATTCTTTATGTTATACGAGTGATTTTTCCATAGAGAATATCTGTTTATCCCCCATTGTTAGAAGGAAACTGTATTCCTAGCAATATTTTTAACAAATGTTTTGAAAGCCAACTATGTTCAGGAGACATTAATACGAGGAGCTTTAAACTGGCAAGGATGAATGAGAGCCTGAAGAAGGAGCAAAAGTTAACCTCTGAGATCTCTCATGCATTGAAGCTATGCTCTAACCTTATAATAAATAGAATGGCTCAGATGGAGGGTGGAATAAGAAGCAAGGAGATCACAGAAAGGCAGATTTACGTTTATGCTTATCCAGGTATTGGAAACATTCATCAAGGAAAAAATAGAAAAAGAACTACGGCCCATTGCTTCCAGTATTTCTCACAAAAGGAGAAATAATTATTTCACGTAGGTACCATTTTCATGTAGGTGCCTCTTTCATGTAGGTGCCTCATCCAGATATGTCTTTGCCGCAACTCCGATGACTCTCAATTATTCAATATTTTTCTGAACGTTTATGTTTTGTTTGGTTCCCCCACCCGCCCCACACTTCCCCAACCCCGGCATGAATGAAACACATGGCACATAGCTATCAAGTGTAGGGTTATATTAGACTTCTTATGTCAATAAGTGGGAATAGACTCATCAAAAGGGTATTCAAAATAACTGAATAGATACCTAACAGGCAGTATGAATATCTTTCATAAGAATACAGACTCACATATTAATACTCATAACCCATATTCAATTACTGCTGCAGTAGTGACAGGAATTTCTCAAGAACAGCATTTGTAAATAAATAAAAAAAAATATTATTGATTCTACTGAATGTGTTCCATATAACGAAACACAACAGACAATGAATCTAATTTCAGAGAAATGTAATTTATATGTTCGGAAGCCTAACAATAGTAATTTATCTATTGTATCATTTACATTATATTCTGCTCTTCTGAGGAAAAGATACCACTTCATTACCCAAATATTAAGAAATTATTAAGAAGAAATTGGTTAGAATGCTGCTATGAAATAGCCTATTAAAAAGAATCTGAGTTTCTTAGAAAAAAACGTGATATATAGTTCTACATGTGAGTTAATATATATGTGTGTTTAATATTTCTCTTTCCAGTTGGAAGCAATTCTTTTGCATTTACAACACAGTTCTGAGCACATGGAATTCAATAAAAACATTCTCATCGACTTTAAATAGATTTTGGATTAGGCCTTTAAAAACAAAAAGAAATGCTATGCAAGTCTCTAGCAGTGCTGTTTTCCTAAGTATGAAATCTGTTAGAAATCATTTTCAGTGCAATTTTTTTTTGCCTGAATGTGCATAATTTTTTTTTATGTTCCATGAAAAAGTGCAGAGATGGCTAAAGCCAAAAGTTTGAAAGATTCAAGACTAAATACCTGGACATAATTATCTTATATGTTCACTGGTTGGTTTGCAATTTCATCAAATTTTAACAATATATTTAAAACATATGACTGTTTTTATGGGTTCTTTTTAGACTACTGCTGCACACGTTGATGCATGTTTAGTAGTAAATCTAAGATATTTTGAAATGCACTGCAGTATGCTCTAACAAGTTGTTAAAACTTTATTTTCTGGATACCATGTATAAAGTTCTGGCATCTTTCATTCTATTTTATGTTCCAAGCATTCATTTGAAGAATAATACGGAGAAATTCCATAAGTAACTACTAGAAAGGCTATGTATGGCACGGGTACTTGCTGTATTTTTTATGAGACAACAAATGTTCTTTGAGACTCAATATCTCCTTGAGATTGCCTTGAGGGAGAAAAAATCCTCTCCTGTTCATTCCTAGTCTTCTGGAAACAGTCAAGTAATTGATAGACAGTGAAATATATTTTATACGCCATTTTATTGCCAATTGGGTAGAACAAAATTTCCTTGATTTCTATAAGCACAAAATCTATCATTGCTGTGATATAAAGTAACCTAGAAGAAAGTATTAATGAGAAGCGGAAGGGTGTTTTTTTAGCATAGATTGTGCAAGAGATGACACTGAAATGACAAAAATGTATAGTCCTAGGCTGGATCTTCAATATTTAATACCTCTTCTGAAAGAGGTATGTCTGTTCACCAGAAACCCAAAAACATTCAATAGAATTTGCCTACTTGGGAAGGCAATAGGCTTTTACTAAACTAGGTAGTGCTATCTGCTAAGATATCACTTTCTGATGTTGTGATAAACACTTTTACTAGCAATAGACAAAAAGGTAGATAACAACTAATTGGTTTCAATGTGTGGAGACGAAGACTTTGGTTAGATATCAGAGGAAATGCATTCAAATCATAAAAACTTGGAGAAATATCATGTTTCCACCACAAGGAATCAGTTGGATGGGTATGCTTCAGCAAGGAAATGAATATACATTCAATCTCTTGGATTCTTCCAGTCATATGGTAAACTTTCACATTGAGACTAGAGGGACCACAAACACTGAGAATAATGAAAAGGCCCCTCATTAGCACAGAATGATCTTCCCTACTTCTTCTTCATGTTGGTGCTTACAGAATTTTTAAAAATAAAACGTTTTTCCTACTGGAATTAATTCGGGGAACTCTTTCGGCCATCTTATGTGGCAAGACAGACTAGATAAGCAAAAGATTCCCTTGTGGCTTTATAAAATGTAACATCCTCTCAAGTGGCAAAAATGCCCCAGGCAGAAATGAGATTAGCAAAAGAATTTCTCAGTTATTTAACTGAGGAGGGTGATATGCCTATAAAACTGTGGTTAGGAGTCTTCAGCAAACCTCTGAACCGAACCCCTGCTTCCTAATTTTCTAACCAAATGCCTTAACCGGAGGGAGATTTTCTGTCCTCTTTCCAAAATGCATAGTAAACAAACCCAAAGGGAAAATAAGCTAGCTAATATATCTTTGCAAGTATAAGATGTATGAATTAGCTAGCAGACCACAGTAGATACTTAATTTGGTTATTATAGTTACTGAAATACATTGGTTTGGACCTGTAAAATTGAGACTGTGTCCAGTGTGTTTAGCAGCACTGAGCATCACTCAGGAACAGAAACTGGGATCATGGTAAGATCTGGCCCCGACTGGATTTTATTGCAATGACGTACAGAGCTGACGGAGATATTTCTGAAACTGGAAATTACAACCCACAGGCATTAGAGGATTTAAAAAACCCTGGTGAGATGTAACATTTCTTAAGAACAATAGATTATTAAGAACAATAGATTACAACATTTTTATTCTGTACTGCTATGGATAATTAGTTTAATAAGTCAGGTTTTTTTGTCATTCATGCATATAATAAATTAATATGCATGTTGTTTCCTTGTTCATTCAGTCTTAAAATTCAGCAGATGAAAATCTCTTTCCTTCAGAAAATATACTTGATTATAGATGACTGCCAATGAAGAAATGTGCTGAAAGCGAATACTTTTTGAACTCTGAATCTTTTTTTCCACTCTTTATGGAAATAAACACATTTATGGTTTGTTTATTGCTTGCAGAAAGAAAGCTTGTTCATCCTCCTCTCCTCCACCCCTTTCATTTGCTGGTCTAGCTACTGAGTGGAGCCTAATCACAAGATGTCCGTGAATATCAAGCAGATGTTCACTGGCAAGAGAAAATCAATGTCTGGCATGCAGTTATATTGTGTTTTTAGACTGCACTGAGCACTTAGACTGCACTTACTTGAAAAGCAATGTTTTGTGTCACTATATCTGTATTTCATAATAAAGAACAAGTGCCCACTTCAAGTTATGGATCACCTCTATTGTCATTCCATAGCAATGTGTTTTACAGATGTCTGCAAATGAATTTTAGGCTGAACTCCATTTGCTTCTGAAACATAAGGAAGTATGATATGCTATCTGTCTGGTATTTAGATATTAAATTTTGTTTGAAGAGCAGTTATAATCCCCTTGAATTCATTTAAAAACTCCTGTATAAAAGAAGGCCGCTGGCAGTTGAAGTCTGACCTATGGGTCTGACAGGTTTTCAGCATGTTACCTTTAGCTAGTGGTGATGTAGTAACAGCACTTTATTTCCTGTGAAGCCAACAACTAACTCTTAAATACGTGTGAAAACTTAGATGGGGCTTGTCAGCTCCTCCATGGCCCTCTGCCCTTCTTAGCATCATGGTCTCTATCTGTTATTATTGAGAGGGACAGTAATGAAACAGCGGCAGCACTGGGAGCCATCCTTTCAGGCTACATCTGACACAAGCACTGAGTGTTACATTATTTGCTTCAGTGAAGCAGAAAGAGGAGACCATCGGGAGCTGGCTGTACTCCCTACTTTTCTGTTCTTCTCAGTTTTGGACATGCTAGTGCAACCTGTGGACTGCTCTAACTTCTGCCAGCTGGCAAGAGTTCCAAGATGACAGTTTGGCAGCGAGGGTAGCTATGAAACAGTCTGGTATCTCCACTTTTCTCTCTGCCATGATGTGTCTGCACTGCCTATGATGGGATGACTGGTAGCGGGAGGCACTTTCACCCTGACACCTGTGAAGGAGTCCTTCCCAATGCTAGGCTAATCACCAGCATGGGGAAATGGGACCTGCATCACCTCTCAGTTCACCACTCCAAATGGTATCAAAGCTGAGATATGCATACCAAGTTTAATTCGGTCTTTTTGGAGAAACTTTAAAAGTTTAAATCCAAGCATTTTTGTCATAGAAGTTCTTTACCACATTTACTGCAAACAGAAACACTCTGTTCTACTACGCTAATTCTAATGAGCTACCCTTTCAAACCACAGATATCGCCTCAATTTTATCTTGTATATTAGGACAGAATACTTTTTCAACCACAAAAAAAACCCAAACACAAAAAACAACAAACAACTGAGAGAGGGATCATCAGAAAACTGAAAGAGCAATATATGGAAATAAAATTCTGTTAAATTCTGCGTTAACGAATAAGACATTGAATTCATATTTCAAAACCCACGATGCTGGGCTACCTACCCAACTACAGACACTGCAAAATTCACTCATACTAGAGATGCTCAAGAAACAGTCTGCTGAAAGATGTTTAGCACAGTTATGCACAAGTGCACGTAGGATCTTCAACTGAAATGACCTGATTGAAATTGCCAATTTACACATGTAATCTTTGTCAGAGGTTTTGTATGCGAGGGGAAAACAAGGTATGGACACTTGGGCTATGAATATGCTCTCCTTCCTACCACAAAATGACAGAGAAAATACATTTCAGACATACCTTGGCAACTGGAAATAGAAATGCCATATGCCAAATATGTAGTTGCCAGACCAGTTCCTTATTGAGCACTGGTCTTCCCTATTGCAAACACTTCTTAAATTGAGACAATTATACTGACTGTCCAGAACTTGGGCTTCAAGCTCAGCTCTGCCAAGCTCTTATTCAGCATAGCTAACTGGTAGCACAGGCAACAGCGGTTCAAGGCTGCTGTACCCTGCATCAGCTTGAACTCTCAGTAATGCAATATATATATTCTGGCCTGAATCCTTTCTCCTCCTTCAGTCTAAGTTCCCAAATGCCTTTTGCAGTAGGTAGGGTGAGCAATGAGAATAACGGCTGGCATAAACTAACTTCATGCTGTCCACAGTTTACCCTAGGGATTCCTCAATTTCCCTGTTAGGAATATGTTAGGCTGAACATATTAATGAAAAAGGATTCCACCTTGAGCCCAGAGACTTGTTTTAGTACAAGCACTGTATTATATTTATTAAGGCAGTATGGTAGACACTGAATCTGTTTATTCGCATCAAGTATCAAGGGATAATATTATTTTTTTTTGTGCAAATGTTGTAAAATAGTAGCAATGTTGTATATTGATGAGTCTGAACAATAGCTGTTACCTTCCTGTTCTTCTTAACAGAGATTTTAGATGACTTGTGGGAAATTACCATCCTAGACTAGACTTTATTTCACTTAGTCAAACTGTAGAAGGATAAACTGTCATTTACTGTGTATTGTGATGCTCCAGGCTTACTTAAGGGCTCAAGTTATGGCAACAGCTGGATTTATTCATCAAACTCTCTTGTCTTGGTAATGACAACTCCTTCTCTCGCTTTTTCCTTTGGACATATCAGGAAAAAAGTAGTTTACATGGGCTCAGCAGAAACACAGCTTTCTTCTTTTATTAACAAAAAGAGAAAGAAACCCTGTAAAGAAATATAACTTCTGACTAAGCCTCCTCTTCTGGAGCAGAAATGCAGGAAATATACATAGTCTTCGGATTACATTTCTCTCCAGGCAGAGATAAAGTTTTTAATAAGGTAAGCAGGAGGCTCTAGAAACAAGTGTTTCTATATTCAAGTGGAGTTTGAAGTGTTTCCTCAGTTAAGGGTAGATTTCATCTAATTAGATTGTTCAGCCACTCCCAAGACCTCATTTAAACTTTTGCTTCTAATTCTATGTGCTCCAGACAGGCTTTCTGCAAAGCTAATGGGCACCATTGAGCTGTGTTCCTGTTTTTAAAATCTTATCTTACTTCGCAAAAGCGTTGCCAGAAGTTCTGGCCTCATGTTCACTAGCATGTCCTTTCTGGACTCCATATGAAGAGGATACTGAAGAGCATGTCTCAAGGGTAAACCTCGACCCAGAATATCAACTTTAGGGATTACTGATTCACACAGAATTCCAGGATCAGCTTGAGAAAAGTTTCATTAAGTAGCCGGCACTTCAACTTAGCTATCATGTTTATGACTGGAACTAATGGAGGTTACAGAGCCATCGTATGGATTAACGACTGAACCCATGCAGAGATGGGTTGGTCGGTAGGCTCAATGTGTGGAATATGGCAGTTTTCTATTCCAGTGAATTCCACAAGAAGCATCAAACAAGGCAATAAGATCAGACCAAATAAAAAAGCAATTCTTCCCCAAATCCATACCTAAATAGTGGAACTCAGTGCCTCAGTGCTGTGGATTAAAAACACTTTATAGCTCACTTCTCTCTCTCTGTTAAAGAGCATAAAGAAAACCAAGTCATGTAAAAAAGATTATTATCATGTAGCTATTTCCTTTGAGCAAACCCCACATTATCCTTCTGTGGTTACTCCCTATGGCCTTTATTTTGGTGTTTTGGTTACTGCTTTCTGTTCTTCTTCGGTGACCTGATTCATTTGTGCCACCAGAAGACCTTGGGTAATTTGCCTCTTCAACCCTTCAGCTGCCTGAAAAACAGGCGACTGTTTCCTTCCTCTCTACCTGCCCTTCTTCTTGAAGGATAGAAAGTGTGACAATTAAGTCACAGTGGTGAACAAGAAAAATCTAAAGGAAAGCATATTACTACTCAGTCATCATTCAAGATATTTTCAGTCACATGGAATTTCAGAGAAGTGAGAATTGAATCTCACAAGGAAAAAAAAATTGACAGAGAGCTTCTAAAAGTTTCCTAAAGTACTTCATTCAGAATTACTAATGTTAAAACAGCAAACTGTAATTGGATAGTGTAAAAAAGCCCAGTGTAAAATTAAATTGCTGGGGTTTTTCCTTGTATTTCTTTTCTGCCTTGGCTGTCCATCCAAATTTGAGTGCCTCATGGTGTTTGTTTTATACCTGGCACATTTTAGGAACACTATAGGCATGAACAGAATTATTACTGTTATAGTGTAAGACACGTCTCCTCTCCGACAAAACAACAGCTCCATGACTCTGTCACTACCCTCATGGCTGCCCTATGATGGGATCAGAAGGTTCTCCTTTGATTTAAATGATGAAGATCTCAGCTTGAGTGGAAAGTTTGCTTTACCATCTTGCAGTTACACATAGGAAATCTCTGCCAGGCTGTATGTTAGACCACTGACACAGAGTCTATGCAGCCAGGGAATCACTTCACCTCATCCCACCACTTACGGCATACAGTTTCCCACCCTGGCTGATTAATAGCGTGCGGGCCCTACAAGGCAGCCTTGTTCTTCTCCAGAGTTGTTACACTTCAGTGGTTCTAAGTTTCTTTCAAAAGTGTCAGAATTAAAGACGTTATAAATGCCCCATTTCGTTTTGTTTCAGGAGTCCATCGTGGTGCTATATTACCCAAGATGTACATTGAAGTTAAAAGACAAGCTTCTTCAGCCAGGATTCTTTTGCCCTTTCTGCCCTTCTCAATCAACATCCCTGATTTCTCCTTTCAGCACTGATGACTTGTAAACTAAATATATTAGTACGTACGAGATTAGTCCAGACAACTCCTTTAGCTGTTCAGTGTCTTTTATTTCACCTTCTCTCTTTCACCAAGTTCATTGTTCAGTTTTATACTCCACTGGAAAAAAAATAAAAATCTTCTGACTGTTGCCTCTGTTACTGCTCTTGTTTCTGTGCTGCTTTCAACAGTTGTGCATGGACATTCCTTCTACTGTCTTGATGTTCAGGACTTGAAAAATGTTAAAGACCTCCTCTCCCCCTCCACAGTCCCAGCTGTGCCTCAGATGAATTAGCTAGGAAAAGCCAACCGCTCAGAAATGCACACAACTTTCTGCTAGCACTAATACCCCGGTGTAATTTACATCACACAATAAAAGGAAAAAGGAACAAGAAATAAAAATCAATGAATCTAGAGAGAACACTGAACTTTTATGCGATATGTAACATTAAAACTATTTATTACATGGTAGGACACCCTGTGTGCATTTGTTACTGAAAGAATTAATAAATAAAATAATTAATAAAGCTCGAGTACAGGCAGTACTTTAGTATCAAGGGAACCTCTCATAATTTCAGCATTTACATTATTGTCTTCTAATTATGCTTTTTAAAAAATTCATACAATAAGATTTTATAATTGTGCTTACAGGAAAATTTGTACGTTAACTGGGAACAAAATATTATTTGTTTTTCTTTTAAATTAATAATGAGCAACAGCCTGGAGAAATACAATATTGATTAACATTGGGGTTCTTCTTCATAAATGAAATCTGATCTTATAAAGATTGTGGTTTGAAATATAAAGGATGCTATCCCCTTTGGTCTGCAGCTCTGATGCTGCTGTCTTGATTAAGATAAATTGCAGCTTCTGTAAATTATCGGCTTCTCCCAGTCAATTTGGAGGTGCTAGGGCTCCACATGATGCTGAGAAAGAGGCGAGTGCGAAAAGCGACATTTCTTTCCAGACTTGAATATAAAGCAATAAATAATGCAAAGTGCATATATAGTTGATGATGATCCAAGAGACATTGCTGTTGAAGCCAGAGTTTTCTGAAAAATTGCAATTAACTTCCTCTGATTATATAATGATCTAAGAGAAAATTTGAAAAGAAAACATAAATTCTTTATTGACAGCCCAGTTCAAAGGTATGAATATGGCACATGGGACAGCAATTAGTGAACAGAGTCACTATTATCCTCTGCAATCATTTCCAAACAAATGAAGAAAGAAGGCTGCAAAGCCATATGGTACATATATTATAAAGTAACCTGTTCCATTCTTTAGACTTACTATTACTGCTTTTGACACAGCTACAGGAAATAAAAAGCTACTGGAATGCAGACCGGGAAAATGTATTCCCAGAAGGCTTTGCAAAACTAGAGGCTGGAATCCTTGAGTGGAAACAGACTTTGCAAAGCAGTCTCCCATTCTCTGCAGCTTAGAGGATCTGCTCAAATGTAAAATACATTCTACAAATGTGGCCATACTTAGTAGCTGTGTTTTTAAGATACTTATGGAAAGAAAGGAAAAAAGAAAAAGACTTTTAAAAGGGGGCAGTCTCCTCATGGAGGACTGGAATCTAGACTAACAAAGAACTGTTTTCAAGAGAGGAATCACCAAGTCAAACAATTCATACTCAGTATGCAAAATTAAATTATTTTCTTTCTTTATGATTCCTAACACGCCAGTAACCTGAATCAAGTATGTTCTCATTGGTAAAACTGATATTTTTTGTCATCAGTGCTTTATAATTTTTGTTGTTCAGCCTATGCACTGACAATATTATCACTTCGAGTCTTCAGTAAATTTGCCTACTAGCAAACTAAAGTGGTATCTTTCCCCTCTTTTCTGAGACTTGGTGCCATAAAGATAGATTTGCATGATGTTTCTAACATCTACAGCAAAAATACCAATACTAACAATACGAAGATTCTGGAAATTAACTTTTCAGACCTTTTATCAAACAAGTGGTGTATGCATAAGAGAAAATCATGAAGCACAGTGTTTAAAGTTACTTGGGTACTTAAGCACCCAAATATATGGGGAAAGAATATCTTCAACCGAAGTTCCATATAGTGATTTATCTTGAGTGCCTGTTCATGTCTTTCACATATTGTACTGCTTCACCAGCTACATTTAGTTAGCTGGACATTTTAAAGTAATATTAAGTCCACTGAAAAACCCCTATGTCTGATAACGCCGTTGAATCACATTATTCATCTCATCTCCCTAGCTTTAGACATCTATTTCTTTTTTAGCAAAACAAGTCACGGAAAATATATTGCTGACACTGGATACCCAAACAACATTATATAGAGGCTTTTTTAATTTCTTAGAATGCAGGATTACCTTTTCCTGGATTGGCTTGTACGCAAGAGAAATTCAAAAGACAGATAAGAGTTATTTTCTCAAAGATTTATTCTAAAGCCCTTTTAAAATAACGTAACATATGTATTTCAAATGCATGTTTGTTGGTTTGAAGAGGTAGAACTTGGAAGAGCTTGTTAAAGGGATTTATTTAGCCCCAGCATTGTGTTACTACATATTAAAAATCTATGACCCACAATCCAGGTGAAAATTGCTTTTGTAATGTTGAAGAGTATGTTGCATACATGCTGAGACACTTAAATCAATAAACCATTAATTTTTTTTTTTTTTAAATATGATTCTGCTTCAAGATACCTAGCATCAGTCTATCATCCTTGCTCTGGGATGGTAATAATTGAACTACAATGAAAATATACATACTATAAATGAAAGAAAGGTTGTGCAAAAAAGTGATAGGTATACTTAATCTGCCAGTGACTTCAATTTCATTGCCTACTATGGGTAAAGTCTTGGCCTCACTGAAGGCACTGTATCTAATACCAATGGTTTTCATTCTGTGAGTTCTGAAGAAATTAGCAAAAATCCTTACATCTCGTTGTAAGTATAGCCTAGAAACACTTAAGTCTTCACCAGTAAAACAGCAATGGCCTGTGCATGACATTACATTATTTGGTCTTTTGTCATTTAGCTATATTGATAATAATGATAATTGATAATATTGACAAACATTGATAATACAATAAAGTTTGCAAAAAAATGTCATCTTGGCAAAATTAAGGTTCTTTATATGTTCTTACACAGAAGCATATAGGCTTGTAAAAAGGTGGGTAATTTGCTGACTTATTTAAACACATCAGCAAGTATTTATTTGAATTGTTTTAAAGGTATCAGTGCTCTGCTGAACAGTCACACATGGCTGCGCTACACTTACAAGAACCAGTCCAAAACAGGAGCTACCTATATAAGGGTAGATGTAGGATATTCTATAAACAGCTATGTTGGCTGAAGAGAGCAATATTCAATGGTCAGTCCCAGCTCGCTTTATCATCCTCTGGTAGAGGATTCTACTTACCAGGATAGTGTTATTAAATGTCTAAATTTCCCAGAATTGATCTGCTTTTTACGTCTGGAAATTCTGTCTCAGTACAAGCTATGGCCCTGCTGCTAATTGCTATTTACTTTGGAAATAAAGGATCATGAGGTTGTTCTGACACAGGGAAAAATAGGCAGAAGTTAAAATTTGCTGTATGTAATTTCTATCTTGTCAAGCTGGCTCAACAAGCTAAATGAAACTGTTTTGTTGTGATTACTGTACACGAAGAGCTAACCTCTCCCCTTGAAATATAACATTAAACAGTGAAATACTGACAAAAGTAACAGATCTCCAAGGTATTATGTCAACGATGTGGTCACATCCAGTTCTGCTGACACAGAAAATAATGAAAGGGGTTGCGCCCCGAGCCCAAACCAAACTGGTTAAACACACAGTTGACCACCTGCTGGAAGGGTGGTGGTCTCGGCTAGCAGGGGACAATGAACAGTGACAGGGTGTAAGCTCTCCTCCGAGATCACCTGTGCCTGGAACAGGGGGTATGACCACAGACTGCCTTTCCCCTGACTGGCATCTCCAGCATCTCTTCAGGCATCTTACTGGAAATCTGCCTGATACATATTGATGTGAAAGGAAGGCAGGCCAGGCTCACTGTTGCTTTGCAGTGATGGCTTGGGAAATGCGATCAAGATGATCACCTGCTGAATTTTAACACTGGTGTTTCTCTTTAGTCTGTCATCTTACATTCACTGCCTATGCTTCCAAGATCTCTGCAATATCATAAATACACATAGAAGTATTCAGAACATTAAAGAAAAGGTCCCAAAGATCCTACAGCTGAGTTCATGCAGGCAAGACAAAAAAATGGGAAGTTCAGTTGCTAGAGGATGAAAAGTGACAACATTAGCTTTCCTTAGGAAGATTGTAAAAAAGGATTGGGTTTAAAAAGAAAAGAGACAACTGTATACAAGCAAAAAATTATGCTTTCTTCCCTTTGTATTTCACTGTATTTCCAAGAGACAGGGGTGGTAAGCAACAAAGGTAAGGCAGGGAGGGGTAGGCAAAGGGAGCATTAATGAGAGATATTAAGGAACAGAAAAGGAAAAGAGGGTGTAGGCCAAGGCAAATTCTCGTTTGTGCAGCATGTTGAAGGTAAAAACAAGGAGAATGATGTGGGGAGTAGGTGGGAAGTCAATAAATGCGTTCAAGATGCTGAAAGGAAAAGTGTTTAGAATAGATTATGGTGATGATTTTGGCAACACCACCCGAGACTGGAGAGGGAAAGAATCTAGCCAGGGGAAGGCAAGAGTTGTCAAGGAGATGATGAGGATGAAGCAACAACACAGTAAAACTAAAGACGGTAACAGGACTAAATTGCCACCACACTGGTCAGATTTTAATCTACTTTGCTGGGATGTATCCTTTGGCTTCTATGGCTAATGTGAATCTATGTCAGGGCAAAAGACATTATTCTTTAGTAATACCAGGATTTATGCTTTTATAAAAGAAAAAACCCCCCTTTTGGTTGTGCCTTAACACTTTGTGAAAATAGAAATCAAGAACTGGAAAAGTGTATATTCTTTTTCAGTTAGTGGATAAATTTCCAGCAGGACAGATGCATATAGGTTTGCTATTTGTTCAAAGGAATGAAATACCACCATACTTACAACAAAATCTCAGTTTGCAACAAAGATGGTGAAGTTTCACTTGGTTGAAATTGAGGAATGCTAGTGACAACGTTACATTTTTTGCAACTGCACCAAAATTAGTAGGTTAGAACAACTGTTGCTGTCTCCCATACTTCTTCCCTTATTTTAGTCGCTGTGGTTCCAGAGGTGCCAAATCAGCCCTTCTGGCTAAAAATTCAAAGTCTGCAAGAAGCAAAACCTATAAAAACTTACAGCTAATAACGAATGTCTTAGGTCTAATCATACAAACATGCATGTAGGTAATTTTACTTGCATAGTGAATCTCATTTACTTTTCTGGGATTATTTCTGTTACTAAAATTCCTCATGTATGTAGGAGTTTAGAAACCTGGACCTGTTCTTCACTTTTTTTGCCATGCGCTGGCAGTGTTTTAGTAAGGGAGAAACTTAAAAATGATCCCAGACAGGAGCTTAAAAAGTCCAAAGGGAGCAATTAAGAAATGGGCAAAGCGCTGCAACAATTAGGATAGCAAGGTTTGTTCTATAACTAAATCTGGTGACTTCTGTATGAGCTATATAAATGCACTGAAAGCCCTTTTAAACTTCTGCTCAGTCCTTTCCCTCCTTTTCACAAATGAATAGAGCTATTCATTTCAATGGAACATTTGTCTGTGTGGGTCTGGAAAGCTGTCTGAGCAACTCGCGCAGCCCCAGGTAGCAAATGGTGGTAGAATCCCAAATGTTAGACAGCTTGTAATACTAATCTGGATGGCCTCAGTGCAAAATAAAGTGGCTCAGTAGACATCACCCACTACAAAGACTAAAACAAATTAAATGATTTGCCATACTAAATAATTGGGTACTTCTAACAGATTAGAAAAAAGAATCAAAGAATTGATATTCCTTTGCCTAGGCCAACGTACAGCAGTATTGCCAGAGATGGAAAAAGGCACATGAGTTCTAAGTGTTGATGTCAAGAAAGAAAATGAATGTAAGGAAGTCCATCATTAAGGATTCAACATAGCCTTCATTAAAACAACAAAACCGATAAAACTAAGTGTTTACACACTCAAATTGATGCACACTCAAACTGAAAGGTCTGACTCTTTTGCCACCATATGCACTTTATTTCCATAGCCTCAGTATCAGTTACAAGAAGGATCTGATGAAATACTCTTTAGTATCTGAAAAGACATGCCAAGGATTAACATGACGAATTCATGCAGTGGCACACAGGACACCTGTAAATTTATGACATTTATTTGTCTAATGGCTTGCTCCTCACAAGCTCTGCCTGTCTCCCATCTAGTTAAGATTTCATCATGCTTTCAGAGCCGTGAATAACTTCCTCTCATCTATCCATCATTGCCTCTATTCATTTTGTCCTTCTCTGGTCCCATCTCTTTTGCCAGCCCATACACAATGTTTGCCACTTCAACTCAGGCGAGCCAGGGCGGGTGTTTTTGTTTTCTATGTGGCTCCCAATTCTTAGGAGTTATCCATGAAGATAGTTGCTCCCTGATATACCCTTCAGCAAAGATGATAATCAGTGAAGTAGAGAGACAACTTAGGAATATTTTTTAAATTGAAAAAAAAAAAGGCCATAACAAACCACAGCAAGGTCAATGCCTGCTTAATCATTCAACTTATGTTGAATTAACATTTTTTTTCTTTCTTTTATCCCATGGTTTCCCTTCTGCCTGTGTAGTTCTTAATACATTGCTGACCTTACCAGAGAAAAATATTAAGAGCACATTTTGGAATAGCTACGGTTCTTGAGTTATTCCTTTGCATAGGAATAATTCCCCTGATACTTGATTGCCCCTTACGGAGGTGTATTTAAGACCCATGGAACACAAAATTTGATATCTGCATGGAAATAGCAAAAAAAATTTTTTTTTTCTTACCAGACCTTGTTTACATGGGTACTGTATGTGACCATCTCTTTCCGATATAGAAAAGTACCTGTTTGCAGTGAGAAATTACGCATTTTATTTACAGCTGGATTTTAATGGAGCAGGTTTAAGTAGCTTCCAGCTGTCTTTGCGAGGACTTGTCAGAATTTTCCTCAGAAAGGAATCTAGAGGTATTCAGGAAATAGCAATAGCTTTAATAAATCATAAACTGAAGCTACGCAGTAGCATGAGGTTGAAGGAGGAGAGGGAGAGAGAGAGAAGCAGGAGGCAGAGTATGATTTAGGTTAAAAAAATCCACTTGAACTATAACACCTCCTGTTGTGAAAAATTACTCAGAAGGGCAACAATTATTTCAAAAATTGTGCTAGGACACAAAGCTGATGACACAATACATCCATCTTTGCCACAGGTGAGCAGGTAATGTTTTGCCTGACATCTCACAACGAATGCTTCTTCGGGTATGCACATATACTTTCATACACAGCTGTATGTCTTGGAGAAGATATGGGTATTTACAGAAAAAGAACTGTAAAAAAACCCAACAAAACAGTCAGAACAGTCTTATTATTAAAAAAAATTAACATATACTTTTAGGGATGCATTTTGCCTGAAGTTCTTACTTTCAAATTTCCTCACTCTCTTGCTGGCTCAAGAACATCTTACAAAAACAGGAAATATCTATAGTTCCTATTGAGAGGCCAGGGCTGGCTCACAGGGTACACATGAAGAAGTGTGAGTGCTACAGGCTATTCTGGACTCTGTTGCAGCCCCATTTGCACAGTGTGGAGGGAAAAGCGATTTGTTCCTGGAGTACTCCAGAATATCTGATAAAATATCGTTGCTTTGTATCAACAACTTACCTTTAAAATTCTCTACTTGTATGCTCAGAATATGAATGAAGTTCCTAAGAAGTAGCTTTTAAAAAACCTTCATGAAAATGAACCTTTATAAACCAAGTAAGAAACGAAAATTCTTTTTCTGTTTATTAAATGACAGTCAGGAGGTCAGATTCAGTTATCCCCACATAACCCCACTGAACTTGCTCAATGGGGTCGCAGTGCTGCAAGCCAGGGCACAGCTTAGCCCAATGTGTAAATTTCAGGAAGAACAAACCTTCGTTACAGAACTCAAAAGAATCCTTGTGCTCTCTGAAGGAAAGGTATAAAGGGGTGCTTGTTAATACTAGCCAACACAGTCCACTTTCTGGAAAAAGAGGGGGGATCTTGGTAAGAACCTGAGGCTCTTATACCCAGCAAGGCAAAATTTCTCCAAGAGAAAAAATAGCCAGCTAGAATTTTAAAAAACACCACATGCTCTGTACATCTTTATAATTGTATGACACATTCCTATGGGATAGACTTTCTTCAGGAAAAATTGACAGCTCAGTAACTGACACTATCATACAGTCCTTTTAACTCTTCATCACATTTTTCCTCTTTAACACAAAATTCATTATTTTCAGAACTCAACATGCAGGGTATTTTTTTTTTACCAAACCTTAAGTTGTGCTAGTATCATCTCATTATCTGCATGAGTCCTGTTTATTCCAAATCCTAGAAATTGCTTTAAACTGTCTCCTATATCACTCCAAAGGAAGAAAGAAGCAGTGTGCTTGTGTGTGTGTGAGGAAGAAAGAAAGAGAGGGGAGAGGTCTTTTGTATGGCTTTGAGAGAAAATCACATTTATTTAAGGAATACTGAGGTCATCTTACATCTGTAGGTGTCTGTAGATCTGACATAAATCCAGGAGTGGATGGTACCCTATTTTATTTAGTATTTAGCCACCCTCACAAAGAAAGCCCATGCTCTCACCATGTCAGTCATATGGTCTTGATTATTGCCTAGAAAATATATAAGTGAGATCCCTTCATAGGTTCAATAGTACAGTCCCTGGGCACCCTGTATTGGCCATGCAGGACGCTGGACCATGGATAGGACCACCAGTTTGTCGCAGCTGCTGCCCTTACTCCCATCTGCCTGAAAGGGCTTGCTGTCAGGAAATCTGCAGTCTCACTCTCTCCTCCTCCCCATTAGTACCGAGTTAATAGGCTTCATGGGTTTGTGACATGCAGACTGTAGGTGGGTTTGTACACTTGCATGGAGGCAGGCTCTTTTTTTCCACCTATTTTGTCCCAGTGTAGGCACAGTGTGACATTTACATTCTTTCTTGGGCTCTGCATGCCTGCAGAGGGGGCCAGAGAATTTAGCAGTCTCTGGCTACCTAATACCAGTGAATGTCTCATTTTAGAAAGCCTCTGAAGTATATAATACTTTGAACAGAGACAATGGGAAACGCAATGTAATTCGATGTTTTGGTAAAGTATTGCCCTCTAAGGAAATCTGCTCATCACAGTTTTACTTTAGTAATTCACTAGCCATTTTCAGTGCTCCAGACTCTGAAAAAACCACTAATTTTTCTTGTTATCAGTGGTTTATATTTTTCACCTCAACTTTTGTGGAATGTGTACCAATACAGTCTTAATGACCTTCATAATTTTAAAGAATTTTGTCAGAAGTTAAATGCAATAGGACTTTTCCAAAACAGTATGGAAAAAGAAAAGAGAAATCATGATCCATCTGTAAATTCTCCATGTACCACAGTCATTTATTACTTCATACTGAAATTTGAAATATGAGAACAAAGCAGAGGCAAAGCCAAATAGAAAAGCCACACCAGAAAGGAACATCTGCAAAATTCTTTGAAAAAATGCACAAATGTTATGAATTAAACCTTTTCTGGCTTTCCTTACAGCTGCACAACCTCACACTCAGCAAGACAGGAAGGACTATTGAAATATTTCCTATTCAATCTTAAGAAGCAGAAGCCCATACCATTTATTGGAAACATTAAATAAAAGTCTGTGTGCTGGCACACTCAAGAAAATGTAACAGCTGATAATGAATAAAAATGGGAATCATAAAATGCAATATAAATGCAAGTAATTTCAACTTTCATCTTTAACACAGTCTTTACTATGGCTACAGTTGATTTTGCTAATAAGTGTTAAGGACCAATGGAGAAGATGGTGCAACTCACTGAGAGAGCCTACAGAAATTTTTCAAAAATCCATTTTTGATTGGAAAACACCAGCTTGTGGAAAATGAAAGTGCTCATAAGAACAAGTGTGTTCCTGTCACTTTTAATTTTGGTAAAGAATCCTATGAAATTCAAAAAATAACAACGTGCCTTTTCAAACACTTCTTTTGACATATCAAGTCATTATTTTAGAAAGAAAAAAAACAAACAAAAACCACCCCAAAGAAACAAGAAGGTTGAAATGGTAAAAATTCAGAAGCCATTTACATTTATCTGTAAACTCTTTCAGTCTGTTGTTTTATGGACCTTTTCCAAAGTTAAGGCTTGTCTTAATGTTTAGGAAAGGAAACCTCAAAAATCTGGAGAAATATCCCAGATAAACTGCTTCACAATCAGTAACTGGCTGCTTACACTGAAATATGGTCTGCACCACTGAATTCAGTGTGAGAAGGACTGAGACTCAAAATAAGATAAAAATTTCTAGCCACAGAGCAGATACTACAGGGCAAAGCACATTTCAGGAAGATTTTCAGTTGGCAGAATTTTAGATTGCATGCTTGGTGATTTGCAGATTAGTGTAAGAAAATTGATACAGATATTTCTCTTATCAAGCATGTAGCATTCCACAATGCACTTTCTAATATCAGCATAATTATTGTTTTATTTTGACAAATACTCATTTGAAATTCTTCTTGTCCAATATATTACCTATTTCTATACCGTAGGATTTTGCTGGCAGGTATTGTGTAAATGCAAATGGCTGCACCTTGCATCCAAAAGAAAGGAGTTTGAAAAGGAATATGATATCACTGACATATGCTGTGAAACCTCTCTTTCTGCAGTGGAGAATGAAGAGTTGCTCATACAAAGTCTTCTACCAAAAGATCCCTCAGACATCACAACTGTCATGGCATTTCCCATGTGAAACGCGCTGTGAAACGGCACTTTGAGTTTTCTTTCATTATACTTTGCTTTAGGGACCCTTAAGCAAGAACATATCTTGTTTCCACTAACTGGGTAGAAACTGAAGAGATATCTACAATCTTTCTAGCTAGATGTGCTCTAAGGAAGCTATAATGGAAATTAAATGCTGATGCTGGGGAGACGTTCACTAGTAGACAAAAACATTTCTTTATACTTACATATACTCTCACTTATAGTTTTGCAGGTAAAACCAGAATATATTCATAAATAAAATACATAACTTTTCCCAAAAGCTAAAGCTATTCTGAAAGATATTGCTGTTTCTAGAAATGACACCGAAGTGACAAGCAGCAAGAAGAAAAAGTCCCAACTGTCAGATAAACTTTATACAAGGTGAACATCACGTGTTTGTGTTAAACATTTTATACCTTTACCCTTGCTATTAGATACAGTGAATGATGAATTTGTAAATAAGTTCATGCTTTTGACAAAAATAGATTTGTTTGTAAGCCGAAGGCTGGATATTACATTTACAAAGATTAAACTGTTACCGACAATGGAAGTACATGTCTATGTCAGAAAGTAAGAATCTTTCTTGAAAAACGAAGCT
The DNA here is from genome assembly GCF_000708025.1 of Charadrius vociferus. Classification (NCBI taxonomy): domain Eukaryota; kingdom Metazoa; phylum Chordata; class Aves; order Charadriiformes; family Charadriidae; genus Charadrius; species Charadrius vociferus. The sequence continues at coordinate 18,584,557 of NW_009648332.1, read as the reverse complement.
GATGAAAGATTGATAAAAGCTTGCATCAAGTGAAATCAAAGATTTGCAGGACCAAAATAATTAAATACAGGGAGACCACACCAAGTATTTCTTACAGCATATTAAAATCATGCATAGAAATGAGCTGCCTGAGAGGTCACAAGCTGGGCTGTATCACTGTCCTTTTCATCACTGAAAGATGGGAGAGCGTGTTCGTAAGTGGTTATCAACACACTAAAAATATCCAACCCCCTGTTTCCTACCTCTGACTTACTCTTTCTTTAAATCTAAGCTCACTGGGGTACAGCAGCACAGTGGTCCTGTGTCAGTTAGACCACAGGAGGAATGGAAACACTAACTGAAAATGACAGTTATATTCAAGCATATAAAGAACCATACATCAAAGCTGCAGATAGTGACACCTTTGTCACCAGCTGTTAGTCATGTTTCAGCCTTTAAACCTTTATTTATATATAGCCAGGCTTGCAGTTTCATAATATTAAAATATTTCTAAAATCCTGGAGTAGAATTCTGTATTACAAACACATGAAAATGTGTATAGAGTGCATAAATTGAAATGTTCACATTAATTTTCACAAATAGGGACTTCCCCTTAGCTGGCTCACGGGTTTATATGCTTTGCGGTCAGGGTAACGAGAATCGCTGTCTGTATTTGCAGCTCAACTTGGCACTGAAGCAGCAAATAAACTTTGCTTGTGGCTGCTTTCCAAAGCAAACAGAACTTTTATCTCTACTTGAAACTTTTATTAAAACAATGGATATCCCATCTAGTATTTATAAATTCCTTCTGTCCTGCACTAACATGGACTATAGAGAAGGACAATTTGGGTAATTAGCTCAAAATGAAACCCAGGACAGAGGAAAATTTGCACATAGTGCAATGTGTTAGGGTAGAAAGGTGGTCAGATCTTGTGCTCTTCTGTTCACCCTCTTAACTCTACAGTCTCCAGAAAAAGAAACTTGACTCAGCTACAGTTCTCCTGGGAACCCTGCTCTGGCATGGCTCTTTTTCTTCCACTCACTTTTAAAAGTCATAATCTGCCCTGGAATCTGATTTTGTATTTAAGTCAGAAAAATACTAGCTCATTCTTCTGTTTAATCCACGATATGTGATATACAATTTTTCTGACACCATCAAGTATATTTAACACCCCAATAAAGGTATTGGGATCAATTTTTTGAATACTTAATTCTTACATAAAACTTGGACTCTTCTGTGTATAGAAAGAGCATTTACTCAAAGTTGGATCCTTGATATTCAACGCTGGTCATATACTGTTCACATAAAAAACCCTTTATTTTAATACTCTTAAAGTAGCTGGAAGCATTTTTCAACGAAGGACCTCACTCAGGGCGACATATTTGGTGAACAGGCTTTCCAAATAATTCTTCATGAGCCTGTACTGTACTACTGTATACTGATAATGTACATGTTAGAGCTGTTGCACTCAGCACAGATGTCCCACCAACAGAAGTACTTCAAGATGAGAAACTGCCTGCCATTAATCATACATTACTAAAAAAGAACCCTGTTTTATCTACCAATCCGCTGAAAAACAGTTAATATATCTACTGTTACTGTGAGAAAGTAGTGAAGCTGAAATAATTGTTATTGTGCTATGAAACTGAAGTAAAAAGCAAACTCACAGTTTTGTGGACAAATGGGAAAGATTTTAGAGAGTGCCAACTATAATTTCTTGGCTTCTGTTCCTTTAACAAAACAAACCCAGGCATTTCAAGGGCCGGCAGGCATCGATTTGCTTGGGGAGGTAGACTGTCTGAGCAACACTCAATTTTGTAGCACATGTGCTCCCTTTCACATGGCAGAGGAACTGCAGCCAGTCTATCCAGCAGCCTTGTCACACTGCAGCCGTACCAGCCCCTGTCAAACCACAGTATCCAGGAAATCAGGGATGGTAAGACGCACTGGGTCTACTGGTTTGTCAGTGCAGAGTATTTCCTTCATTCCTTGTCCAGGTCAAGAAGGACAAGAACATTTCCAAAATCTCACATTTTTCTCCAGAACACTCTATTTTCATCTATCACCTTTCTCTTATTGTGCAAAAATTAGTATTTTTATTCCAGCTATTGCCTACAATAGCAGAGTCAGCACAAAGTCTTTAATGAGGACAGGACTCCAATGCTTTTATTACAAGCGTGCTACTATGTTTCTGTTGCTGAAAGTCATCTGAGAAGAACACTGTGTTACAGAAGATGAGAGGTACTCAGCAGCACAGCCACGCTGGGCATTACTGGCTATGTAGCCATGGCAACACTCAAGAACCTACATAAAATGCTAGTCAGATAATTGGATGTTAGCCTGAGGTGCTATCTGTGCTGCCATGACAGTATAGGCAGCTCAAGACTCTGGCATTTATCTTTCAAATATGACCTAATTACCATTTCTTCCATTAGTGATAACACTGTTTTAACCAGTCCTTATATATCAAGCTCTTACTTACGTAAGAGTTGTATGATGTCTGCTCCCTGTTCATGACAATGAAGTGCTTCAAGCTAGAGAAAATTTTCCTCATACGACGGTTCCTGTGGAGCATTTGCCTTAGTCTTTCTGCCCTGTGCACTAGGAAGGAGAAGGGCAGCTTGCAGAAGCATTTCTTTTGTCTTGCCTGCATCCTAAGTCAGATTCTCCTGGAGGAACTGAGAAGCAGAAAGGGACCCAGGGGTTACAGCAGCATCACTCAATATCCCTAGTGCCTCTCTGCATGAACACACTTGATTTCAGAACTCCATTCGGGACTAGATTTATAAGAATGCTTCAGCCCTTTGGTTCTCAACTGAAAATAACTGAAAGATTCAGGGACAGAAATAATATAGGACTGACACAACTTCCATTTGAAAACTTAAACATAAAACCATTTGTGAAGAGAGGGATTCTCCTTCCACTAACAAGGGGAGAATTGCACCTCACGGGAGAATCATCCCATGATTAATGCAATCAAAAATTACCATTGAATGTCATGCATGCATATATAGAAACAACAAAAGGCGTTGCCTCAGTTCCCCTCTTTTGTGCAGAACGTACAACTTCTGTTGTCTTTTTTCCTTTTTGTTATGGTATTTCCAATCCTGAATGAAAGAGCTTACAGATATATAAAAAGATCTGGATGGAAATACAATACCTGCAGTTTTGTAGTTTGTCATTTCTAAAAACCCAAACCACCATGCTTAGCCATTTCAAATTGAAATCTTCAGTTATGCCCTAACCACAAAAACATGCTTATGCTATCATGTGGATCCCAGCAATTACAGTTTGTTTCTATGATCTTAACTGTATAAAATCTCCAAACAGTTATTTTGGACAAAACATATTTCTATGTTGTTATTAAACCTTTTAAAATCACTTTCTATGAATTCTGTTATGTCAGATAAACAGGTTGGTATTTCAGAGGGGGTTAAAAAGCAGGTAATTTAAAGAACTTGATGGTACCTGATTGGCTTTGTTTTGAAGAATGCATTAGTAGGCAACAGTCTTAAATTAATGCAAGTATCTAAGTAAGGTCTGGCCAGCCTATGGCCATTTATGTCCTGTGCATATAGATATTTCCTCTCTAAGCTGCTCTAGAGGTGAATCCTCAGTGCTATGAAGTATATCAAGCTCCACCATCTCTGGATTCAGCTTGGATGCATTGAGGTTTGTCATGCTTCTGCCAGCTAAGATTAGAGACCACTGTTAATTAGGTATTTTTTTCATGGTATATGTTATACTTCCTTGTCGCTTACTATTATTCCTTAACGCTGAGCTCCTGCTGTAGTCTGGGTCATCAGAGGGATATTTGTTAATGTATCTGCATATAGTGGTAAAATTCTTTGCAAAATCTTCATTTAAAATTACACGTGCTTCAAATCACGGCAGGACATAGGAATATACTTTGAGAAAGAATTTAAGAAAACCAGAAAATTTTCTTTCATTCATGTTTCGCTAGGTGAGGTTTGCAGGTAAAAACAGAACAGAAATTAAAATTAGCATTATTCTGACTCTAGATTAGTGTGGCACGGAACCAAAAGCAGAATATGGCAGCAGCAGAGAGGATACACGGTGTCTCTTCCAACAAAAGTTACATCTGCTAATATTTATGGCATGAACTTTTCTTTCTTATGAAATCTGTATCTACTCACCCCATTTTTCCCTGATGGAACTTATTTCTTTGGTGATGACAGATTTGTTTAAAGAGGGATTTCACCTCAGTAAGCAAACAAAATCTGCATTTGATAGGTGTAATGCAAGAAAGTAAGGAAGATCTCATTTTCCTGGTCTTGGCAATAATCTTTTTAGAGGAAAAATGCATACATTTTTCTTTGACCAGGGCACTCGTATTATTATTGCTTACTCAAGCAAGTGCTTGAATAAACATGAATATCAATGAACAAACCTAGGATAAATATCAAGCTACGCTTTTTAATGCAGTCTCACCAGTTCATTTGTTAACCTGTATTTTTTTTTTCACAGTTTAACTGTAAGCAGCTGTCCACATTTCATCCTAATACTTTTTTTTAATTTGTATTACCATAAAGAAACCTTGATGCATTCATTCAGGCTAGAGTATTCCATAATGCTTTCTTATCAATCTCTTCTTCAAACAATAGGCCTGAATTTTGCTTCAGTATTGTAAATAAATTCAGCTAAATGTTACATTTGAGCAGTATAAAATTCCATATATAAAAAAAGACCATGCAGCAACACATGACAGATAAGATTTTGGAATAGCAATGTATTCCTTCATATACTACTTTCCTAAAGATTAATACATTTTTTGTTTAAAGGTTTTCAACATACTGCCTTCTGTTTGAAGTTGATTCCTGCCAAAACAAAATCAGTGTCTGTTTTGTACTTTGGTGTATAGAAGATGATAGGGGCAGGATTCCACCTACACCTGCAATTCCCATTCCATCAAAGACTGGATACTGGAAACTCTGGTTTCTTAATTACCAGTGAAATCATTCAGATCACAGAATGTGTTCTGGGTCAATCTATTGGTTTTTGGATGAAAAGAAGCAACGGAGGTCTGTACAAAACTATGGCGCCTTTGTTTGTGACTATTATCTGTAATTCCAGCTGAATTATGGATCCAAGTCTAGAAATGCAGTGTTCACACGTATAAGTCAAATAAAGGAAGAAATTTATGAAACTGGTTGAGTGACGTAGGACCATAAATGTATTTAACTTCCAGTATCAGAAAGCTCATCAAATAGAGGTGCATTCTGTTGGTATCTGATTCCATAAGTTTCTGAGTTGAGAGTAAATATATGTGATTTCTGGGGGATATAATGTGTTTAAACAATGAACTGTGTTCATAAGTAACTGAAAATAATAAATTCAAATGCAAATGGGAGGAGGCAGTTGTTCAGAAATTTTGGTGGTTCTGACTCAGCTGGTTTTGGCTGAGACTTTTCTTGGCATTGTTCTTTCAGCAACAAGTTCCCATTAAAAATCCCAGGCATCTGAAAAGTGCAAGGATGTCAGATTTGGTGGCATTGATCTTACATTCAGTTGTCAGCCATGTTTGAGACAGATATAAATGTAATGGCAGTCCCATGGTAGTGCAGCACATTAATGACCTATCCAATCAGTCAAGAGTGGTATGAGATCACATAAAGCAAGCACAACAGATTAATTAGATAAGATCCTAAAATGCATTTTGCCTTTTAAGAAAAGCCTCTGTCTTCCTCATCAAGCAATGCCAGGAGAAGCTATTTCAGATGGTAGTGTGGTTAACACATACTTTCTCAATGTAGTAGCTGTTCTGTCTTTCCTGTCATGAGGATATATGGATTTCATTTTGTCACTCTATTTACGATTGAGAGCAGTTAGAATGTTCTATCTGTTTTCATGGAGGCAGAACAAGGTCTTTATTGGAAAAAGGAGCCTTATATTTGCACCTTTAAAAAAAAAAAATCTAAACCAGTTGCAGAATAGAAAATTTTAGATAAATTCCTCTTAGCCTTTGACACTTAGTCTACATTTCCCTCATCTTCCAAGGCAGATTTGATCAACAGTTCTCTTTGCGTACTGGTAAATGTCTGCATATTTTATAAGCCACAGGCATCCAGGAGAGAGTGAAGGAACAAGCAGTACCTGGTTAAGACAGAAAATAGCAAGTGTTTATGAAAGCTATGATGAAGGTTTTCATGCGGCACAGTTTATCCAACTGTGAAAATATTAGTTGGGGTATTACTGAGCGGGTGCTCAGAGCTCTTTTGGCTGCTGCCCAGGATAAATGGTCCAAGCAGAGGAGCTGACTGCAGATTAGTTACATATAGAGAAGACACAAAGAAACATGAGAAACATGACTCAAGAGAGAGCAGCATGTGGGTTGAGAGATTAATCCAGCATTTCCTGAGTTATTTTTCCCTGTGTCTTGCTCCTTGGTGCACTCTACTCTTCTTCCCACCTTCTCAACTAATCCCACCTTGCACTGTCCTATGGGCTTACACCATCTACAGTTGCAAATATCACATCACTTCTTCAGGATGGTCTCTGGTTTGCAAGACAGTGGTATAACCGGTAAGAAAAATTACTGCAACAAAAGGAGGTCACAGGGTTCAACTATATCACCACACCTTTTCACTGAAAATATTATCTTAAAATCCTGGACAAAAAAGCAAATATGACTTTCCTCCTTCATATGACATCTCCCTCAAGCAGACTTCCACAACTTTTTCTGCACTCTGAACGTAATTCTCACATTTGATTCAATTGTGTGTAAGTTTGCATCTCAGATGGTCTTTCTGCACTCATCAGTACTTCAGACTCTCCACTGAATGCCCCTCTGAGACCTTGTCAGTCATCCCATTGCTGTTCTGCACTGTGCTCAAAGAACAATTTGAATGAGATTTATTTCAGACAAAGTTAGAATGAATTTGTTTAGCTATCCTGACAGGCTGGAAAGATCTCTGTACTCTAGGATACTCCTTTGTATATCAGCTTTTCACCCTGTTTGGGTCTGGCTGAACACCTTTATACAAGGCCAGTATTTTGCCACAATCTAGTAAGCAATATTTAAAAAGACTGTAACTAAATTACACCCTAAAACCTAAAGCAAGCAGACATATGTTGAAATCCATATAGAATTGGATGCTCTTGTTTGCTCTTGATTTTATAAGCAAACTGCTCAGGGACCATTCAAGGTACAACAACAAGAAACATTTGGTACCTTTGGGTTATTTTCATTGTCATATATTAGAATGTTCTTCCTTGCAGAACTCACCCCTCAGTGCAATGAAGCATTATCAGCTACACATAGAATGCGATTTTGTCTGTCCTTACCTCCAAATGTGAAGGGTTGCATAGCCTCAAAGGGTAGCCTGGTGTAGTGTTTATTTCCTGTTAAGGTATATAGTTTTCCTAATTGGGATTTCCTACTTAGTTTTCCTCGCACATAACCTAAATATTTCTATTGTAAATTAAAGAGCTGTGGTGTTATGATTTTATAGTCAAAGGACATAGAGAGTCAGCTTTCTAACAAACTTTTGTACATTGGAGGGTCTGACACTGTGGCATAACATTTGATGACTTTTATCACAAATCTTTGATAATTTTGACTTTGCCAACACATGATCACATTTTCAACTGTGCCAACTGCAACATGTTTTTCCTCAGCAGCTTCTAACGTTCTATGGAAAGTCTGATTTATGGTTTTAGAACATAGATAAACTTGATTTATTATTGCTAACAGTAGCATGCACATTAATGATGTACTGGTATCTCCATCAGTATGACATACTGTCTCCTTGCTATCCCATCTTTTAAATATTTCTATAAAGTAATTAGCAAAGTGTTTGACAACCTGCTTCATACACCTCCACTTACATACCTACGTCATCACACACATTTCCATCTGTTACACTCCTGACTATGCAAAACATTCTGCTCTGTAAAATAAACCTATCCTGTTCAAATCCACTGTGTCTATTTCTTTATGCTATTTAATTCTGAAAACAGTATGATTGCAAGGCACTTTTACTCTATCAAGAATTTTCTATCATTCATTCTTGCTTTATTTGAGTATTATTTTAATTTTTAGAAACCAGTAAAGAACTGGTTCCATTTTATTAGCAGCAGCACCAATTAGTGCTGCTCTGTATGTTTTTTCAATGTAGTTCTGTATTTCACAGTTCATCATGTTTACAACACATTTTTTTTAGATGGCTGCTTTGGTATATGCATGCTGTGCTTCACACAACCATTTTAATGTGGTTTTTTTATTACAAACAAATCTGTTCTCTACTAAGCATTTATCACTTGTTTTTATGATCAGTTCATATTTCTTAAGTGGATGCTCTTTTTACTCTTCAATTGAAAAACACTATTTTAAGATACTCTTTAAAATTCACATTCCTGTGTTGCAGTAACGATGACAGAACACAAATGGAATTGTAATTCCCGGTCAGAAAGATTTCAGTAGGACTGTCACTAATAAAATTTCATTTTCATTTCCTTATGAACCCATCCACTAACTCTTCAAATTCAAGAATTTTACTCTGCAGTCCTATACCGTCATATCTAATGTTCTCCTCTGTAGACCATTTTTAGTAGATACCTTTCTCACATCGTGATTTTGGGTGTCTTTCCCAAGTGGCAGAAAAGTTTCAACCCTCTGTTCTTATTCTTTGTCAGGTTTCTGTTTAGACAGAATACTTTGATTACTCTACTCCATTCTTTCCAAACACTACATCTTTCATTGTCTAAAGATATTATAATAAAGATATGACTTAGTAGAAAACTAGTATGCGATTAGCTTTCAACTAGACTAGTCTCATAATACGCACCAAAGCTATACAAAGTTATAATTCCAGCCTGGATAAAGGCCATGTATCTTGGTCTTAATGACAACTGCAACCAAGTTTCAGGTATAACTATGTCAAATTCCGCTTTCAAAAGTGAGTCTTTTTATGTTTGTTTGAAGACTTTGTCGTCTTTTTTTTTTTCCCTCCACAAAACTGCGTATCTACTTGGTGTTATTTGGAAAGCTCACTTGAGAGGCCCACAGGACCTTGAATTCCTTCAAGCTTATTTTCAGGCATTACATCCCTCTTGCCAAATGCAAGCATAGACTTGTATTTCTACTTCGTAAAGCATTTTAGACATTAAATTATTGGTTACTAAATATTAAACTTGAAAAAGGAAGTGGTCTTTTACATTTAGCTAAGGTTAGTTGGTGAAAATTGTAGATTTGAAAGGTGTAGTTCTATATTTATTCTAAGTTGAATCCACTAAACCACAAACAAATGGTTTTCTAGTCTCCTGCTTCTAGAAAATCAAATAGAAGCTTGCAAATACTTGAACTACACACCATCTGCTACAACA
>NW_009648332.1:18564804-18575208 GCF_000708025.1 Charadrius vociferus | reverse complement strand
CAGCAGGAGTCAGAGGAATGTGTATGTCTGTGAAGTAGATTAGCATTCTTGAGGCTTAATTTATTTCGTAATAACTCTTCTTGTTAAAAATATTGTTCACAGTGCTAAAGACATGGACCTGTTGGAATAGGTCCAGAGAAGGGCCACAAAGGTGATCAGAGGGATGGAGGACCTCTCCTATGAGGACAGGCTGAGTGTTGGGGTTGTTCAGCCTGGAGAAGAGAAGGCTCCAGGGAGACCTTATTGCGGCCTTCCAGTGCTTAAAGGGGGCTTATAAGAAAGGTGAGGACAAACTTTTTAGCAGGGCCTGTTGCGATAGGACCAATGGGTGATGGTTTAAACAAGAAGAGGATAGATTTAGACTAGATATAAGGGAATTTTTTTACAATGAGGATGGTGAAACACTGGAACAGGTTGCCCAGAGAGGTAGTAGATGTGCCTGATCTAGAAACATTCAAGGTCAGATTGGACGGGGCTCTAAGCAACTTGATCTAGTGGAAGATGTCTCTGCTCTTTGCAGGGGGAGCTGGACTAGATGACCATTATAGATCCCTTCCAACCCAAACTATTCTATGATTCTATAATGAGGAATTGAGAAGCATGCTTGGGCATCCACTTGAGCTCCTACTGGCAAAATTTCAGCATAGAGCAGTAACAGGGAATCTTTCCATTAATTTGTTTGATTTGGAGCAGGTCTTTGGAAAAAAAAAATAATTTCTTGGTTCCCCACAGATTCTGAATTTTTATATGCCTGTAACAGTTTGTTTCTCTTTATCTGATTAAATGTCCATGGAAAGCTATTTAAACAGGTTCATCAGTAACATAAGTCAAACCGTATAAAATTTAGAACAAGCATTGGCATCTGTTAGCAGCTATTTTCTTAGCTTGGAAAGTTCAGAAAAGTAAGAGCAGCATAAAAAACCAGTTCTGTGAGAGAGTATTGATCATTTGAGTAAGTCAGAGGCAGCATTCTCAATGGCACAAAAAGGCAACAAAATATCCCATCATCCCTTGAAAAGCAGTTAGATACTTCTTTTCTGTTGGACACTACTGAAAACCTTTCTTTGTATGTACTGTATAATCAAATTCCAGTATGAACACTGGAAAGAGCAACTTTCTCTCTGTAAGGATTTTTTTTTTTTCCCACAAAAGTATTTTTACCCAAAAGTAAAATGTTTCAGCACCTTTTTGCAGATCCTTTAGATAAAGCATAAAAATTCAATTACATTGCTAGAAACACTGTAAGCCAACATTTTTTTTTAAATAAATAAAAAATCTTGACATTGTCAAAGTGATTAAATGCCCGATAAAGGCCTGAACTCAAAATGTAACATACTTTGGTTATTTAGTCTTGTTGATATATTTTTCTTCTCCTCCAGTTAATCTGTACTATATCTAATGGATAATTACTTCAGTATGACATACCATTTGGATATGTATTTATATTCAGATTTACCTAGTGAATTCAAAATAAAAGTAAAATGTGAGAAAAATAACAGATTTGGAAAAAAACCTAATGAAAGCACTTTTTTTTTCAGAATACACAACTATTAATAGTCATGGAAGGATTAGTAGGGTATATTTCTATCACTTACCACTTGTTGGATTTTCTAAGGTAATTGCTGTGTTGAGTGCTCAAATTTATTTCCTTAAATATTTCTTTTATTCTAATAAACTCCTTTATTGTCAATCAATTTATAAGCATATCCCATACAGATTCCATCATAAAGGCTGATGCAATTTCCTTTCTTTTTACCTAAATTTTTGAGATCTCGCATATTAGCAACAGTGCTCAAAAATTAGAGACAAAGAATACTGAGCACCTGAGAAATTCCGGCATTTCAACACCTAAATTGCTCCACCTTGATATAGATGAGAGAAGAAAATAGTTTCAAAATGGCAATTCTGGAAAAATCAACTTCAAAATATTAGTCTTTTCACGTTATTTTTGTGTTATTCCTAGAACTGAATAGGGTTTTTTAGCTTGCGAAAGTGACCTGAAATGCTTTGGTTTTATTAAACTAATTTTTAAATTAATAAATTAATACAGCGCCACTATATCTGCAGTAGTACCGCAGCTCCAGGTCTTGCAAATCTTATCTAAATTGTGGGAACTATAGGCCAGCGAGGAGTCCTATTTAAGATGAAAAAGACTAAAAGCAATGTACTGAGAGAGCAACACAGTTATGTAGTTTATTAGAGTGTTTTAAAATGTCAGTTTAATTCAGATGAGAAAGAATACGTTCTGATCTGGGTCAAGCAGAGGAATTGAATTCACTCTGAGTTTCCTCACCTGAAAAAAACCCCAAAACTTAAAATTAAGATCTATTAAAAAGTCTAGTTTGTAGAAACTGCATTATCAATTGAGAGTGTACTGTCACACGAAATTTCCAACCATTTCTAGTTTAAATGTTGTATAAAACACTGCCTCTGCCAATTAGACATGCATCAGTCCTTCAGCACAAAGCCATTTTACCACGTGATGTTCTAATGCAAAAGGCACGACATTCATGAAAAGAGCACTGGTTTTGCCAGAGTGAATATTTAGTTATTCTTTAGGTTGTCATTTGTGGGTTTATGAAAGAACAAACCATAAAAAAGAAAGAAAGGCGTTCTCTTGCAAGTAGAGAGGGATACAGATGATTACAATACGAAGTACAACATAATCATATATTTACTGCACAAAACCGGCCACAGAAGTATATAACAAATATATACATCCATTTCGAGAGTTACAGCAGATGTTCACCTATTTGAAGTGAAGGCCAACAGCTTTCCCCACCCCCTTAAAGCCCTGCCTAAGGAAAGAAAAAAAGTCCCAAACAAAACCAAACAAAAAAATCAAAACAGACACACAGACACTTTTCCTATATATGGATCTCAGTTCCTCAGCAACTCAACTTGAGGCTTTTGGTTTATAGAATAACCTAAAAGAGCTGAAAACATTCATGAGATGCAGGTAACTGCTTTATAACTTATTTCAACCATTGTGTTACAAGTGTTTTGAAAATTGGCAACCTGCAGTGAAAGCTACCCCCACTCTGCCTTCTTTTTAAATGTCACCTGCAAAGAAAGACAAGGAAGAAATGTTGTTCTTCCCTTTTACTATCTAATGATTATTTGCCCATGAAATTCCAACCAGGTTCCTCTTCAGCCTGACGAGATTCAAATGTACGTTCCCAAGTGAGAGATGTGGATGTTGGAGCCTGTTGCAATAACCAGGTGTGCATTTTCCATTAAACAGACATAAGCTAAAAGTCAGAAAACCATCTGGAGAGGGAAGAAGTAGAGGAAGGACTGCACCAGCACAGAATAGGTTATGGACTGGCAGTGCAGCCCCTGCAAGGCAAGCGAGGAGGTGAATGAGCTCAGGAATATAGGCGAAAATCACTCACTTCCTATGTGAGTACTATTAACATTTTGCTGATCTGCAAAAAGGAACAGACATGAGGTCTTTGCAAGGTACCTATGCTTGAATGGCCTAGCTCTGGATTATGAAGTCCCAAAGGCATCTCCCTGCATCTCCAAGTAAACTGTCTGCAAGGCAGGAATTAAGATTTGTGTTTGCCTTCCTCATTTGTTGTGAGCCCAGCAGCACACTGAGCTTATTCAAGTAAAATGTCCACAGATTTCAGTTGAAAAGAATAATCTTTAAACATATAAATTGACATATAATACACATTTACAGAAGGGTGTTTGAGCCTGAAACACAAATCTAAAATATTAAAGAAGTCTGAGTCTATGAATCTAACTCTAGTGAAACATACGACTGACATCAGGCCATTCATCTGAATGCTGCTGCCGCTAGAAATTGTCACTGATGTAGAGTCAGTGTATGCCTCCAGAACTCTTATCTCATTCAAACTCCAGAGGGAAGGAACATTTGTGATTTTGGGCAGAGCAAAAAATAGTGAGAAGACTCAGGTCATAAGTGTGGCTACAATATAAATTAAACCAATAAGAAAATTAATAGACTTAGAACATGTTATTTCATAAAACCTAATAAGGGGCTTTTGAACTGTGATTCTGACCTATTAATAATTAGACAAGAAACTACAGAGATACGTGAAGTTAGGCATATGTGCAAGTGCCTTAGAGACAATTTATTGTACTCTTGCTCACGTTAAATAATTCCTTTACCTTTTAACTCTGCCTAGAATAATATTCTTTATCTTTCTCCCACCTCACTATTCACTCAATATCAGCTCCATGATAAAGTATTTATTACTAATTAAAGAATGAATTTGGGGCAGACTGTGGAGCATTCATCACATAAAAAGCTCTTAACTTTGCCTACACTCTGGAAAAATATTCTAATCATAGAATGGTTTAGGCTGGAAGGGACCTTAAAGATCGTCTAGTTCCAACCCCCCCCCGCCATGGGCAGAGACATCTTCCACTAGACCAGGTTGCTCAAAGCCCCATCCAACCTGGCCTTGAACACTTCCAGGGATGGGGCATCCACAACTTCCCTTGGCAATTTGTTCCAGTGCCTCACCACCCTCAGAGTGAATATTTTTTTCCTAATATCTAATCTAAATCTCCCCTCTTCCAGTTTGAAGCCATTACCCCTCATCCTATCACTACATCCCCTTGTAAAAAGTCCCTCTGCAGCCTCTTGTAGGCCCCCTTCAGATTCTGGAAGGCTGTTATATGGTCTCCCTGGATCCTCCTCTTCTCCAGGAGAACAGAGATCGCCCTCTGATCATCTTTGTGGCCCTCCTCTGGACCAGCTCCAACAGGTCCATGTCCTTCTGATGTTGAGGGCTTCAGAGCTGGACACAATATTCCAGGTGAGGTCTCACAAAAGCAGAGTAGAGGGGCAGAATCACCTCCCTCGCCTGCTGGCCACACTTCTTTTGATGCAGCCCAGGATATGGCTGGCCTTCTGGGCTGTGAGCACACATTGCTGGGTCATGTTGAGTTTCTCATCAACCAACATCCCCAAGTCCTTCTCCTCAGGGCTCCTCTATAATGTACCTTAAGATACAGTTCTGCTGCACCATGGCATGATTTCCAAGCGGTGGGGGACAGCCCTCATTTCCAGTCTGGATCTACCAAACTACTCTACAAATCTCTACTGCCTGTCCCCCTCTTTCACCTGAAAGGAAGCCAGGCCAGGCTCAGGGAATACTGCATGGCCCTGGTCTATAGATGTGAACAAAGATTAGCTCATCTGAATCACTGGGACCTCACCCAAGGAAGTCACAACCTTGCTCTAGAATTATTTCAGAATTTTTATTCTTATTATTTCCTTTTCCACATTTAATACAGTATGGAGCATGGTATGAACAGCAAACAAGGGTTCCCTGGCCACAAAGCTTTGAAAATGGTTGCTGTGAAAATTTGAAGTATTCACAAAAGAAGGAGGTGCTCTTCTACATGATCAAAGAGTATGTTTTTGTTTCTGATTCAGAAAAGGTCTGTTCACTAAGAATAAACTGTGAAAGGAACATTGATTTGAACAAAGGAAAAAAATCATTTTTCTAAAATGAGATATTGTCATACCAGTCTTAATGAAAACTTCATGAGATGTGATTCTCAACAGGCATTTTTAAATAATAAAAATATTTTATTAAAAGCTCCTGAACAGTTTGAAATGCATATATTGTGCTATTGCTAAGGATTCTGAATCAATACATCTCACTACAGTATTAAGAGCTAAAATAGTGAAGTGGAAGGTCTGGAGGAACAGGGGAAAAGGGGCGAGTATTTAATTCTGAATTATTAGGTAGGAATGATACTTTTTTTCGATGTTTCAATATTTGTTGAGCTCTATTCTGAAAGGATATAGGCTTTGGATTAGTCTGAAGAAAAAAAAAAAACAGCAACAAAACACCACAATAGAAGAGTAGATTTATGTCCTCTTGTTATATTTGATAGTTATCACAATTTCCAATATACCTAGCCGGGCTGGCCTACATGAAAGCTTCAGGAGAAAAATCTCTGCCTAACTCTCCAGAAGATAAATATTGTCAGCTTTTAAGAATTGTCTAGTTATTCCAGGGTTACTGCATGATAAAATAATAATTAACGGGTCCATCAGGGTCTCATTTCCTGCCACTTTTTCACTGAGTCAATCCCTTCCTTGTAAGACAAAGTCCTTCAGAAATTAGTGAGTGTATTTCAGAAATCAAGTACAATTTGAAATACAGTAAGGGTGGTAAAACTAGACCTGTTCCAAAGAGGTATATACATATTATGTGCACATCATGGAAAACACATATTGGTAATTTCCTTCATTCATCAGTTGTCCAAGTAAACTGCAGAAGTTTGTGTGGTGAAAGTGCCACCTTCAAGGGACTCGCCTTACAAATCCTCTTTATCATGTATAGGACCATGCTGCCTTTTCTGGGAGAATCTTCACTGTTAAAGGTTGCTTGTGTGACTAAAAGTGAAAAAATATGTCATTTATCCTTTTGTTTTTCAGGACCAGAATTTAAAGTCATTAACAAGAAGGACCCCACAGGGTTTGTCACTTTGCAAACAAAGAACAAAAAGTTGGTCTTATCTCAGAGTTACAGCCCTAGATTTCTGCCACAAACACAATAAGTAGACCTGCATACATGCACAAAGCACACATGAAACTGTAAGGAGGCAAAATTAAAAGAAAGAATAGCATGGGGCAAATTCTGGTTTAAGGATGACTGCAAACTAGAAGAATTATCACTCACTCTCAATAGGCAAACTGCAATTCACACACTGGCCTCATTCCTTAGTTCTGAGGCTGTAACTCAACAGTACAATTTCCCATGTCACGCAAGCAATATGTAGCAACTTGGAGAAAGCCTATTCCTCACTCTCCCTTCCACTGTACCCTGCTGCTCAGGTATGCTGGAGCGGGTATTTCTCATGCCTGTTCATACCAAGGCTGGCTATAGAAAGGACAAAACAGCCATTTGCATCACTTAGTCAACAATCCCCTCCAAATCAGCAGAGACGAGCCATTTATTCTCCAAAACCAATATATTTCTGTTAGAAGTGTCTGATGAGTTGAACAATCTTAGAGCTTTATTTGAGGGGGCTGGAAATAAAGGGTGAGGGCACTACTCCTGCCTTGTAACTACTGCTGTTGACTTGCTACTGCGAAGAACATTGGTAAGGCCTCAGCTTGCCAAATGTTTGTGTCTATATAGGAACACAAGAACAAGAATTTCTTTATTTTCTTTTCTACTTTTCCTGTTGGCCTTGATAGCTTTATTTCATTATTTTAAAGCCAGTGTGCATTCATAAGGATTGCATTACCACAAGTTTTTCCCATGTCTGCATTTACTCATTTTCCCATAAGAGGAGACATAAGTAACTCTAGAAGTAGATTGGACTCAATTCATGTACTAATCATGATATATATATATACCGAAGATTTAAAAAAAAAAAAGGCTTTCTTGTTGCCAGTATCAACACAATCAATAAACAGATTCTCAAACATTTTCATGTCTGAGAATCTTTTTTTTATTTATTTTTTTACCTGAAGGAGAAAAAAAAAAGTTTTTTCATCTTTCTATTGTCCTTTTAACATATTCAAATTAAACATCTTTGAGGGAGGGGAAAAGAGAAAAATGCTCTACATGTAATTGATGTACTGGGCTAGGTAGTCACAATATGCTGTGTAAGTCCAGTTCCAGTCTTCCTTTTTTGTCCATCAAAAAAGCCTTCAACTTCTGTAACTAAATACTGCTATTCAACTTGTTCATGGATACATAAAGAGGTGTCTTCATTACTAAAAATTCATTGAGATGTACCTGTTGCACTAACTGAAAATTTCCTGCTTTACAACTCAAGAAGAGCAAATGACTTTAAAACCAATAAATTCTTTCAGGAAAAAAAAAATATGTAATTTTTGGAGATGATGTTCTGGGAATACTGATGGAATCATCTTATTAAATACAGATATATGTTTCCATCCACACTCAGCTAGATTCAGCTAGCTTGCCACAATGAATTATTTTAAGGGTCAAGGAGCAAGCAGTTTCCATCTAGAAGTGAATAGTGATGGAATAATCTTTTTGGATGTTGCTGGTATTAAATATCTTCAGATTTTGGCTCACATATCTTTCCCTTAACGTCTAAGGTGACAAACAAATTCAGCTTGAAAGGCGTATGAAATACTAGTGCCAGCAAATAAAGTCAGTAGACTCAGCACATCCATCAACACCATGTATTTGTCCTCAAAACTGGATTATGTACATTTTGTCCTTTAGGCCTCCTACTATCCATTTCTAAACAAAAGGTGTGAGAAACAAGACTATTTCTGTGCCTCGGAATCTTTTTTCTTCTTTACTCTAAAAAGCTATTTCTTGTTCACCCACTTCACATAAGATTATTATTAAGTATTTACTCTGATGGTAATGACCATGACATATCCTTCAGCAGCAGTGAAAGGATTTTAAGCAATTGAGCGGCTTATGGGAATGGTAGGGATCCTGCCATCATGTATTTGCAGTTAAAAGAGACAACACACAGGCATGGATATAATGAAAAAAAATTTGTCATTCAGTTTTGCTCTACCTTTTACACACATTTTATGTCTGGGTTATAATTATCAACCATTTTACGAATGCAGTGTTTACTCTTCAAGATGGACTGGGGGGAATTTGGAGGTAAAAAGTGTGCTTCAGGTGGGGACTTAAAAATTAAGACCACGTGCAGTGAGGTCTAATTTGAAAGGTCTAACATTAGGAAAGCCAAATGGAATAATTTTTTTTTTTTTAATTAATGTTACACATTTATTTGGCTTTTTTTTTTTTTTAATGTTACACATTTATTTGGTTCTAAACCTTAAAGTTGCTGGTTAAAGTTAGCCTTTGGAGGGTGCTTAGGTGGAACCTGCTTTGTTTCAGCTCCTTGCAAATTCCAGTCTGCAGATGAATTTTGCTGCCTGACCACAACATGGTCTCTTCTTGCATATTTCTTAATTGGTATACACCCTAAGTATACCTGAACTTCACAGAAAAGAACTATTAAAGGATTTATGATAACAACAGTTCTAGCATAAGGGGAAAAGTGAGATACAAGCTTTCTTATTGACAAATAGGTTATAAAATGAGTACAGTTTTGCTTAGGGAGGTAAATATATTTGTAATGTAAACTGTTAGGTCCAACAGCAAAATGAATGTGTCTGGGCCTCTCTCACGACACTCTGGAGACTGGAAAGAATACCCCCAGCAATACACAGTAGTCATCCCATGGATTGACATTTTCTGCTAAAGCAATCACTTCATGTAAAACATTGCATTTGGACACAGGAAACATCCTGCAGCAGGTAAATTATAAATTATTTTTACAGATTGGAAATATTTATTGTCAGTATGCTATGTATCTACATAGACTAATTTTATTTCCCACCAGGATCAACATGGGATGCCAGGTAATAAGGCCTGTGAAGACAAAATACTGTTACAGAAATCAGTGCAAGAGTTCCACATCTAAGTGTCTCTGTGCATTAGCTATCAAAACTGCTGACTACTACTTATTTCCTTCACATCTCAAGTATTGCCTCGATCAGAAATCACTCAAATTTACTAAAATTAGTCTTTAAAACATATAAAAATACACCACTACAATGTTTGTGAACTCATTTACATAGTTGATATGAATGAATCTAACAAAGAAAAAAGTGATTTACCCAGATTAGAATTAACAATACATCAGTTTCATCAGGAAGTGATAAACACTTTATGTTGTACCTCAAAGCTGATATTTTTTTTACAGTGGCAGAATGATCTTCAACAGAACTTGACAACCACCTTACCAACCTATATATCCCTCAGATTCTACACTAATCAAGGCATCTAAGTGTCAAGAAACATGTCTTAAAACAGTTTAAAATTAATTTAAATGATACTGAAATTTTGTCTGGATACTGTCTAATTTTGGTCTGGCAATATCATCATAGTCTGCTGTTAAGGAACTGCAAGGTGCCTCCCTCCAGGGAGACATAGATTGGATGAAAGCCAGTGGGAAATCTGTTTCACATCCTGCCTTCCTTTGAGATGAAATCCTGCCCCCTCTGGAAGTTAAGGAGAGTTTCATTCTTGACTTTAGTAGGAAGAACTTAATCTGTTAATAAAAGAAGATTTCTTTATTGAGCTCCTTTTATTTTGTATCTTGTTGGCTGATACCTTTTTAAAAAGGAAATGAGATCTGTTCAGTCACAGTCCTTAGTTTTGCAAAACTCAGGGGGTCCAATTAGAAGTAGAGAGGAATTTAAACAGCTGTATTTTGCCACTTAACCAAAACTATTTTGTACCAGACACATAAAAAAAGCACATTTAATTATGACAATGTATCTGCCAGCATGAAGGAAGTCAAAGTAAGATGGTTAAAAGGTAAAATTCTCTAATACAGTGCTGTTCAGTTTCATGGACTTTTAAACTCTTATCTGAACTACTCATATTAGCTAAT
>NW_009648332.1:18542962-18564733 GCF_000708025.1 Charadrius vociferus | reverse complement strand
TTTTACTCATTTACCTCTTAGATTACTCTAATTGTGAAATCCAACAGAATTTCACTATTTAATGACTGACATCAAACACTGGAAAGCATTTAATGATTTTCTGCTACAGTCCTTCTAAACTGCAAAAGGAACCAAGTTCAGTGCTGTTGTTTAGTTACATCTAAAATGTTTCTTGGACTCTCTACAATAATTATATTCTCATAGACTGAATGATGTCTCCAGCATGACCAGTCCAGACTCTAGTCTGGATGCCCACTCTCCTGACTTTACAACAAATACTGGGCACCTGCCAAACTCAACTTGCTAGGACTTCATCTACACTGTAATTGGAACGGAAAAAGCTAGGATCCTCAAGCAGAGAGTTTGCTACAGAAAAAAAAACCAACCACAAAACCAAACCCAAAACAAAAAACACCAAAAACAAACAAACAAAAACCACTCAGAAGGTAGCCAATAAAGGCACTTAAAAGATACCACAAACCTTTAGGGGGAAAGCTCAGCTGAGACGGAGTTCAGAATATCAGAAAAAGTTAAAGAGGAATCAAACACCTTGTTATCACTTGTCAAGTGGCTCTACTTGTAACGTGCCTACACCTAACAGATTGCTGTCCTCCCAGGAGCAAAAAGACAATACAACCAACTTTAGTATTTACATTAAACAGGAAAAAAAATATCGTGAACCACAACGAAGGACAGGAGAGAAAGACCAGAGACTGATGACCAGAAGTATTACATGAAGTAACTTTTTGGATATGACCATTAGCATAGTCAACTTCCCTCAGATTCTCCTGCTACTAATGTTTTTTACTTCTAATCAGCTCAGTTTTGCAAAGTTGAATATCCAATGTGTGGAAATAATTGTGTGAAAAGTATTTTTTTGGCAGTTCACTTTTCCTCAGAATGATCCCTCCGGAGTTTTTGAACCCCATCGTTCCCCTCCTCTTATCTACTTTTACTGGTTTCTTTCTCTCTCTGCTATAAAAGCTCCTTCAACCATTTTGCCATAGAACAGTCCAACAAATGTTATGGCAATTCCTGAAGTGTGTGACAATTTACATGAAATGTTTCATGTTGATTAATTTAATTATTTTTTTTAAAATGAGAAAAACGGGGACTAGTGTGGGATGTTTTCTGCCAAGAAAGAATCTGACTCCCTGGAGTAAGTTTTCATGAGAAAAATAGTGGCCAGCTCAGTCTGGGGCATTATAGAAAAACAGACAACCTCTCAGGTAGAAACCCTTCTATTGCTTCCTTTATGAAGCATTAAGACAAGTAAAATATGTCAAAACAGAAAAGTTGTAAATAAGCAATGCTAAGTACAGTGACCAAGTGTGTAATTTTCAGGATAGACTGTTGAACTGTTACTTTTGCACTTCTCTCAGAGGTTTGATCTGGGCAAAGCATAAGAGCCAAGTGTGCAGTGTTGGGACAAAGCAGAAATAATGAAGTGTTACAGCCCAATAGGGAATGTAGGTTAAGGATTTAAACAGGCAAAAAAGCAAAATGGGAAAGGCTGATGCAGAACTGTCTGTCTGCCAGAAAAAGGAGTAGTCAAGAGGGAAAGGCACCTGCAGTAGTCATGTCAGAAGAGGCTAACCAGCCCTCCAGTCAGGACAGTGGCCAATCATTTTTTAGTATTTTGAAATCTGATTTCTGTTTAAACTTCAGTAAAGCCAAGCTAACAAACCCTGGTCACTGGATTGAACAGTGAATTTGAAAAACTCTGAAGCTATCTGGAAAAGAAAAAAAATTGTGAAGCTGTGTATATCCCACAGGCAACTTTCCATGATGGCAGTACAATGAAAAAACAATGAAGTGCATCAACGTATGCTCTATAAAACCACAGAAGAGTTACTTATATCCTGAAAAATATAATGACCTAAAATTATTCATGCAGACCCAGCACAGGATAGGTAAAAGAATGAAAAACTGTTTACAATATCTATAAACATAGCAACACAAGGGGTATGAAAATATTTTTCTTTGGATCATTTAATCTGTGGAATAATTTCCTTTCTTACTGTTAGAAATATAATACTGAACTGAATGAAGCCCTGAATGCAGAACTGAAAGCAAAGGAAGCAGGAAGGAAATTAAGATCCCAAAGGTAGATGGAGGTAAAGGTAAAAGGCAATACGGAGAGAAAAATACAAGATTTAGATCTACAGTCTTACTCTCCAGTCAACTAAAGAAAATGCAGCTATTTTTTTCTACCTTTATTACTCTTCCCCCAGAGCTAAGATTGTAATCGGGTTCCTGAGAAGCACAAAAACTTTTGATGCATTTGACGAATACATTGAAGAATCTGAAGTTATCGAAACAAGGCATTAAAAAGACAGGTGCTTCTGCCTGAGAGTGGCAGCTGTTAAGTATACTAAAAAACATCACACAAAAATTTTGGAATAAACAGAGAGGATGGCATGCAAGACTGCCAAATGAAGGAAGTGTAGCATTACAAAATTCTCTTGCCTCATTTCATGACTGTAACAACCCAAAGTGGGAGACCAATGTCAGGTTTTTATGCCCCAAAGTGGCACTGGCTAAACACATCATAAACTTGCCATACTTGGGCTTAAACAGCTCAGCTACCTTAGATCAGCATATTCTGTTGTGAAGCACAGGAGAAAAAAAAAAATTGTATCTGCTGCAGAGTTAGCAAAAGGGCAGTCTGCCAGTTTAACTTCTAGAAAAGCTGGGGAAAAATTAAACAAGGCAACAAAAAAGCTTTATATTATGTTGTATGAAAGCTGGGATCTTGTAATGATATAACTAAAGTGCTTGGGATTTGTGAGCCTAGCAGTGTGCTAGAAAAATACTCTCTCGTTACACTAAAGCTAAGGATGGAATTGTTTCAATTGGCTGCTGTAAGGGCATATCAAGAAACCACTTTTTTGTTACGGGCATTATTTTCATAAATTGGCTTGCTGCATTTGTGTCTCCCAAAATGAACAAGGTAGGGTCATACAGACATATAAGTAATCAATTACTCCAATTAGAAGGATACCCTGTGATTAAAAGTTTAATAACAAACAAAAAGAACATAAATATCCAGCTGCTGAGAGCAATCCAAGAAGTAGGTATTATTACAGGAGTAACTCAAACATTTTGCTACTCTACTGGAACATCAGAGGTGTGAGCCCTTTCTGTTCAACTTTCAGATCTTCCAAGTAGCTCAGCCTGCAGAAGTTGTCTGCTTTTAACATTGCTTCCAGATGTACTCTTGGCCAGCTTTCTTATTCTATTTGGACTGATCTGAATGACCTGAACCTTGGGAACACAATTATACTCCAGGATAAAAATGTTATTCTCTGCTAATAAAGAACAAAAGGTTGCAAGGCAAAGATATGTGGTGACTTAACATCTAAGCTGCTCTTAATGCCAGAATATAGGGCAGCGGGAATTCTGATTACTCCACCCATACTCTAGTTTCTATGTGTGAACACACTTCAAAATATTCACGGGGGTAATTAGACGGCTTCTGATTCAGTCTTACAGCAATTAGTGTCCACTGAATCACAGATTAGCAAATGTGTTATTATCATACTGCATTTTCTTGGAGAAAAATAGACTGATTGAAAAAGTTCAACTGAAGTAAATAATTAAGTCAGAGCTATAGACTGCATTTCAGCAGTGGTCACTAAGCTCTCTGGTAGGGCAGGCAGGACATATTCATATATTAGTATGTGGACTATAACCCTAGTATGACATTAGTGTGTGTGACATGCTGGTCTGTGGGCAGTACAATCAATATGCAACAGATCTGCCCAGAGTCTCCTTTCAGCCCCCACCCAAAACTCTTTGGCCCAACAGTGACAGAGGCTGAAAATGGGCTGCAAGAGCCAGGGCGATTAAACATGGCCAGCTCCCAACAGCTGTCATTCCCCAGAGCCCCATGACTACCTCTTGGCCAGACTACCTCCTCCATAAAGCCAGACCTGCAGCCAGTACTTGACAGGAGGGGACCGTTGGCTTCCCAGCAAAAAGAATCACTAATAGTGTATCACAGATCCCGGGAATTATCCCACTGACCCACAAAGGCTCCAGACTCCACAAGCTGTAGTTTAAGCAATATTGCTTTTGACTATTCAAATTTCAAGCAGCTAGATTCCATCTTCCAATGAACCACTCAGTTAAGAAACTTATTGATAGTTCAGTGGGAGAATATTTCTTTGGACCAAATGGACAAATGACTAGCCAGTTATAGTATGAGGAATTCTCTGCTGACCTCATGTCACCTACCAGGTACATATCTTTACTAAAAAGTACATTTCATCACTATACAAAAAAACAAGTCAATAAAAAGAACAGCACAATACCAACTGCTAACCATTGTTGTGTCAGTCAGGCCAACCCAGTAAATAAGTGAAAGCTAGACAACACAACACTGCTTATTTAGCAGCACCCCAAGCCTTACCGGTGTCTACTTTCATTATCAAGTTTATTTGTACCATTCATAGTTCAGTTGCCATTTTACAACTACTTTTATTTTAGGTCTTTTACTGTATTGATTATTTGGGCAACCTGTTCCAAACAAAATTCATTCAAGCTACACTACCAATGGATGAACTTAATTTGAGCCACTTGGTGTATTAGAGAAATAAAATTCTGAGAAAGGGCTTCATCTTGCTAGTGGATACCAGGCTGTTTTTCAGAGTGAGTGTTCACTTGGAAGAAACCAGTCCTTGTTTGCTCTGGAACCATCAACCTTGCAGTGATCTCAGAGGCAGTTTAACTCTAAGAATTGTTCTTATAAAACAAAATTTCTTCCTACTTTTGATGCTGGAGTCTGTGGGTCTGTTTTTCATGGAAGAACAATTCATGTGTCACAGAAAATCATAACTATTTAGATCACTGTCTGCAATTTGCAGCTTCCCTTACATATCACTAAACATGAATGCAGTGTTACATAAACATTTAAAATGAACCCTCCTCAGCATTCACAAATAGAATATTAAAATCATTTGACATTTTAAATTTAAGGTGTGATACACTAGCTTGTTGAAAATTAACTTGAAAAGGTACAGCATTTTTACTGTAAATACATTCAATGTGGTTATTCAAACAATTATCCTATGTATCACTGATTTTTATTTATCCAAACAAAAATGTTGCTCCTTCTAGTGGAAGGCCACTGTGAGATCAAATACATTTCACATCTCCTTTTAACAACTGATGCTTTCTTTTCCCTAAGGGAAAACATTAGAATTTGAACACCATAAAGTTAGTTTCCAAGTAGTATTACTATTTAGCTCACTAGGAAAATGCACAGAATTTGCTTTTCCAAGCACTTGAAAAAAATCAATTCAGATAGTATAGCTGCTGAAGGCGAGTACCATTATTCAACTTTCTATTACAAATACAGGCAGTGTTGCATTGCTTAGGTAGAATTTGAGAATAGTTTTCCCTCTTAACCTCCGATTTTTTTTCCTTCTTGAGAAGGTAAAGCTGAAAAAACATGAGCTCTCCTGCCAGTGGGAATCTCTGTGCCATCAAGAAAGAGGTCAGCAGTTTACAGCTCTGGAGTCAAGTATGGCTCTTTCAGAAATACTTCTTAAGTTTTCTTTTTTCTTTGTTGGTTGGCTATTTGGTTGGTTTTGGTCTTGTTTTTTTGGTTGGGTTTTTTTTTTTGTTGTTGTTGTTTGGGTTTTTTTGGCATGGGGAAAAATATTTTCAAAAGCCAAGAAAGAAACAGTTCCATCAGCATAAGGAATTGTACATAGTAGGAACTACAGCCTTTGTCTCATTTTCTTCATATCTGAGGCAACCTTTCACAACCACCACATCACTGCCCCAAGAGAAGTTCAGCAAGTGTTTGAGAGGGCATGAAGATTTTTCATAGCACTGCACTTCTGACCAGACACAGAGACTGATGATAACTGAGGTCATGCATCAGCCAGCTGCCATAGCATTTTACCTGGCTGTCTGACTACTATTGCCAAAAATAAAAGCATAAAAGAGAAGCAGAGGGCAGTGCTTTAAGTTGATTGCTTCCTGCCCGTGAAGTTAGGGTGCTTATTTTGGTTTGTCTTTAGAAATGAAATAGGCTGATATGTTTTCAGTAGGCGGGGAAATCAAACACACTAGACCAAAAAGCCAAAGTGAGTCGGATAAGTAAACAAAATATATCAAGGGAACTTAACTCCTTGGCAGTGGTACCAGTGGATTCCAGTGGAGCTTGTGTCTGGAAAATTGGACTCCAGGGCCCAAAGGGATTAATTTTTCATATTTATTTTACTTTCCTGTTGCAGATTTGGAAGTTAGGTCTCACACTCCTTTTCTTTCTTCCTCCAAGAACTGGATAACAGGTCAGGGAAAAAAAATTAAAAATATGTACCAATTACACAGTAGGTTGGAAGACTTCCTTTCAACTTGCTACTATAAATAGGACAACAAATGGAACTATTGACATTATTCACTAGAACGGAAATCATTTATGGGATTATTCCACATACACTGTTTTTCTAAAGTTGTATTTTAAATGCATAAAGTTACTACAATATATAATGATTTAATAATTCTGTCACATTACTGTTAGGAAATGTTATTTCACAGCATTGTAAGACTACTTACAAACACTCCTAAGAGAATGTGAGCACTTACATACAGTAAGCCATTTACTAACAAGGACCTGATAACAACGTCCTTCTGGGACACAGCCCATTGTTTTGGGAAACTAGTAATCTCAAATTCAAACTATAAATTACAGTGACTGTTGGCATTCCATCAAAGTGAAGTCTTTGTTTGCAAGCATAGCTATTTTAGTTTTGTCTATTGGATTATCAGGAGAAAAGAACTCTGCGCAAAAGCTGATGAAGAAATATGACAACCTTCAGATTGACAACGTTTAGAGAAATATGCAAGGCTTGCAGTATTCTTTTTAATCTTTCATTTGAATGTCTGGGTTTCTTAGGGCCTAAGCAAGTCTCATCTTTAAAGTGGAGTTCTACTCCTAAAAATCCTCTCTAGTAATTTTATAGAATCACAGAATGGTTTGAGTTGGAAGAGACCTTAAAGATCATCTTGTTCCCGCCTTGCTGCCATTGGCAGGGATCCCTTCCACTAGATTAGGGTTTTAGTGTGCAAAACCAGATAAAGTAGCTAGAACCCCCAAATACATATTTCTTTAAGTACTTCATTCAGCTCACCTAGAGCAAAGGGAAAAATCTTCATTTACTCCACTATAACCTGAATGCAGCTCTAAATGAGTGCAAGCTAGCACATGAAGGTCAAATACTATTATGTCATAGTAAAAACAGGCAAAAAAACCACCTACAGATAATTCACATGCATATTTGTATTGTTTTAACTAAAGTATGATTTTTAAGCTAAGTTCAGTGAAATTGGTCTTCTATTCACAGACAGGTCCTTCATCATTAAGAAGTATTTTAAGGCAACACACTTTATTACATTATGCCAATTCTCTGTCACAGACATGATTCATTCTGAGTTGACCAAAATTTTAATCAGCTGCCAGGAGACTGAGTCCTTCACTGATGACCTTCAAAACCAGCTCTAATACTCAAGCTGCCTTGGGAATTAGACTTGACATTATTGCTATAGCTCTGAACACAAATACAACTAATTTTTATCTTGCACAGCTGAAAATGCCAGCTTTTATGCCTTGAAAGTTAACAGATATTAATCTTAAGAAACAACTTCAAACTGGAATCTTAAATTCAAACATTTAAATGGATAAATTGCTACATGTAGATGTGGATACGCAATGACTTGAACTGAGCTAAGAGGCTTTGAGAACATCAATTGCACTAAAATCACAGACTGAATCCAAATCAAAAAGCTTGAGAAAGTTTTATTTGAAGAAGACATATCCTATTTGATATGATAGACAGGGATGCCAGACAACACAAAATGAAATCCTTTCTTTCTACAGAGCACAGGTAAAGACTTTGCTAGGAGGTCGCATCACATTCTGGGCACCCCACTTCATATAATGCATGTGGAAAGAATCCAGAAGAGAGAAAAAGTACAAGCTTTACAGGTGTGCAGAAAACTTGAAAGAACTAGATTTATTCTCTAAAGAGAAGATTGAGGAAAAGGCGCAATAAAGCACTAAAACATGCTGAAAAAGTAAGGGAGTAAGTTGTTCTTCATATCCACAATAAGACCAAGTAGCTCATTTTTTAATCTGCAGCAAGGGAACTTTCTAACTGTAAAGCAAATGACACTGACAAAAAAGAAGTTGCATAGTACATTCAGAACTTGTAGTTTTCCTCCTTTGAGACAGAGAGACAAATTACAGCGTTCTAGGTCCCTCAAGCCTTATTTGTCACAGACCTCGTAATAAAACAAGATTATACTCAAACATGTGAGAGCCTTAGGTAATATATATAAATACAGACGCATATATAGATATGGAAAGTATTCTCCTGAACAGGAATCAACAATCACAAAACTATAGCTACTTCTTCACAGAATGTGACTTGCAACTCACACCTAGGTAGGGCTTCATCAATTTAAGAAAAAGTAAAATAAGTTCACGGTGCCTCAGCACACTACAACACTATCATAGTAGTTGCTAACTTAACCTCAGCTTGAAATGTTACTTAGTAAGAAGAGTGAATTACTCCATTTTTAGGTCTGTACTCCCTTAAGTCTAAGATAACGCATAACTTAGTTTGGAAGGGACCTCCAGAGATCATTTTGACCAACCCCATGCTCAAAACAGGTCTAATTAGATCAGGTTGCTCAAGGATTTGTAGAGTTGGGTCTTGACTATCTCTAAAGACAGAGATACCACCACCACTCTGCTCAGCATATTCCAGTATTTAACCACCCTCATGGTAAAAACTTTTGCTTAATACCTATACGAAACTCCCCATGTTCCAACTTGTGCTCATTGCCTCTCATCGTATCACTGTGCACCTCTGAGAAGAGTCTAGGCTCCATCGTTTCTATATCCCAACTTAATCAACAACAATCAAAACAAGCAGGAAGAAAATTATTCTTGAATGCTAATCCAGTCCATGGGGCATGGTTAGTTTATTCTGGATTAAGAGACCACTAGAATTGCACCATTTCATTCTGGTAAGTGACAGAATATAACTAACTCTGTGGTTAAGTAAAGATATATCTGCTTTTATTCACACATTAACATTATGTAGAGAGGGAATTTCACAGGACATAGCTTCTCTTCTGAAAGCTTTTCCACCGACAGTTTTCTCCAATAGATTCACCCTCTCTTTTATTACGACCAGTTTTTCAAGCCTTCTTGACAACTTGGGGCTAGACCTTTAACTATTATAGGGCTTTTTATGAATTTCACGTGCTTTTCTTACTTTGAGAGAGGTTACAAAACAGTATATGTATATCTTTGTCATGGTTTAACCCAAGCCAGCAATTAGGATGACACAGTCTCTTGCTCACCCTACCTGGTCCCCCTAGAAGGGTAGAAATAACAGGGAGAAAAGGAGGCAAAAAGGGAAAAAAACCTCTTGGGTTGAGGTAAAGAAAGTTTAATAGAACAATAATGGAAAAGGAAAATAACAATAATAATAATGGTAAAAGAATATACAGGACACAAGTCACACTCACCACCCAGTGAATTGGTTGCCCAGCCCTACTAGAACAGAGATCATGATTTCCCCTCCCCAGCCAACCCCTATTTATATGCCGAGCATGACATCTACAGTAGGGAACACTCCATCAGCCATTCTATTGTTCTGTCTATGCTCCTCCTGGGTTTCTATGGGAAGCTGAAAAAAGTCCTTGACTAGTAGAAACATCACTTAGCAACAATTAAACCAATGTGCATTATTGACATTCCTTTCATACCAAATCTGAAAATGTAGCAACCACTAGAAAGAAAATTAACTATCTCAGTTGAAATCAGGACAATATTCTTAAACTTATCTTCATGGACATTAACACTGAATATCAAGAAAGATGCAAAAAAATCCATCACTACATTTAGCAACACTGCTAATGAGGTAGTTCTACTAGGCCCATTATAATGTTATTACAATAAAAAATGAAGATGTTTGAAGAATTATTCATAAATGGGTGTTTCAATAGGCAAGTATGACCAAGCTCGTTCTGCAGTAAGAATCATGTTAAGCTTTCATGGGTTTTGCAAGTTTACTTTTTTAAAAAAATACTGCTTTTAATCCATTTGTCAATGTTACTGAAGTGTTCTAGAAACAATTGGATATTCTGTCACACACTAAATACATCTATTTTTTTTCAGCATTTGTCAGGTGTATTTGGGTGCTGTTTATTATGATTTATTAGGTCATACAATTACCCCCAAACTGGATTATGGAATCCTTAAACACTACATGAAAGCAATCCAACTTCCAATCAGGGTGTGGCATGAAATTAGTAAAGTCTGGGAATTGTAAATTTAAGTTTTTATATGGCATAACCAGAGCATTTGTGAAACAAAATTCAGCTTTATTTCCAAATTTCACAGCTGAAACTTCTGCTTGATTATTTAAGATGATCATAATTAGTTTCCTGTGTATGCATCTGTGGCTTATTATCAGAAGTTAGCAGGGCTGAGGTAGCATGATATATACCTTATTTCTTTGCCTGGGTAACCTATTTCACACCTCCTGCCTGTGCACATGCACAGCCTGGGTATTCTATAACTACTGATACTCATGTCCGCCACTTGCCTGTGTCTAGCCATGTTCCTAACTATAGAGGCCTTTTCTGCTTTGTGTCTGAATTCTTATCTTCCTATAGCCTAAAAAAGTAGAATCCTGTAAAAGTAAGCATTTTGCAAAATATACACCGACTTTACCATCTGCCAGCTTTGTGGACCAATATAGTCATTAAAAGTAAAATAGGAAAAAAACCACAAAAGTCCTCACAAGATTTTGTCACTAACTTCATTCCGTACCAAACGTTATAGTGCCATTCTAAAAGGAAAAGTAAGGAATCTCCTTGGGTTCTTACAGCTGGAAAATGACAGGGTTATACCTGAAGGAACTAAGTAACCTTCATTCCCAGAATTCCTAAATCTTTAATCCTGTTCTAAAGAGAAAAATGAAGAACAATTGAGGTCATATGGTTTGCTTCCTAAAATGTCTAGCTTAGTGCTTGTTGCAATGAGGTACACTACACTCTTAGATGTACTTGAAATAGTCATGCAGCGAACTATGGAAATTGATTTTTAAGTACCAGACTTCGTTCATACATTTTTCTTTCAGTGATTTATTTAAAGCAGTTGAAAGATACAGCAGTGGTTTTGCAGTAATGAAAATTCCACTTCTTGTAGCACTTGTGTCTTGGCTCAATAGTTGCTGATTTGCTCCAAAATATATTACATAATAAAATGGAATTTCCAGACCGAAGTCAGTACTTTACAGCTAGATATATATCAGGGGAAACCTCTTCTACACATTGGCTGCTAATTATATGCTATTGGTTCTTGACAGAAATACTTTCTGGATTACATTTATTTTTTGTTCCCGCAAAGACATTTAGAGAAGATTCTATAGCATATTTCCATTTTATTTTCCACGCAGTTGCTAATACAAAATCTATCCCTCTGTTACTGGGAAAAAGTAAGAATTTATAATGAGCAAGTAAATTCAAACTCTAGAAGGTTTTTTTGTTTGTTTTTTCTACATTTTTCCCTAAAGCTGACAATTTGGGGTTTAAAAGGTGATTTCTGAAGGAGGTATACATCAGAAATAGCAGAAGCAGCATGTTTAGCAGCCAGAACAATCTAATAGTTGATGGTGAAGGAAGAATCACCATTTCTGAGGAAAGGTATTGTAATATTCAAACTTAAAATATTGGATCCAGAAGAAATTTGAGATTATAAGCAAGTGATCTACAAAGAATTAGTATATCTTAATTTAATCAAACTTTATATATGGAACACATCTAAGAAATTCAGGGGAGGAAGTGGAGGGAAATTCCAATCTTATTTAATGTGAAAAAAGCAATTAAGTTTTCCACAAACAGTTGTATTGATCACAAAAAGTACCGCTCCATTTGCAAAATGTGTCCCAGTGGATAATCTAACAAGTAACATGGAAAAGCTTGAGCAAATTAGAATAATGTCAGTATAAACCATTATGTGATGCTCTAATTAATTGTATGAAATATGAAGGTAAAAATATAGCAACCTGAACATAGTCTAGTGAAATCACTATTCCAAAGTGAGAGGAAGACTGATACATAAACTTGCGTTATGCCATAATGCACATACAATGCAAATAAATCCACTATAAAACACTTGGGTTCAGTGCATGGGAAAAGTTATAAAAAATGTGATCTACCACATATCAAAGTCTATAGACCTAGAATATTACATAAAAGAAAGTTAACCAGCACCACTTAAATATTCAGCAGCACATCAACCTTTAAAATTTTTAAATTACATCTGCTGCTACATCTTGCTTAAACAAGTATAAGCAAGCAATAGATTTATTTGGAAAAAGAGACCCTCTCAGGCAAAGTTAATAATGAAAAGAAATTAATTTTAACTGAAACTGAAAATTTTCCACAGAAATTGTGATGTTTTGATTAAAAACTGTAAATGAATATGAATAAGTTTCTCAAAAGTAGTATGACTTTTCACTGAAAACCCTTAAAAAAATGTTTTCTTCAACATTAATATCACCAAAAGCTCTAATTTTTACTACAAAAGAAGAAAAATCCATTAAATGCAGCAGTTTCTCAGCAAATAGGTTGTGATTATTCACTCAAAAAGACAAAATAGCTGTCTTTTGCAATGATCCTGTCAGAAAGCCAATTAACTAAAAACTTAACAAGAGGCATCAGAGACAATTTTATTATATTATGAAATAAAACCTAAATGACATTAAAGGATATTTGTAGAAAGGTATTAATAATAGCTTGTTCACAAGTTTTCATCAAGTAGTTACCTCTGTACAAATATTTAAATAGTGAAAAATTTAAGTGATGTGCACCTAGTAGAAAAGAAGCCAAGGTATCTACATCTCCAACAGAAACAAAGCAATGTTGGATGGAATAAAAAGCCATGAACGCTAACGTTTTTAGACACCTTGCTTTATGACAGAACTTCATAAATGCTTTTGCCTCATGAATATTTGTCAATCATGTATGAAATTTAGTATTTCAACTTTTCTAGTATTTAAAAAGAATATGTTTTCATGGGTTCAGTATTTATACCAGAGCTCCTTCTATTTTATTAGATCTAAACTTAGAGGAAAAAATAGAAAGGAAAGGGTATCATCAGCCATCGATATCGTTAGGATAATTGGTTTTCCTTGCTTACATTTTCTTCAAGGAAGGAATTTGTTCCCTGTCCTATCCTTTCAAGTTAAAAATAAATACATTGTCAATCTTGCTTCAGCTTCTTTTTTCTAGACAAAACACCTCAGAGATGTCTTTCAGGACATTCCTCCTGTGTGAGATACTAGCCTGGCACCACATCCTACCCTCAGTTTACTAAGGGGACAAGATGCTGGAATGCTGAAAAGTGAAAAGAACTTCTTTGTATATCCAGTCCACCCCCTTATATTTCTTCTCAGTAAATGCAGATAAATCAGACTATTTAGGCAGGCCTTGTCTAACAGCTGAATTAAAGTATACATCCAAAATTAATGTAGAAGGCAACTAAGTATTGATCAGTATGCATTCATCCATAGTTTTGACCATTAGTTTAAATTAAACCTCCAGCTGTTCTAAATATAGAGAGATTGGATCAATTGCTATCTCTTAGACTAAGGTATCAAGTGAAAATAATCTCCCTCCTTTTACTTGTATTTGGTAAAGAAAAAAACTCCATCCTACTTGTCCAAAATAATACCACTTGGAATGCTATATAAATCCCAGGCATAAGATGTAATAGAAAAGCATTTAATGTAATAAATAGATCTCATTTTTAGGAAGACCTGTTAAGTTACATTTAATTTTTGTGGAAAAAAAAATGCTAGTATTGCAATGGAGGGAGTAAAGTATGGGGTAAAACTGGCAAAATATATTATTCAAGTGATCTTGTACACAAATGATACAATTCTTAAATACTTCAGTGCTTTGCCTTCACCTGTATTAAGCAAGAACCACAGCGTTACTGGCACCACAGTCAGCATGGGTGCTTTGCCACACCACCAGGCAGGGTCAGGCTGCAGGGACCAGTGAGGGCCCGGTGAACACGGCCCTCCTGTGGCCCAGGGCCCTGCTCAGACAGCTGCTTCCACAGCTGGCACAACCCCAAAGTGAATCAGCCCGGGCTCGTGTTGGTGCTCAGAGCCACAGCTCCAACAACACAGCTAAAACCTCCAAAAGATTCATGCTCTGCCAAGGAATTTTTACACTGGACATTTATTTCACTCTCCGTTAAAAGGTGAATCTGTTCGCCAATAAAATTTTAAAAGCTTGGAAAGGTTGTTTGCTGTTTTGGGATGATTAGAGGCTCTAAAAAAAAAAAAAATAATAATAATCATATTCTTTCCAACAAATGCCAGAGGAAATAATTTGTCCTTCCCAGACTCCTTCCTTCAGCCTTCTAACTCTTTTCCACCTTTGAGTTAGTTCTCCAGATACCATCCTCACCACAGGCAACTCCTAGCTCTCCTGTCTTGCACTGTGCTACCGATACCTACAATTTAATTAAGGGATCTAGCTACAGTTGGATGCTCATTGTGGCTTTGAAACAAACGAGGAGGATATTCTTCTAGCTATCATTTTTCACACACACTAAGTTTACTTTTGCAATCCTTTCTTTAGGATTTTACATAAATACAGAGTACCTTGAGGTCTTTATGTGTGAAACTAAGGCATTATATTCTGAAAAACTTAATTTGCACTAGTAATTAAACTTAACAGATCTACTAGCACTCTGATTGTTTTTGGAAAGCTTCCCTTTTTATAACCAGAATCCTGGATCTCCTTTCCCTGAAAGTGTGAACCAAGTGGAAAACTTTATTTTTAACCTATCCCAACTCCAATCCCTCCTCACATCTGAGAAAGCTATCAAGCAGTCCATATGGTGTTCACTGAAAAAAGTGAACTTTAAACATCTTTATGGGACCCAAACGTTTCATTCAAAATGGTATTAAAAATGAAAAAAACCCCAAACCTAGAGATTTTCCATACATGTTCCCAATCTTTCTTTTTCTCTCTTCTTCCACCATAAAGCCCCACTGAAGAGCAGTCATGCTGACAACAGTGCACAGTATAATAAAAGTGCATATACTTAGTACTTAGTCATGAATTTGAAATCTGAACTGAGCAAACGGAATCACATTTTGTGAAACCTTTGGACATTTCAGAAGGAACAAGAGCCACCATCCCATCCTAGGGCTTTTTTATTTTCCTGTCCCCTAGAGTCCACTCTTTAGACCTCCAATCTACAGCTGACATAATGTTCCTTTGTCAGAAGTAGCTAAAGGCATTTCACAGATGTAGTGAAAATAAAATTTTGCTTTCCCATGAGCGAGCCAGAGGTGACTCTGCCAGTGGATGAGGCAGAGGGAGCTATTGCTGTAAGAAGAAACTTTTATTGCAACAGCTACTGCATTACACACCTTTACATCCTTTACCTGCAGCTGCAATGAACCTGGCTTTGCAAGAATCTGGACTAGACACAGGTGTTTTGTCAGAGGTAGGTATCTACTTAGACCTCACCTGAAGTCAGTCCTCACCCCTGTGTTATCTCTGGCACTTAAACTAGCTGGACATTACAAAGGGAGTCAACAGCCTGTATATGCTCCAATCACCTGGCAAAAATGACTAAACAAAAGGAGCAAAAGAGTAGTGCTTTAAAAATATTTTTAAGGCAGTTACAAAATCATCACCAGGCAAACATTTTCAGCTAAAGTACTTCCTTGGGAAAATACAGGTTTGGATCAAACAAAACTCATGATAGTTTTTGAGATTCCAGAGCTAGGAGGCCAAACGGCCAACGAAGCAGGACATAAATATAAATGTGGGAACAAGGAAAAATTGATATCTATGGGAAAAGTGAGAAAATCTCCCAGATACTGATGGAGAGGCAAAAATACAAACCCCCTTTAATTTCTAGTTTAATAAACAATAAAATTGGGCATCCAAGAATGTGTAAGTGAAGATATTCAACACATGACTCCATATTTTTTTCCCCAACACTACACAAGGCTTCCTGAGTGAGTTGTAGGACCTTTCTTGAACCTCTTGAACTTTTGATATGTCTGATTTTAAAACACAAGTAGAAATTCTTTAAGATTCTAACAGTAAATATCTATTGATCTTTACACCTAAGTGTTGTGGACTTTGTCTAAATTCTTGGAAGAATCTACTTTGTTTCATTTCCTTAGTGGCACAGAATACTTCCTCATTTGCAGATATTTGTTTCTCTCTTCACTCGAGCAAGGCATCGTATTTCTAGAGAACTTTTGGATTTCATAGGTTGTAAATGATGCATCAGAGCCAAGGTTTTACATAAACAGTTCACATCAGTATGCGTAAAAGCAGTGTCCTACAAAAATTAAGAATATTTTGTCTTCAAGAAATGTTTCCTCAAATGATATTCAAACATTTCTTTCCACTATTGTGAAATAAAAATGTCTTGTTTACTCTCTGCCACTTCACAGTTCTTCTGGTGCAAAACGAGCCCAGTAGAAGGGTACCAGCTGGTCCACTCCTGCTTGCCCATTAGGCAATGTTGGTGCTAGGCTGGCAGGAATCATGGAAGGACAAGATGTCACGAGACTTACCCTGACTGTACCTGGAAGCTGGATGACATTCACTGTTACCTAGCTTGCAGGTGTCAGGTAACTCTGCTGATCACTTATCCCTAACATTACCCATGACTGTTTCCTATTAAGCCATTCCTATTCTTAAGACCTCCCTTTCTGAGGTGTCTCAGCTAAAGGAACAAGATCAGCTGTTAAACTACTTAGTATTGTTTAAAAAAACCTCAGCCAAAGCCTCCTGTCTGTTCCAATGAATTAGCTAGATTTTAGCATGACCCACTGGGTTCATGTATCATTCTCAATTTCTAAACATGGCTAAAGTCTTCTGAAAAACCCAAACTCAACACACTTAAATTCTCTCTTCACCTCTGCTTCTATTAGCCAGTGTCCCGAACTGCGTATTCTCACTTGGATTACACACATTTGATGGCAAAATTCCAGCCTTTCAATGCAGTCTCTTTGCCCCACTAAGGAAGTGAGTTAGTAAATATTGCAGTAGATGGCATTTCTAAGATTACAGAGCTTATGTATCTGTAAGATCACCTCCACAAAAGGAACTGGTTTAAAAAATTCTATACCCCTGTGTTATTGTAATATTGAAACAAAAAAAAATTTACCAGAATTATTAGTTGAAATATTGAATTCTGGAATATTTCTGACTTGATCCTTTTCCTCATTTATCCCACCTCTTTGAAACATCAACACTAATCCTACGCAAGATGTTAAACATTTTTTAGATGGCCTGTAGTTTTTGCAAGCACATTTTATATTATATCTGCAACTTAAACATGTGCCTCACCTAAATTTTGCAATATAGTCAAGTGGTTAAATATTTGCAGCACTGTGACTACTACAGTCATGAAACACTTCGCTGCCAAAATTAAACACCATTAGAAGATGAAAGAGTGGTTTTTGATTACCTTCAAAATCAAGGACTGAGAATTATGTGGCCCACACACAACTCATTGAACAATTTTTCATCTCAGTCAAGTAAGAAATAAGGCTAAGATAGCTTCTTACTACAGTGTTACCTGTTACTTTTTTAGGTATCAGCTGTTTGGTATCTGTTGCAAGTAGAGCAACAGATTCCACAGATTTTGTTTAGTCTACAGGTCATCTTCTGGGCAACTATTTCAAGAACATATGCCAATAGTTAGCTGAATAACTACTGTATGCCAGAGGCTGTAAGAGAAAAAAAATCCTTCACTTACTGTGACAAACATAATAATAATACAAAACAAAGAAAAAGATACAATAATATTCTCAAATAGGTATTTTATGGTTATGAATCAACACTTTTTGCATTCTGAGTTTATCATGTTCTCCGCCAAATATTTCACAAATTGGCCCTGAGGCAAAATATTCAAGGTGCCTAAGGAAAGTAGGTGCTTTAATCAGGTTTGAAAATATAACTCAAGTTAGTTGGTTAGCTGGATATTTTAGAAAATTATATTATATCTTGTATATTTAAGGCATACCATGTTAGCATGTGTACTAACATCTTATAATTTAAGTCAAATCACTTTGGGTAAGCAGCCAAATTCCTTCATATTCTGTAATGTCCAGAAGACATTTCAAATCTTTGTGATTTCATATGCTTCAAAAGATGTGACTGCATCCAAGAAAGTTGACTCAGAAGTACCACCAGTAAGACACAGATTCTACAAAATGCAGAAACATGTTATTGTGGGTACTCCCAAACTCCATTTCATATTAACCCCGACTTATTGACCATATCCCAACTTCACAGGTCAGGCTTTGGGTCCTGCACATGCTGTAACTTCCAGGAACTTATCTACAAAGCTCTCATTTTGGCTTCACTTAATACTCATGAATTGTGTTACTCAGAATGAGTCAAGCAAATGTGTGCAGAGACTGTGTAATTTGTTGATTGCTTTTCCCATTTCCTTTTTTTCTCCTTTTACCTAACTCTGACCCAGCCTGTTTGTCCTCTTTTTGTTTTTTCAGAATTGCACTTACAAGCCACACTAAAAATCAATAATACCATCACCATCTTCTTCCTCGTGTCATAACGGTAGTAATTCTAATTTCAGTTCTTAGGTAGAAGTCTCTTTTCCAACATACATGCTTTACTGAAGATGTAATTAGAAGCATGAGGCAGCTTTTCCCCACTTAATTCTGAAGCATCTGGCACTGACCACTATTTACCTTCTGTATGTCAATGTATATGTTCGCAAAATTAAAGTCAGACTAAGATAATCCTTGACCAAGCAAAATGCCAAAAATGAATGCCAGAATCTGTAACAAATCTACATCCACTCAATAGCATAGGCATCCTCATCTCCTTATGAACCTCTGCCTCTATAATAATAAAAAAGAAATTAAACCAAAGGCAACAAGTAATAGAAACAGTGGATAGATGACAAATCAGCCTGCTAGTGGAAGCATTTCTTTGCCTCTGCTTCATTCTTTTCTGTCACATTAATTTGTGCAAGCAGTAGCAAGAAGTAGAAGAAAAAGCATAAAAATCAACATCCACCACATCTTACGCAAGTGTTTCTAGTTATATATTGGCACAGAAAGAGAGAATTTACAAACTTGGGGTATATTTCGAAGTTATATCTGTTTTGCTGTGAAATATATTCCAGAGTAAGCAGTTTACCAGACAGCATGTCGTGCAGATCTGAAGTCAATCCATACCACCACGTTTTCACCCCTAATTCTTACATCAGTTAATGCGTCCTACTGAAGAAACCCCCAAAGATACAACAGGGCAGGTGATGCTAGTCCAGGGCACAGAGTCCAGGCCACAGGCCTAACCAAAGACAGCTATAGCTTCCCACTATTATCTCATGTCTGCCAGAGCTGTGGAAAGCTGGCACAGCAGCTGTCCCTGACCCAGAGGGGCTCAGACAGTCCTGTTCAGAGGGGGCTTCCTCTGTCCCCCTCAACCATGAGCAGCATGCCACCTCCTCCCCCCCATCTGCCTTGCCCGGTCTGCTAAGAGAGCTTGAGGTGGGTCTCCTGTTTCATTAAAGGGGCTGAATCATAAATATGCAAAAGGACAGGAGAAATCATGAGCTGCCATGTTTTGGTTTATATTTGGTTAAAGGGGGAGTCTTGCTGAAAGTTACTCACAGACATCATTCTCCCAGACTTGGTTCCTTTCATCCTAATCCTACAACAAAAAGGGAAACCAATTTTCATTGTCTGTCTCACCCATTCCCTTCTCCATTGATATCTACAAGCTCTATTTAGCTCTCAGGAGGATTTTATTAGCAGGAATTAAAAATATACCTAGGAAAGTTCCAAGATCACATTTGTACCAGGTGTCTGCAGCAAGGGCTGCAGGGGAGGCCTCTGTGAGGAGAGGCCAGGCCTGGACACAGCCAGTTCCGGCCACCCCACAGCAGGGCATAGCTGAGCCCCTCAGCCAAGCTGGTGGTGCCTCTGTGAAAGTATATTTAAGAAAGGGCAAAACACCACTAAGGTGGTGAGGAATAAGGAAAAAAAGTATGAGAACCAGTCCTGCGAGCCCCAGTGTTGGAGAAGTATGGGGAGGAAGAGGCACTCCTGGCTTCAGAGCAGGTATTTCCCTGCATTCTACGAAGGATCCCTCACCAGTGAGGCTGGATATTTCACCAGTGACCTTGCTAATATATCAGGAAGAAAACATCAGAGGGTCTTTGCCAGCATCCCTGCTAAGGTAGCAGTATCAGAGAAACCACCTTCCTCTTTACTAAAGCACCGGTCTTTGGCAGACTGCCCCAGAGCTCTATTTCCACCTCCATCCATGTAAATCTCCAGCACAAAAAATTGCTGCACACCAGGCCCCGTCCCCTGCATACATTCCTCTTATAACCTGAACCTCAATCTCTCTCTCACGTACCATCCGCTCTTACTCATCTCCTGTATGGGTGGTGGTGTCAGCATCTTGAGGTGCCCAGGAGAAATAAATTACAAGTTTAATTCTGACATTTCAAATATGGCTTGCCATGCAGATGTTACTCGGTGTGTGCTCACATGAATGCACAAAGTTTGGAGTTTGTGGTAACTAAATATTCAGCAGAGGAACACACAAAAAAAAGGAACCTAGAGCAAACATCCAGAAAAGGATCACACATAAACCTTTTCTCAGTATAAACTGTAAAATTGTCCATTAAAAAACCCAGAAAATTAATTTTGTCAGGAAGGTTTATTAGGTCAAATACACAGTTAAATTCAATTGCTGAGTAAAAAAAATAACCTATAATATCTATAATAAAAACCTATAAATAATGTATTTTTGAACAGCAGATATTTCCATAACCTGAACTATACATACCATAAAACTTCCCATTGCATATAAACACTTTAAAGTTTTTCTTTTTAAATTAATGTTATCTTTTTTCATGAGATAAAGTGTTAACACCATCTTGATAAACAAATTCTTTGATGTAATACTATGAGGTAAATAACTAGCCATTCCAATTATAGTACATTTCTTCACTAGACAAGTAAACTACAATTTTTTTCCCCCAGGTGTACCAAAGTGGATACCAGGTGTCCAAAACCATTAGTCTACTGTTCTGTGAACAACAAAAAAATCTGAAAGTCTGATGGGAATTAAAGGTCAGTGAGTACTTGCTTGTGAGTGCCTTGATATTTATTGTTTCCATAATTAACAACTAAATAACCACGTTAGTGTTTTATATGCTTATTTTTCTGAATATAAAGCATTCTTTCAGCTGAAGATTAGACTTTTAAAGAAGTTTTCTTTTTTGGTACTATCTGAGAGCATAATTTACTGTGAAACACCAGCTTGTTACAAGTATATTCAAAATATATTGTTTGATAAACATTGGTTTTTAAACCCAAAGTCTGACTGGCTGCACAGGTGCATGTATGCAAGAAAACTAACATTCACAGCTGTTTAAGAAGTTTATGTACCAAGCCATTCAATTCACCACCTCACTGAGGATTATGTTTACAGGAGTTTCCACATGGTATGCTTCTACGTAGGTTTTTTTGCTGCTTTTCTCATGTACAATGACACTGTCTCGATGCTAGTTATCTCACCTACAACTGATGTTTAATTTTTTAGGGTAGAGGCTGGTTTCAGCTGCCATTTGCTTCCTTTTCCTATGTTTGACATCTGCATGGTGTTCAAACAAAGATTTGACCTGTGTTTTGAACT
>NW_009648332.1:18511735-18542894 GCF_000708025.1 Charadrius vociferus | reverse complement strand
TTCAATCTACTCATTTTGAATGAAGTCATTAGAAACTGTTTATTTCTAATGTTAATTCTTAATGAAGAAGAAAGGGAGCATAAAGGAGTTGGGTCCATACACCATACAACTCCTCTGCTGACGACATAACCAATCTTCTTTTATGGTTCCAACCATAGGCTATTCATTTTGATGTAAAAGGAACAATTTTCACAAGAAATTAAACTGAGACTTCTGTCCTATGCTGTTTGCTTAAAAGTTATTACATTTTTATCTTCTGAATTCTATGTAGTATCTGTTCATGGAAAAGTCAGCTTCATGGCAAGTAATAAAGAAATAGGCACATGTGTATAGCATCCTTTTAGAAGTGATCTGCATTAGCTCTTCTTCAACTTAAAGCTGCATATCTTTATGTTTATCTGTTTGGCATTCTGTTTCTTTATGCTTGTGGATCCTTGGTCTGTCATCTATGCTTGTCTGTCAAGCCCTCTCAGCTGCAACTTGTATGCACTTGCTAGAGACATCTTATGTGCTGTGGCTTGGTGAGGCTCACCCCTCTGCTCCGGGCAGGCTTCCAACTTTTGCCTCACTATCCCAACTACAAATCTGCCTACGCAGCTCTTTTACGTTACTGGTCAATGTCCATTAACAACACCAATTCACATCACCTCACTAATCCAAAAAATATCTTTACTTAAATAAAACACAATCAAAACCTAATAGCATGCCACCCTTATGCTGCTCGGGACAAGTAAGAAGAAACCTGCAGAAATAGCTACAAATATAGTTTACCAACATTCTGATGTAAGAAGCATGAAATAAACTTGGCAGGACAAGTATACACTCCCTTATAATGAAGTTTCCAATGGCCAGATTTTAGTTTTATTAATGCTGACTTGAATCTCCACAATTCTACTGTTTTCACAGATAGCCGCTCTGAATTTGCCCTGCTGTAGCCAAGATCAGCATGTGGCCTTTGAACTCCATTCTCTTGCTTAAAAGCAGCTGATAGGAAGTATGTAGTTACTGTATTCTAAGCTTTTCAACCTTCTATTAACTCTTTTGAGGAAATTTAGTCCTTGAATATCATTTAAGTTACTATTACTCCTTTCCTTAGTAAGATTTATATCTAGCAAGGGAAATAAGCAGTGTGATTAAACAACTCTGAACAATACTGAAGGTATTTTCTTAACTGTTTAATTTTCATAGGCTCAAGAGTACAAATGTTGCCCTTTCTAGTGTTGGTCTGACATTCCTGTTGGGTCTAGCAAAACACTATTCAGCCTCTGACCCTACAGAGAGATATCTTCTGAAGCTGACAGACAGCTCCAGCACTGAAGAAACCTTTAGAAAAAAAAAAATAAAGAAATCTCCATCTGGGACCACTTCACTGTTTTCAGTTTTGCAGCTCTTCACTAGAATCAGACAGACTCAGCTGCAAGAAAGAATTTTTTTTCTTGTTGAAATTCAGAAACATATAAGTCAGCACCACTGTGGTTCTAAACTCAGTTTTCTGCTTGAGGAGCTGAACTGTGGTCACTTGTTCTCTGTAACTACCAGAGAATTCAGGAAAAACTGTTAAGATCAAATTATGCCTTTTCAAGGGCAGGCAACTCACATGGTAATGCGCTGAGCCACCACAAAGGAATGCTCTGGATTCTATTAATACAGGGGTAATTTTGTAGCATTTTGTCTAAATATGTAGCCTTACAAAAAAAAGCCTTATTTCCATGTAGCTAACAGTGGAAAATGTGGCTAGAAACTTACGAGTTAAGCATAGTAACTTTGGCTTGACTAAAAGGAGAATTATTGTAAAGCTTATAAACTAGGAATTAGCAGTTAGATCATAAAATAGGCTACTAGTAAACACTAAGTATTAAGAATTACAATAATGCATATTTCTTCGTTACTGACACCAAGAGACCAATTCAGTAATTGCAGTATGTATGCATAAAATGATTAGACTGGGATTCAGTTTTGATGCATGTGTTCATGAACATTTTAATTTTTCTAAAAAATTGTGGTCTTTCTTACATGAATGCATGACAAATATGGAAAAAAGGGTGCAATATCATATTACTTTTAATACAGCAACACCTAACAAGCTCTTGAAGAAAGCAGACTTTATAAGCATGTATCAGTTCACGGTAACTGTTTTGACAGAAAGCTTCCAAACTGGTTTCTCAACAGCTTTCTCTCACACAAAGCATACAAAAACTGTTATATACATTGAAATATTTTAGATAAACTGGGAGGACTATTAAATTTCTTAACTGCATCTTACACCAATACATCTTTTCTAGGGCTAATAAAAACTAGAGAGCAGTCATAGTAAATCTGCAATCAGTATGAGGGGTTTCAAACTGTTCATCTAGAAAAACATAGTTCCCACTTGAAATCCAAATTCTGCTGTGCTCAAGAACTGTGACCTGTGAGACCTGCTGTGTTAAATACCAACTCTCCCCTGCTATACACACAGAGTTATGGTGTGATTTCACTGTGTAAAGGTAGCAGAGCACTTGAGTCTTTGTAATGAAACTTGTGTTTCTCAGACTGAAGAGACTACTTTAAATACGCACATAACATGTTGGGATCTAAACTATTACCAAACATTTAAGAGGTCTTAGAATTACTCTGAGTAATTTTCTGAAAACTATAGTTCAGTACTCAGATGCTGACAAAAAGACAAATACAAGTTAAGAATTAATAGGAATCGGAGAACACAAACAAGGGAAAAATCATTAAACACTGACACACCTGAGCATTGTTCCTAGTGATCATCTTTCACAAAAGGATGTTTCAGTATCACATGAAGTAGAGGCAAGGTAACTAGCTTAAACAGAATTATGAACACTGACACACCTGAGCATTGTTCCTAGTGATCATCTTTCACAAAAGGATGTTTCAGTATCAC
The DNA here is from genome assembly GCF_000708025.1 of Charadrius vociferus. Classification (NCBI taxonomy): domain Eukaryota; kingdom Metazoa; phylum Chordata; class Aves; order Charadriiformes; family Charadriidae; genus Charadrius; species Charadrius vociferus. The sequence goes on along the minus strand of NW_009648332.1, from coordinate 18,540,001 downwards.
ATGAAGTAGAGGCAAGGTAACTAGCTTAAACAGAATTATGGGGTGGTTTCTGGACAAGGATAGATTTAAAAGATCAAGACCATTCAGCCTTGATATGAGTTGCTCTAGACACAAAAAAATAGAAGTGATAGAGAAAGTGGTACAGAATTATTTCTTGCTGTTGCTTATTCAAAAGACTGGCAGTCTCCTGAAGAAGTTATTGGTCAGTAGATTTAAAGTGAAAAATAGGAAATTCTTCCTCACATATTGCATCTCAAAATGGTAGCATTCATACCCACAATATATTGAACGCCAAATATATAAACAGATTTAAAAAAACAATTAAGCAAATTAGTGTAAAATAGGTTTGCCAGTAGCTTTCAAACACAATGGTGAAGATGTTTCCACTTTAGAACATCCTTAATAGTAGATTCCCTAGAAGCTGGGACAGTGCACTGGGAGATGTTCTTACATCCCTGTAAGCTTCCACTCCTGGCCACTCTCTGGAACAGGAGACTGGGTTAGGTGGATCTTGGATTTGACACAGTGTAGCCATGCTTCTTTTTGTATAACTGCGTGTGAATGCTACAAAAGCATCCGAGTGCTTTTTAAAGATGCTAGAAAAGGAATTTGCATGATCCAGCTGTTTCAGTGATCATACTGTACTTAAATTGTAAGCCTTCAACTTCAGTTGCTCTGTCTGTGGCTACTGTATGCTTCCTCAATAGACAGGAAGTCTTCTTGTGTCTACTCAGAAGCTAAAGAAGGGTCCTGGGAGTAGGTAGAGTTTCAGAATGGAAAAAACTGAGAATTACCAATTCAAACAATCAGTTTCCTGTCTTTCAGGTCTTTTGTGCATTGCTGTATAATACAATATAAACACGAGAGCTCTGTTTTCCCTTAGTGTTTTCATTTCAGTTCATAGTAAAATCAGTCTCTTCATTCATAAAAAATCCAATTAAAATGAACTTAATGCATTACTTTGACTTTTATGCCAGTGAAAAGTGGATCCAAACCATGGGCCATTCTCTTTTCATTCCATTATTTAAAGGAGTTAGTAGCACAAATGGCCCATCACTTGTTTCAAACAGTCCAACATGTAAAACTGGCATTACAGAAACAGATTAGTTCTTTCTAAACTGGAATTTCAGTCTGCGGCCTGTTGTCTTCTAGTTTCACACCTTGTGCCTGCTGCTCCAGGAGGTGACTGGAGCCATCAGCAAAGCTGTAGAGAGCCTCTAAGCAAAAACCTGCTACTGGTCTGGGGCCTGGGTGTTGCTAAGAGGAGTCCTACCAATACAGACATCCGGGCTGCTGGAGAATAGGAGTCAGTAATATAAGATCTCTAGCACTGGGCCAGGAAACAGGAATGCAGTATTTTTTGGCTGACTTCCTATGGAAGGACTATGTGGTCGTGCTTCATATCTGTGTGTCCACCAGATGGATTTTGCTCAATTGCTCCTGTCTGTGGGAATGGTGACAGAAGGTTTTATAGGCGGCTCTAGAATGCAAAGCCATAACAGGACATACGAAAATTGCTACAGGCAGAGGCAGGAGGTGGTTCTTCACAGCTGGCTGAAGGGAAAATGTGTATTCTGAAACCTGAACTTAAATAAAAGAAAGACTTGGACTCTCAGTAGTTGTAACTCCTATCAGTCCACCCTGAAAAGCTTCTGTTACAGAGGAGTTCAAACTCCTCCTTCTCAACTCTCTCGCCCATCCCAAGGAGTGGGAGTTTCTCCTCCCTCATTCTTCATTCTCTCCTAACTTTGCCTAGAGACACTGTCCCTTCCTGACAGGAACAATTCCAGCTTAACAGCTTGCTCCCCGTCTATAAACTTCTTGTCACTGTTCTAGTCACTTGTATTCATCGCTACCAGAACAACATGAAGTATCTGCTTTTTCCAAAAACCAGAGGTGGGACTGGAAAAATGGGACAATCTATCTCATGCTTTAAAATTTAAAAACCCTTTAGAGGATTCGTGGATATAACGTGTTTGCATTCCTTTGCAGATACAGTTAAAGGTCAGAAGTAGATAATGGTTGGGAGCCATCTATGCTTCAGAGATTCTTTTAGTAGGACTTACCCCAGCTAGTAAACATTTCTCTTAAATTATACAGTTTACTTAGTATTCAGGGCTTTATATGCTTAAGATATTTTTATTCTCCTTTCAATGTCTCTTTCACAAATTCCCCCCCCCCCAGTTTGCATTGCTTGAAATTTTCACTGCAAATGCTGGTGCAGTGCCAAAGCAGTTTCTTTTCTTTAAAATGAATGCTTCTACCTTTGGTTTCTGGGTGGTGGTTTTGGGGTTTGGGTTTTTTTTTTGGGGTGGGGGGAGGAGGCGTTTTTGGGGGGGATTGGGCTTTTTTTGTTTTGTTGTTTTTTTAATCTAATTCCTTCAACATATTCAGGTTGTCACTAAAAGAGGTAAACACCCCTAGGACTATAGTGCTTGCCCAGACAAATGCACATTCCTGTCTGTAAAGACCTAGCCGGAATGTCTAGCATCAGAATTTCACATTTTGTGCAGTCAATTCTATTTCTCATACTAAGCCACAAACCCATTATAGTTGAAAACAGCAGAAAGTCTGTTTTAAATTAGGTGACGCAAATACAGTAGTAATAGAAACCACAGAAAAAGCACAGATGTATAGAATATACGTACATGCAAGGCAACCAAGTATGAAAGACAGATATCAGTTAAAATGCTTTCTATAGGATGTAATCCAGTTTTTAGCAAATAGTACTAATAAAGCAATGTATTAACTGAACAAAAAAGCAATGCAGTGTTTTATGTTTCCCATTTACTGAAGTTCTACCAAATATGAAAGCAACAGAAATAGGTAATCCCAGAATGTCTTCTATGAAGACATGCTATATTAAAGCAAGGGTTGTTTTCCTTTGCATATATGGCCAGAAGAGACAGTACAATACAAACTGCTAAAGAAGGCAGGCCTTGCAAAGCAAGTGATTTAGACTCATGAGTCATGATAATTTACCATGAATAAAGCAGGAGAAAAAGTGATATGTAGGCATAAATTAGACACTACTACATTTTATACCATAAATATAACTCCTTAAGAGACCGAGATGACTGCCTGCATCAATCTCATTTTTATAAGCAGAAAATACCCGAGACGGATCTAGCTTTAATGTGGAAACAGAACCAAAAGGCTGACAATATTTTCATTGAAGAAGTGTTCTGTTCTCTAATAAGATTATGATTTGATGTAAGAAAAACATTTTTGTTTGCATGATGAGACTAAATCCATACCAGTAAATCAGTAGGTTAAAATAATTCAGTCACATTTTTATACAGAAGTGTGTGAAATTACTAGATTATTGATATAAAGGCTTTATTTTGATATTGGGAGTATTTGAACTGACTTATCATTTGTCCAGCTTAGTTCTAGCCAGCTATGGTTCTAGCCATAGTACATTGTTCAAGGACAAAGGAAGTTATTCATAACAGGTTAGTGTCTGCAGAATCTACATGTCTGCTGTGGTTTCAGATATTTTAGGCCAAAAAAAATTGCCCTGTTGAGGTGATAAAGCCTTGATTTATATTAAGGAAGCTCAGTAATTCAAGAGGAGCTGGCACAAAGACTAAAGAAGCTGTAGCTATTCCCAAAAAAACCCTGAAGAAATACTGAAGGCAATAGTATTTGCCATTTTTAAATCAACTTTGAACACCCTACAGAAATGCTCTACATTTAAGAATGAAAGTAATGGAATCGTGCACATTATGAAGTACGAAGTTAAGTACTAATGATGCAGTCATTGTGCAAAATTGCTATTGTACAATCACCAGTTGGCTCAGAAACAATTGAGAAACTTGAATCTTTTCTCTTGAAAAAGGCTGGCTACATAAAGCAAGTATCTCCTTGAACGGCGCCACAGGGTATTTATCTTGCATCGGTACTGACACTAGAGACAGACAGTACACTTTGCTTTAATGTCTTTTTTGCATCCCACTAAGGAAAAGAAGTCAAAGAAAGAATGTCCAAAATAGCTCATTTCTTGTTCTGTATCTATCATCTAGCTCTTTCCTTTTTTCCCATGTCTGTCTCCTCTAGAACTTTATTTTCCCTCCCCTATTTTTCTATAGTATTTGCTTCTTTATGTAATACACAATGCATATTTATAAATCAATTCTTTATAGAAATTTCTCTCACAGATTCTTCAAATCATGTGCCAATGTAGTCTGTTTATTTTAAATTCATGAGACACTTTGAAGATAGCCTGTCTTATGATATTTGACTAAGATGAGTCAACATAGCAAAAGAGGAAATAACATACTCTTAAAAAAGTACATACTTTTTTATTAATAAAATATTTCCTCTTCAAATACCATTGTAGAACATCTACTACATAGTTCATCCTCGCTAATTATTCATTATACCAAATTAAATACTGAAGAATAGTGTGGGTGAAGCTAAAAGTTAAAAACAGTTAGCACTTGATGTGTAAAAAGAACATTTCAGTAATAAATTTATCAGGCCTAAGCTGACACAGTCAGCCCATGATTCAAAAAAAAATGAAGTCTATAGCATACAACAGGGCTGACAGAATAATTAAGTAGATTTTTACCATCTGTCTTTTTTACCTGGCTTCACACTTAGTTTCTGTCAGCTGTCTCAAACTGTCAGCTAGGGTAGCTTGGGAATGACATAGATGAAGGGGTTTTCACCCCCTCGAACTTTAAAGTATCAACCATTCAGTGTTCTCATATTCAGACTAAATACATAGCTAATAAATGTCTCTTCAGCTGCACCTGTAAATAATCGAGAGTGAACAGATCTGTATAATTTTTTTCTTAACACAACAAAGCAAGCATACTTATATCAGGAAATTTCCTAAAAAAAACCCTGAAGTTTTTAAATATGTACTTCCCAGTGAAAGGAATTAATGAGATTTAAGCCTAAAGCAAGGACTTCAGCTCTAGTTTATTATGTCCAGAGACATGTGGATCTTTTGGAAGCTTGGTTCAAGTTTTCCTATTTTTTTCTTCACATTTTAATTAATTTTTCCATTTTAATGAAACCACAGTATAAACCCAATGGGACTAGACTTTTATCATCTACATATTTGTAAAGTATAGTGCAAATTGAGTGCAGATCTTAGTAAATATGGAATAATACATATTTCAGGAACCTGTTGCATAGTTTCCTCCTTCATACCTGAAAGGTTAAGAATAAGATACATGGACCAAACTGAACTCTGGTGTACCTTGTCAACCCACAAAAAGACTGCTGAGGGCAGCAAAAGTATCCAAGACTTGCATTGCACCAGGAAATTTGGATAAAGACAATTCACTTCCTTTGAAAATAGACACTACAGTAGGCTGTGAATATTTTAGCGCATTCTGAAGGATGTTTCATAACAAAAATAACACACAAAAATAAGAAAAAACCCACAGTGTATGTTATCAAACTACCTATAAGGCATAAGTATTACAAATAAAAGGCTGTCACCTAAAGACCATAAGCACTTTTTTAAAAGATGCATTCAAAATTAAATGGAATTAAAGAAGTATCACAGAAAATTAGAACTTTTACAAGAAGTGACTAAAAATACAACCCGATTCAGTCTACCAAAGCTGATAACAGAAGATAACAACTTTCTACCAACAAACCAGGTGAATTAGTGGCTAGAGGCAAGAAGAGTAATCATGCCTTTGTGTAAAAAAAAAAAATAGGTATAAGTTAACTATGAATAAATGTAGTTAAGAAGTTTAATGTAAAAAAAAAAATCTGAGGATGGACTTCTAGAACAATCTTACTATTACAGAAAAAACTGAACTCAGATGAGGCTTGATAAATTCACAAAAGAGACTGTATTTTAAGGGTTGCCTGAAATACCAGAGGAGTAGACTTTGGTAAGTCCCTTCTTGTAATCCTGTGGCTTTATTCCTATATTATCCTGAGCCCTATGCATTCAAACATTCAGCTTGCTTTTTGAACCTGCTGTACTTTGAGCAAAGGATTTGATTGTAAAGAATAAAGGCACTTTATAAATTATTTTAAACTGTACAAACCTAAATGCCAACACTTCTTCACACCTCAAACTACTAATGAGATGCCTATAGCAGCTGGAGGAAGCAATTCTCTCCAAAAATGGAAGGACTACTCTGCTGTTGTTGATTGTTGTCCCAGATTTGATGCAACTGTGACAATTAGATCCTTTTGTAGCACAGCCAGTGAGGGGAGATGAAGGAGATTTTGCCCCCTCACGTTTCCACACACCAGTTCCCCTCATGTGACACCAGCTTGAAATGCAGTCTGCGAAAACCACACTGCATCTCATTTCACTCCTGCAACAAGAGAAAAGCTGCTATGTTGGAGTCTATGTGGATAGCTGTCTCCCACATTACACTTCTGTGGGATAGAGCTGTATCAAAAATACATAAAAAGGGAGGAGGAGTGGGAAATGGCCCCATTGTATGATTAAGAAAAACACATACCAGTGTGGAGAGTATCTAAGCCCTTCTGCTAGCACTGAAGCGTTAACTGCTTCCACCTCCTCAGCTAGAATAATACATTGAATCAGTAGTCACTTATCCTAGTTACAACTCATGTAAAGTTGCTTTACTTTCATGCCAGGCATTAAATATATTCGATATAGATTAACCTTGCTTCATTCCCATTCCACAAATAGGAATTAGCATTTTAAAGAAAAAAGTTAAAATATATATGAAACAAAGTTTCCTCAAGGTTTTACAAATTTCTTAGCTTCAAGTTCAGGAATACTTTCCTAAAGTTTTAATGTTTTTCTTGGTTAATCTATGTTTTGTAGCATCCATTTTATGTTTCATGACAGTGTAAAGAAAATGCTGGAAACGATATATAATGATATGATTCTGGTACTGTAATTTTGGTCTTCTGCATCTCAATGATCACATTGCTTTGATATGCCACAGTAAGTTTTAAAATGCTGCATTTAATGGCAAGTCTGGTGAGCCACAATTGTAGAGCTGGCAATGCTTGTTTTGGCTTTGTAAAGTGAGATATCAAAGTGGTATAAGATCAACTTGCCATACTTGGCACCAGCAACTTTAAGTTAAAGTTGTATCCTAGGTGAATGGATATTCAAACAAAACCATCCCTCTGGAAATAGCAGGGTACTGTATATAAACTGGAAGAATTATTGGTTGTAAAGCAGTCTGGACTGAATATAACAAACTCAGCTGGCTTGAGCTCAGGCAGCCATTTCTTTTGCTTCATAAGAGAGCTTTTGTTTCAGAAGCTGGAGACCCTATGTTTAGCCCAGCAACAAATCCTTAAATGAATCAGCTATGTGTGGGTTTGATAGTGTGTTTACCAGGACTTCCAGATGTGTATAAGATATGTGAACAAAACAATACAGTATGGTGTGGCTGTCTGTGTATTATCTTACATTAAAAATCTAAAATAAGCCAAAGCCTTCCATTTAAACATATCTAAAAAACAATTGTGCCATAAAAAATACATTTATAGTTATTCAGAATACAGATCTACCCAACAGCACAGAATGGCTGGTCTACCCCATTCTAAGGCTTTTCATGGGTTTTCCTTCTTTCTTGTTGGTAAATGGGTCATACTTTCTATCACCAATTCTTAATTACGTATTTTAGTTACCAACATTTTCCTTCTCCCACTGCCATTTTAATCTTCTTTCATGGACTACACTACTTTATACAACCCAAGCTTCCCAATTCAGGTCACTACTATTATTTTAAGTCAATTTCCAACTTAAATATATACCCATCCTGGGCATAAATATAACTAGTTGAACATGGAAGTACAAGTCAGCGTGAGGAAAGGTTATAGAAACAATCCTTTGTACACTCAAATTTCAGCCAGCGAGTTCCACAAAAAAACATTTGTGAAATCACTGTCTTGGAGATGAAACAGCACAAGGGTTGAGACATTCAGCTAATGCAGTCTTATATTGCTCGGGAACAGAAGAAAGATGGAAAACAGCAAGCTGTATCTGTTCTATTTAAAATGCTTTTAAATGAGCCATGACTTCCTGTCCTCCACCATACCAAGGGCTGGGAAGCTTTACCTAGGGACAACTGTAACTGGGGTTTAAGAATACAGTTAGATGGATGCCTGCTTGACAGCAAATAAAAGGAATTTTATTTGTATTGACAGACACAATGGTGACTTGTATTTTACACTCTACCAAGGGAGATATGTACTCTGCTTTCTAGAGAATCACAGTGTGAGTCAGTCTTCAAATCCTGCACAGGTGAACAGAAGGACCAGGCAAGAAGTCAAAGGGGTGCAAATCCTGACTCAATTTACATGCAACATGGTGGCTGAAATATTTTTCAGCCCTGACAAGGAGATCTAGTTAAGATTTAGAAGAGGGAATAAATAATTTGTCCAGTTTGTTAGGCACATTTTCCAACAAGCCACAATCTTGATTTTATCCATTTATAAATTAGGTTATTTGGCATTTTACTGAAATGCAAGTTTAGAACCCTCACTTCACTGCTTTGAATGAAAGCCTGGTGAACGCCACCACCCAGTCTTACTTGCTTTCACCACTACTGAACAAGGCAAGAATCTACTATTTTTTTCCTTTATCATATTACTGTAAAGGCCTGTAGGGAATAACTCAAATGAAGACTACTATCCCAGCTTAGAAAAATATTCAGAACATCAACTGAAGGCTATATGGTTTGCAATGGTTTCACTTCATCTATACATTTCAAATCTCTTCTCAGCATTCCCCACCCCTTTCTCTCCCACAAACATGACAGCAAAGACGTAAAGTTCTAAAATACTTTGAAAGTATCCCTGGTTTAGTTATCTGGTATATTTTCATGCATAACTATAACAGGGTACTACTGCTACAGCAAGCATTTGCTTACCTCTCCTCTGGTATTACGACACTACAGAGATAAACAATGTTGTGATAATAATTCCTTTGCTGCTTGTTCATACTACCAGCTAACATCACCAAATCGTACATTTGTTACTGTGAAATGATTTTCCTAATGGTGCAAGTTATTTACCAATCTCATATCATATAGGATTATTAACACCTCTATTTTAGCTGTTTTCAAACATGAAATTTTTCTTTGCAGAGTCTACTATGGTTTGGTCACAGAGAATGTCAGTTTTCTATACAGCCCAAGTAACAGGAATAAACTAGTTATTAAGGACTACATTTAAGTCAATCTTTACAGGGTCACTTGGGAGAACAATCCAAATTAAATTTAAAAGTCACATTGCCAACATCGTATCAAAAGGCTGATTAGACAAGTGTCTTCAGATTTAGTCTTAATAATTAGGTGTAATTTAACTCTCTTTCCTTCTACAACACAGAGTTATGCACACAGTTTAATTCTGAATGAGACCATTTTCTAGGAATAGTTTTTAATTTAATTTTTAACTTGTGTCTTGAACTCATTTTTCTTCCATCATTTTACAGATAAATTAAAAACGCTCATTTAACAGTGCTAGTAACTGAAGAACACTAGAAAAGGGGGAAATGATACTAGTAAGTCTAAATGGATGTTCTGCACTGAAAACCTTTTGGAACAGAAATAGTATCTTTGCCTAAATAATATTTAGGTATTTTTCTGTTTCCTTTTCCCTTCTTCTACCACAAACCATTTTCAAGCAAGAAATAGTAAAAACCAGCACTACCAAAAATAGAAGAGAGCTGAGGAACAAGTTCTATTTTCAAACCAAATCTTTTGTTTCTTCACAATTTTGGAAAAAGGAGTGATAAACTTGATATATCATTATTATTTTTGTTAGTTTTCTCCTTGTGAAAAAGTAGAATTGAAGTGATAGAAAATTATGAAAAGAGTTTGTCTGCCTCTTGCCACTACCCTAACCAATGTAAAATGGCAATGATTTAGAGGAATTACAAAATCAGTAAGTTTTAAGAAAAAGCAACTGAAAAGATGAAGTATAAGTATATGGCATTCACTTACCTCATAGGACTGTTGTTGAATAACACAATACCAAAGGATCCATTTTTGCACCTGTCAAAAAACAACAGGCAAAGGACTCCTAGTAACATATTGGCAAGGAACACAAAATCTCATAGTATGGTTATAATAACCTATCCTGATAAGGATATATGGAACATGATATGAACATATATGATACATTGATTTTCTTAGATTTATAATGAGAAAATGAATCCTCAGTCAATGAGCACCAAATCATGTGCTTCTGATATCACTTATTGATGATTTATATGGACCCAAGTCTATTTAATCAACCATGTAAAACTGGTATGAGGATGATATTATGCTCTGTATGGTCAGAATTACAATTCTCTTACAGATATATTTGTGTTTGAGAACTCAGGCTTGTCATCAGCTATCTTCTTTACCACCAATTTCTGAATACTTACTATGCAGAATATAGCTAGATACACCAAGTGGAAAGGAATTTAAGTCTATATGATTCACCACAGCAGGACTTACAGCCAAATTACAAGAGTTATGGCCCAATGATGAGTGATGAATGCTCCATGGTAAGCCACACAGATATATATATTCCTTTAGAACGAGTATATGGCATTTTTAGGTGTTTTCCTCAATTTTTGAATTGAGCTATATTTTAGAATTCCTGTGATTGCAAAGCAGACTGCCTTAGTCTGATGAGTCTCATTTTACAGACTTTGGAAAGGGAGAAATAGTATAACTGAGAAGTTGTATTTATTGATTGCTTTTAAAAGCAACCAAATCTGGTTTATTTTGCATAGGAATGCTAGGCTTTAAGTTCTGGCATCTCAGGACTCATTAACTGAGTGTAATTTCCCCTTTTTAATGATGCCCATCTCCTAGTTCTAGCTCTCACGGCTTGTTTCTTGCTCTAACAGAGTGTCTCAAAGCAATTCAACATCGGTCAAAAACAGGCTATTGACCTTCTGGGCTTCAGATTAGCATACTGTGAGATGCAACTCCATAGCTGGTGCAGGGAAGGTGGGAAAGGTACATTTTTATAGCACTTAATTTGAAGACAGAAAAAGTCAGCTGGCAGAGACTGCTTAAAGGTTTGCAATGTTACAGGCATGTTGTGGGAGGCTCACTGAAGAGGCAAGTGCAGGTGAAATCAAAGACACACAGTAAGTGAAGTTTATCACATGACTCCATAATTCATCATAGGGATATAAACAGCTATATGCTAATGAGCAGGCAAAGAGACAGTCCCAGCTTATCTTTACCACAAGAATCAACATATTTGGAAGCCTGTGGAAAAAGGGACTGGCCACTAGGGAGGACTATAGGTACATCCTCAGATTACACAGAGATGCAATTAGGAATGCTAAGGCCCATGGGCCACTAGGGAGGACTATAGGTACATCGTCAGATTACACAGAGATGCAACTAGGAATGCTAAGGCCCACGTGGAATTAAATCTGGAAAGGGATGTCAAGGACAACAAGAAGGGCTTCGTCAAATGCATCATTAGCAAAAGGAAGACCAGGGAAAATGTGGGCCTGCTGCTGAATGTGTCAAGTGCCCTGGTGAGAGGTGGATGCAGAGAAGGCAGAGTTACTGAATGCCTTCTTTGCTTCAGTCTTTACTGCTAAGGGCGTCCCCCAGGAATCCCAGACCCTGGAATTAAGAGAAAGTCTGGAGAAAGGAAGACTTTCCCTTGGTTGAGTAAGATCAGGTTAGAGATCATTTAGGCAAACTCAACACCCACAAATCCATGGGCCCTAATGGGATGCATGCACAAGTGCTGAGGGAGCTGGCAGATGTTATTGCTAAGCTACCGTCCACCACCTTTGAAAGGTCATGGAGAACATGAGAGGTTCCTGAGGACTGGAGGAAAGCCAATGCCACTCCAGTCTTCAAAAAGGGCAAGAAGGAAGACCCAGGAAACTACAGGCTAGTCTCACCTCATCTCCATCCCTGGAAAGGCAATGGAACAGTTCATCCTGGATGTCATCTCTAAGTATGTAGAGGAAAAGAAGGTTACCAAGAATGGTCAACATGGATTCACCAAGAGGAAATCATGCTTGATCAACCTGATAGCCTTCTATGAAGACATGACTAGCTGGGTGAATGAGGGGAGAGCAGTGGACATCGTCTACTTTGACTTCAGCAAGGCCTTTGACACTGTCTTCCACAACATCCTCATAGGTAAGCTTTGGAAGTGTGGATTAGATGAGTGGACAGTGAGGTGGATTGAGAACTGGCCAAATGGCAGAGCTCAGAGCATTGTAATCAGCAGCACAGAGTCTAGTTGGAGACCCATAACTAGCAGTGTTTCCCCAGGGGTCAGTACTGGGTCCAGTCTTGTTCAAGATGTTCATCAGTGACCTGGGTGAAGAGACAGTACGTACCATCAGCAAGTGTACTATCAGCTGATGATAGAAGACTGGGTGGAGTGGCTGACACACCAGAAGGCTGTGCTGCCTTTCAGCGGGACCTGGACAGGCTGGAGAGTTGGGTAGAGAGGAACCTAATGAAGTTTAGCAAAGGCAATTGTAGGGTCCTGAACCTCAGGACAAATAACCTCATGCACTGGTACAGGTTAGGGGCTGACCTGCTGGAAAGCAGCTATGCAGAGAAGGACCTGTGAGTCCTGATGGACAACAAGTTGACCATGAGGCAGCAATGTGCCTTTGTGGCCAAGAAGGCCAATGGTATCCCCAGGTACATTAAAAATAGTGTGGCCAGCAGGTCAAGGAAGGTCATCCTCCCCCTCTACTCTGCCCTAGCAAGGCTGCATCTGGAGTACTGGGTCCAGTTGTGGGCTCCCCAGCTCAATAAATGACAAGCAACTACTGGAGAGAGTCCAGCAGAGGGCTACAAAGATGACTAGAGGACTGAAGTACCTCTGTTATGAGGCAAGGCCAAGAGACCTGGGTCTGTTTAGCCTGGATAAGAGAAAATTGAGAAGGAATTTTATCAATGCTTATAAATATCTAAAGGGCAGGTGTCAAGACAATGGGGCCAGACTCTTTTCAGTGGTGCCCAGTGACAGGATAAGGGGCAATGAGCATGAACTGGAACACAGGAAGTTCCATCTGAACACAAGGAAAAACTTTGAGGGTGACAGGGCACTAGAACAGGCTGCCCAGAGAGGCTGTGGAGTCTCCTTCTCTGGAGATATTCAAAACCCACCTGGACACAATCCTGTCCAACCTGCTCTAGGTGAACCTGCTTTAGACTAGATGTTCTCCAGAAGTCACTTCCAACCCCTGCCATTCTGTGATTTTCCATAGAGAATACTACTTTTATAACCATGTGTGACAGGGCAGTAAGCAAGCCAGGACTTTTAAGGCAGAACTGTCTGCAAATTTTCCATAGAATTAGCACTTCAAAAGCAGTTAGAGGTTTTCAATTTCTAAGCTAGGTTTTAGTAGAACCTAAACTGGAACAAGGTAGCTTTTCAAATAGATGAAATGCAAATCTGTCAAAAGAGATAAGTTCAAATACAACATTTTGTAAACAATCTCCTACTTACCTTTGGTGCCTGTACAGCCAAATCCTGCTCCAAGGTCCAGCAGGTTTTAATTCTTGGATTGTTACAAACTCAGCATTCATTTTTAAACTGTAAGGACACTTTCCTCATTCCTTCATAGGTATCTATATGGCTGCTACTTGCCTCTTATAAGAATTTCCCAGGTCCTCTGCAAACTCCCCAGCTGCTTGCACTGAGCTGCAGAAGCTTTGCCAGCTGAGCACGGTCAGTAACACTCAGAAACTAATTTCAGGGAAGCCCCACCTCACTTTGGAAAAGTTCACCTGAACAGATTAAAACCCTCATCACGCCTATTTTCACCTTTTTACACAATGTAGCACACAATAAGCTGTGATCAAACAAGTGACACAACTCACCTTCCTTCACACTATGGATGAGAGACTGTGTTCAACTGTTAATTGTTAACTTTAAAATTATGTGACTGCTTAATTTAGCTTGCTCACTTTCACAGGGTAGTTGGATGTTCTGTACTATTCAGCCTTCCCTGGTTGTGCTTCCTGGCAGTACCACAACAGTAGAGAATCCTTAGAAGTTCTCATATGTGGAGCACTACAAGGCTTTTCTTCAACACATGCTTAATCAAGCAGAATTCACTGATCTCTGTTCATTTCACTTAAAATGAGACTTTTTAATTTTATGCTCAAATATTTGCTGGATGGATATAAGACCATATTTCTCTTGCAGGCAACAACGCTCTAACAGAGAAAGAACAACAGGGCAGGGTTTGTTTTTTGAGACAGGTCATCTTTTCCCATGAAATGGCCTTTACTGGTATTAAGACTGCTGCTGCTCTGGTTTGTGTTTTTTTTTTTTTAAAACTCCCCAAACATAAGTTTGGCATAGATCTATGGAAGGCTCGCATGGGCTTTAATTTTTATTAACTCTTGAGACTTAACTTCTCCAAACAAACTATTGAAAACATTTGGACCTGAGTTATCTACCAAATTATGACCCACAGAATACACAGTTTTATTCTGATTAAATGAAAGCAGCAAGTTTTTAAGAAATAAGGATGAACACATTTTTTAAAGTGAGAGACCTAACAAGTGAGAGAGGAAGCAAAGCACTGAACATCTATTTTTAAGGGGAATTTTTCAGAAAAAAAATAATTCCTGTATTTCTTCCTGCTGTCTTCTGCAAGAAAGAAGCCACTGTTTTACAGGCCAGACCATTTTGCCTTTGGGGAGTGGAAGTCAGGAACAGGGAAACTCCCTGTTGAAGTGACAGCAGCAGCATTCCCATGCCTGCAGCCCATTCCTGTGGCTCCCACAGCTGGAAATTAAACAGAAAAAGTGGTTGATGCAAATTTGTGGTCAGGTTTCAAAGTTAGTAGACTGTACTAGCTTGACATGTTTGAAATCAAACGGTGCATTCTTTCATTCCATTTTTTATTGTCTGATCAATGTAGGTGTTTGAAATTTTATGAATATCTGCTGTGACAGTGTACTATTGCTCTCTCTCAACCACTGCAATTTTTAAAACATTGTTTGTGTTCCTCTTTCTCAATGCAGTATTAGATTAAATTTCACAATGTGACTAACAGTATGAGGGAAACTAATATTCAATAAATTAGCAGCTTCACTTTGTAAAGTAATTTCATGGGTCTTTCTAAATTATTTTTTTCTCAAAAACAGTAAGTCCAGTGAATTACAGAAACATATCATAAAGATACGCTATCAAAAGTTGTTCCTAAACAAGTAACGGGATGACAAGCAACCATCTCTTTCCTATTACTTTTTATAATAAAGAAACAGCTCCAGAGTTTTCTTGGGAATTTAAGACATATTTAAAGCAGATGATAACATGTAAATTCCTTACAAGCTAAGGTAAGCCATCAGGGAAATGACACCTTGGAGACAAAGTAGTTCTGAAAAATCAACCCTGACAGAGACGAACAAAGTGACAGACCCACAGGCAACTCTGAAGTCAGCAGTTCTACTGCTTGTGAAGTCTGCCAAGAAGCATAACATGCCCAGGTATTTCCAGCTGCCTGTTCATTATTCTCATTCCTGTCAAAATGCATCTTTCTTGCAACACTGTCATTCACAAAACATTTACTTTAGGCTCCAAAGGCAAATGGGCCAAATTCAGAGGTCTAATAATCTGACATGAGTCCACTGAAGTCAATAGCTATGCTTGCTTATATTCATGAACAAATTTATCTCAATATCATAAAATGTGGGAAATTCTGATCCTATTCAATTTGGTGCAATTTACCATAGGTTTGTAGGAATTTAAGGAAATATTTCAAAAGTTAAAACTGCAAGACTGGAGCTTATTTAAGATAATATCTGAGATTGTTCTACTGGTTTTTAGCCATCAATACTTCATCAATCTCTTTCCCTGGGCATTAGCAGCACAGGCATCACTGAATGGTGGAAAGTGAAGGTCCATTTTCATTTAGTAGTTCTTCCCTCCCAAAGCAGAGCACTGCAGATAAACCTTTCTCATGCCTCTCTTCCTATAGGTCTTTCCAGGTTTTTGAATAGCATAATTATTTTATGTCCAACAGAAGAGTATCTACAGTGAACTAATCATCCTTTTTCTTTTTTTTCATCCACTTCAACTCTCCTCCAACTCAAAATAATAGTAACATTATTCCAGTTTATCTTTGTCTTAGCCACCATACAGATGCCCAAGAACTACACACTAATCCTACTTTTCATATATAAAAGCCAGCACTTACATAAAATGATTTTAGAACTATCTAGCTACCTTGTGGTAGTTGGAACTAGTCCTGGGGAGAAAAAGATATATATATACACACATATACCCCAATGGGGTACACAGATATACTTACATACTTAAAAATTACGCACCTGCCAAAATACTAAAAGGATCACAGTCATACCTGGCTTGCAGATGTGGGAAGAAATAAATAATAGAAACTGTATTTATGGTTAAGATAGGTTGGATGTTCTTACCTAGGGGAAATAAAAGACAAGATTGCTATATATCATCTGGAATGAATTTTGAGCTTTTTATATACCTAAAAATAAAAACAGATGTATAAAATCCTATTGGCATAACAAAGCCCAATTTTGAAAAGGCTGTTGTCTGCAAATGTGATGATCCTCAATGTTTATCTTTAGGAGGACTGAAGGATTCTGAACAATCTAGGGATGATAGCAAGGCAGCTAAATAATCAATATTTGGAGTCAAACATATATTCTTTCTCTCCATTTCTCAGTCTTGCTCTAATATCTGATTATAATTTGGTAGAGAATTAGAAGACTAAACCATATAATAAATTTTGGAAAATTACTGCAGTCATCATCTGGAATCAATCTGGATACAATAAATTAATCCCTAGCATAAAATAGAGTAAACATTGCCTCCTACACTTCAGAATCTGCAAACATACACTGTAGATGGTATAAGCATGTCTGAATCTTGATTTCTCCGGACATTGAGAATCTACACTACTACTGAACCTGGCACGGAGAAATGATCTCTCTTTTCAATGTCTGACAGCAATACAAACAAATAGGTATATTTAAACTTTCATCATTTTGCCTTCTCTATTTCAGAAATTCTGCAACTTGTTTTATAGTCATTTGACAATACTATATTTTGGAATGTTCAGATTTTATTCTAATCAATGTTTTGCTTTAGCAATCTAATCTAAAGGCATTAAGTATAAATTAATCATTTTTTTTTTCATTCTACATATAGATTTCAGTATATGAATAAGCAACATACTTACATTCTCAAATCTATGTGAAAATTACCAGGACAAATGTAATACTGAAATAATTGAATTCTGGCCTCACTAACATCTACTGAAGGTTCTTATGGAGCATAAAATTTACTTACTGCTATGATAACTTAATAATTAGTAGCTCAGTACTTTAATCTTGAGTGTCCAGATCACATAACATAATACAGTGTAAGAAGCAACGTAATGGAACTTGCATTTCTTTAACTAAGTATCCAAATGTGAACTTTCATATTCCTATCATTTTATTGCCCATTTTACAGTATCTCATGAAATTAATAGAAACAAATTAAGCTAGGTTTTAATCTAGACTTTTACATTTTGTTTCTAAGGATCTATTATGTCTTTTTCCAGTTTAATGTTTTCATCTTCCTCAACTATCATTACGCTAGTAGACCTCATTACTTTTTGCTTCAGTCCTGACTGGCTACAAATGAATCTAATTATTTTATAGTTTGGGCAATGTGCCTGGCAGACAGCAGGGCTTGGACACCCACTGCTGCTTTGAAGATACACGTGGAAAGGAAAACTTGACGTTTTTCTGATAAAGTTAATGATTTTCATGGTATTGACTAAAAATTAATCACTTTCTGGAAAAAAAAGGTCAAAATACA
Source organism: Charadrius vociferus (assembly GCF_000708025.1). Taxonomy (NCBI): domain Eukaryota; kingdom Metazoa; phylum Chordata; class Aves; order Charadriiformes; family Charadriidae; genus Charadrius; species Charadrius vociferus. Next base: position 18,522,235 of record NW_009648332.1, on the reverse strand, counting down.
GGCAGCTGAGATTATTACAGACTGCAGTACTCTTATTGAAGCATTGTGAGTATCCATTTGATATGTTTTTTAAGTGTTAAGGGAAGATGAAGACCACTAAGAGTGAATGAAGTAGCAACCAACATATCGACAATTCCGTATAACACACATTATAGAGAAAAAAGGTGAATCACATTTTCAAGATATCATCAAATAGGACAAAGTGCACGCAAAGATGTTCTGCTGGTCCTGCATTTACTTATTCTTTTATGATTCTCACAGAGCTGCTATATTCTCCTCTGCTTGTCCTAATATCAGGTGCAAATATTCAAATTTTACTACATTATACAATGATTAAAATAATATTTTCAAGAGACTTGCCTTTTCGATATCCACAAGCAACATTTAAATACACTGCCTTTGAGAGAGGAATTACGTGCTCTGCAGAAATCCATGCCCATGGACAGGAAGCTTGAGGCAATTTGGCAGTTTTAGTGCAATCCTTGTTTCATTATTCCCTGTCACATGAACTACTCAGTGCCTTTTGGGAACTGCTGTTAATACACACAGCCCACTGGCCTCCTGGGACTGGTCCCCAAGACTATGATAGGGCTTATGTACTGAAGGCTGCCTCACATTTCAAAGGGGCATGGTCAGCCCTAAACAGAGTTTTCAAATCTCAAACAATTAAAAGTCACCAAATCAAATTAAAAGCTTTGCCATGTCTTAATTTGGAAGCTCCTACACATAACTCAACCAATTTCCTCAAAGGGATTTTTTTTTTCTGTGATAAATATAGAATTATGTCTAATGAAGAATTACTACATTGCATGATAATGCATGTGATTCAGTTTTCATCAGCTATTACTATTAAAATTGTCATTATTTTATGAACTGAGGTGGATAATGAGAAATATTTGAAGCAAGCCTGCCAGCGCTCTCATATTCCAAGGCTGTTGTCATTTGACAACTGCTATGAGCCTTTTGACAGGATGTGTTATTTTGGAGGAATATGAGTTAAATATAATGGGAATTAAATATTTATTGAATGAAACTACTAATGTATTTATTTTTTCTTTTACTTTTACATACTTATATGCACATTATGTTTTCATCCTCCTCTTCTCAAACTTGGGCAAGTGAGAGGGCAGGCATGCAACAGAGAGCTACCTGAGGCAGGCTTCCCTGAAATGTTACCTTTGTTTTCCCAGTGCTCTGAGAAACTTTTGTTCTACTCCAAGATACTTTAACAAGTGATTCAGTTGCAAGGTGTTTATGCATAGGAAGAGGAAGTACAGGACTGTATGACCAGGCATAAAGTAATTTGCTGTTAGCTATTCACCTTTTTAGTTCTCTCCCTGTCTTAATTTCCCCCAGGTAACAGGAACTGTGAGGGTGGTAGTGTTAGTGTTGCCAGAAACTAATAAACATGCTGCAAGTGTGTGACACATGCAGGCCATTAGTCTGTGCCTGCACTGCCTCCTTGTGTATTAGATAGGCCACCAGTACTCCCCCAATACAAAACAATGCCACAAAACAATGCAGAACAGGGACTGCAAGAGGCCCTTTACACTTAAACATCTGTGTTCTTAATTCGTCACAAGTCATAATTAAAAATGGACTGCGGTATGTAGGTATTGGCCTACTCCTTCAAGAACAAAATTGATTAAAGCAGAACTGATCAGGGAGGCTCTGTCTGATGCTAAGATGAACGGCTGGCAATGAGAGTAACTGAGCCTGTCCAAACTGTCCCCTGTTAGTTCCCCCAGCCCACGTGCCTGTTTCAACTGGTCTGCAGCAAAAGGAAGTTTCAGATAAATTGTAAAAACAAACAAATGAAGGAACCAATTAGATACCAGCATTTGAAGGCAAATATTTGAAAGTGTTGTGTTGCAAAACCACAATAGACTTATGATTAAAGGTAAGTTTTAGTTGTCCATTGAATAAATTCAAAAACTGTAGATTTTTGCCAGTTCTGTTGTGTAACGGCAATATCTAAAAACTAGACAGAAACTGAGAAACTAATCCCTACATCAAATATGCATTTCTCATTTTCAGTTGTCTTAAATGAGGAAAATTCTGGTATCCTTAATATGTCATGTTTTAGGAGACATATTACACAGTACACTAATTGCTCATATTTTTTTCTCTTGAAGTAAGTATAACTATGATTACAAGCAGTTATGATCCCGAGAAGAAATCCATGCAAATGAAAAAGGAATGGTGGGTTGCTATACCAATTACGCTGTGCTGTACAATAAAGTATCTGTAGGTGAACCTTGAAAGATTAGGGAGTTTGGTCAAAATAAGCCCCAAAAACTTCAGCAGAATTACCGAGCTGAGCTGGCAATGCTTCATGATACTTGATACTTCCTGCTGCTTGCTGAACAGGATGGAAATGTTGTGCTGTTTATATGGTGTAAAATGCTATTTCAGCAATATTCTTCTCTCTACCGAGGGAGGTGCAGGAAGATCAGACTATTTTACAAGACAGTCATGGTTAAGATCCAACAAAGTCAATGAAACCAGGAAAGATAGTAATTGCTGCTTTTCTTCAATGAACTTCATAGGTCGACAGAGTTTTAACCTGAGGCCAAACACATAGCACATTCCCAGAACAATTCCAGTCAGAAAATCTTCCACTCACAAATGTGTGGTCCTACGGATCCACAATCCACAGAGAAACTAACATCCTAGTCATACCACATGCTGTAGCTCCTCAAAAAGGTCACCTGTACCAGCATCAGAACAGTGCTTACCACTGAGCATGTGCTTACTACTGTATACGTTAAGCCTATGTAAAGCAAGAAAGGATTAACTTCATAAAGAATTACAAATTTGTCAGATTACATCTATCAATAAAAAAGAACAAAGTTAATGAAAAAATTGTGCTCCTTAATTGTGGCAAGACTTTATGTAAATGCAGTCAGTTACTTTTCCTGTCATATAACAATATAGATGCTTATAGATGCACACTGATAAAAAGGAGGGTTGGAGAGCAGAACATGTGAAAGAAGACAACCATGTGACACGGAGGTGTGCATCAAAGTAGCAAGGGGGTAGGGGGCTCAAGGAAAGAACACATGCCATCATCTTGTCTGCACAAACTGGTCAGAATCAACCAATAAACTAGTTTTTTCCAAACAATCCTGATCTCCATTAAGACTAAGTAAACAAAACCAACAAAAAACCTGAAAATAACGCATGAGCTTCTGGTAACATCAGTTTCTTTTCTCTCCCTTTGATGTACTGAGAATCCACATGGGAAGGGTTCTTCGTCCTTCTTTTCCTAAATCACAACCATAATCAGACCAACAACCACAGCAAACGTGAAACTAAGAGACTGACCCCTAGTACTGTCTCTGCTGCTCACACAAGATCAACTGATAATTAGGCTTTCTGAGGGAATTCTTCTCAAGTCTAACTGTAACACATAGCTAGGTAACCAGTGTGTCCCGGTTTGAGGTAAAACAGGACCAATTTTATTCAGTAACTTCGCTTCTTAGCTGGGCCTCTTCTAACTACTTTTAGTAGTTAGAAGCATATTAACAGCATATTGGTTAACATAATAACATATTAACAACAAAAGACGACGCATTCTTATAACACTACCAAGCACTGCAGTGTCTGGGAAAAGCTCTTGAATTTTTATTGCCTTAAGCACTAAACATAACCTCAATCCTAAACATCACTTTCATTGCAGCAAGCTTGTGGATCGGTACAAACTATGCTAAATTGTAAACTTAGGTGTAGTCTGTTTGGCAACACTTACACCATATCTGAACTAAGACAACAGCCCATGAAAACATCAGGGCTGTTCTTATTTCAATGAGCTGTTCAGAATCCAACAATTACCCAGCATGCTCAAGTTTTCATTTCCCAAACGATACCTCCTAACGCCACCCTAACCCCTAATTTTATATGCATACATATGGTTATGAAAAAGAATATAAGCTCATGATGATTCCATACAATGCCCTATTCATGCAAGCTTTGCAGAATCCGGCTATAATTGTGTGTCTTGAAAATATTCCTTTTCTACCCTAACCTTCAAGACAACCTTATCTCTAAACTTCACTTTACCCAGTCATGAAAACAAGGTATTGGCCAGTGATAGCAATTAGGTGCTTTGTGTTCCGCAGCAATAACCCAGTCTCCTGAAGTCATTTTTTGCAGTGTAACCTTAATGACAACTGTATATAAGCTTAGCAGATGAAAAAGATAGCAAACTGAAAATAAGATACTGGATCTTGATGATATCAGACCACTCTGTATCTCTAGATCAAATCAACTGGGTTTTCTATGAGTTACGTTGTTGAGTCCTCACCTAAACCTCTCCTCCTGTTGAGCAAACTTCCTGACTCTTCAGATCTGTAAAAACTCATGGTGAACTGGGGTCTTGACACTTCCCTAATCTTAATCTGAAAGATAGTAAATCATTATTGAAAGAGGACAATTGGCATCGCCTTGTATGGTCACTGTTCTCTTTCCTGTCACTAAGAACCTTCCAGAGACTAGCAATAGATTGGATTCTAGATAGTAAATCTAATCTCAACCCTATCCGGAAGACCAGACACCTCAGGACCACAGAACAGTCCCTGGCCCATTTTATTTACGAGATGCAGTCTAAAGATTCCCAAACATGAATCCTAAATTCCTGTACCTCCAATTCTAACTCTTGAGTTATTAATGACTATGGGATAAATTACTAGAGGAAAAGCCAATGGCTTCTATTCATATGAGCTGAGTCTTATTCATTCTTATTTCTGGGAGCACTGTAGATTCTACCATAAGGTATGCTCTTTATACTTAGTCATTTGTTTCAAAAACCCAACCCTTAACCTGTTTTAAACACTAACACTCTCCTAGGGCAAGTCACAGAGACTGACAGAGGAAAAGACAATATAAGGCTTGTATCTGCCCAATTCTCACCTCTGTAGCCTCTGCAGATTCCAATACTAATTTGTATTTTATACATAGGGACCTAATGATGTAATAGAAGACAGTATCAGTCTCTGGTTTTCATTTGTACTGTTTCCATGCTTACCTGCAGGGGACCCTTTAGAATAGAATATTACTCAGGGATGCAGACACATTATATTAAAAACCTAACCTCAAGTGTAACAAAAGCCTTGTTCAGATCTAGAGAATGAATTCCAACTGTAAAACAAAATATAGACCCTTAGCTTATTTCTCCATCTGGTGTAGAAATATTATTTTCTCTTGAGGAGAAAAACAATGAAAGGCTTTGGCTGCTAACTACATTAACACAACGCTTGCTGCCAAGATTTTTGCATTTATGAGAAACGAATTTACCTGTTGATGCTTTAATTTGCTAACCCTTAAACCTTCTGCCTAACACAGACTTATTCCCAGCCTATAGGAGACTATGTCATTGGTTTCTGTCTGTTGGTATAAGGCACTGGCTTTTGTCAATGCCTACCTTCTTCTTATCTCCTTGTTTCCCATAGGTCCAAAACGCAAGTGCGAATTGTGACAATTTAGAATGCAAGTATCAGTGTTAAACTCATTTCTAATAGTAGTTTTATTTTTAGGAAGGGCACCTATTTCTACAGGAAATTGCAACACAGGACATCAGATTCTAGTAATACCTCCCTGCTACTCATCTTTGGCAGTCTTGCATAGTTGAGCATTACTCAGGGTTTAGGACAGTTACGATGCCCAAACCCTAACACTATTACTCAAACACTAACTGTAACTTGTATTAACTAGCACATAAGGGAAAGTTCAAGACAATGTTAGTCACTGATTTCTATCAATACACTCAACTTTGGGGGAACTTGTAGAAAGGTATCATACTCTGAGCTCTTTGATAAAACCTTCAGCCTAAACCTAACTGTCATATCTACCTCCTAAACAGACAGTCTACTAGTCCTTATAGGACTGATACAGCTCGAGGCACAGGTTTTTATCAACACAATTACTATCTCCAAGGGTCAGCAGGGTCCAGGAACAACCTGGTTTCTTAAGACTTCAAAAACCTCAGCCCTAAGCCTGTGTGAAATCTTTTCCCTTTTCTTATTGTTAACAGCGACATGAATGCCTACAGAGAGAGGCTTCATCAGGTATTTGTTTCTATCAACAGCAATCTCTGTCAGTGTCTACAAAATCCAAATTCAAAAACAAAAGAAAACTTCCCAGACTGTGACCAAACGCCATATATAACCTCTCATACATAAATTATGGGAAGACGTCCTACAATAAACTAAGATCTTTACACTTCACATTCCAAAACCCTGACTTAACCCTATCCTAACCCTAATTTTATGAAACCTGGCAGCTGAGTCCTAAAACAGATGAAAAACACCATACACCTTTATTTTCTCTCCCTGTCATGGTTTAACCCCAGCCGGCAACCAGGACCATGCAGCTGCTCACTCACTTTTCTGCTCGCTTATTTCTCCCTGCCCCCAGTGGGATGGGGAGAAGAATTGGAAAAAATATGGAAAACTCATGGGTTGAGATAAAGACAGTTTAATAAGTAAAGCAAAAGCTGCTCATGCAAGCAAAGCAAAACAAGGAATTTATTCACTACTTCCCATCGGCAGGCAGGTGTTCAGCCATCTCCAGGAAAGCAGGGCTCCATCATGCGTGATGGTTACTTGGGGAGACAAAACTCTGTAACTCCAAACGTCCCCACATTCCTTCTTCTTCCCTACCTTTATATGCCAAGCACGATGTCATACGGTATGGAATATCTCTTTGGTCAGTTGGGGTCAGCTGTCCTGGCCGTGTCTTCTCCCAACTTTTTGTGCACTCCCAGCCTACTCCCTCACAGGGCAGTAAGAGCGGCAGAAAAGGCCTTTACAGCTTAGCAACAATGAAAAACAAGTGTGCCATCACCATCACTCCCATCCGAATCCAAAACAAAGCACCACACAAGCTGCCAGCAAGAAAGTCAACTCCTTCCCAGCTGAAACCATGACACTCCCAGAGAACTCCGAGTGGAGCAGGAAGTGATGCCAGCAGCAGAAAGGGAGGAGCACGTAGGAGCAGACAATGGGAAAGGAATAACCTGCTTTTGGGGCTGTGTAGGATTGCACACTGCAGATGCATCCAGCCACTCCAGCTTTGCCTATGTTAACTGAAGAGGCTTTTTTACATTCTCAATAGAACAAAAATAGTAATGCTATGTTTCTGTAGTCTTTGGTACCTGAGCTAATGAGTACTGAACTATGCTGGTTTGTATCAAATTTCTTTTACTATTGCCTGTCCTCCCTAATTCTTGGGCATCTGAAAGAGAGAATCAATGGACACTGAGCCATTCCCTAGCCCAAAGAGTTTGGTGAGGCACAGAGAAAGCCTTGGCTTCATCCTTCAAAACCTTAGATAATGGACTGGGGGAGGTCAGTGAAAGCTGCGAGCTATTAGTGGTGGTAGCAAATGGTATATTACACCTGAAGATAAAATTGTGGAAAGAAATACTGTCATTTATTTTGTCTTTATGCACGCGCTCATATATTTCTCTCCTGCTAAAACTACAAAAAGAAGCCCATTGACATTTCACCTAGCAGAGATCATTCCACTAATCTCCATTTGTAAGACACCCTTTTTTTACAAGGGTTCACTTCATTGAAGCAGTATGACTCACTTTTCTTCCCAGTATTAATCATACAACAGAAAACTCTTAGAAAACATAGATCTGCACCAGAAATGAGACAAGGACAAAATACTCACCTACATAAATCAAAATAATTACAGTCACACAGAAGGCAGTGGGTGATGACTTTTAAGACAACCATTTATTTTGCAGTATTCACTTCTGTGCTGTGAACAGAATCGGAGAAAGAAGTTTAAGTATTAGAAGGCATCAACATCTGTGTGAAGCTAGAAACAAAGTAGTTCAAGCCAAATCAATGTCCCTGGGACACATGGAAACCAACAATAAAAGCATGCTCTTCCTTACAGTGCATTAGTTATTCCCAGGGACATGACCCCTTTGTACACAGACAGAAGTCTCTTGCTTTTGGTGGTACCAAGGAATATGCTAGGAAAAACACAGTATGATTGCAAGACAGCCAAAGAACATCACGTTTACAGTTGCATTTCATTACATGCCTATAGTCTGAAGAATGTGAAAGCGTTGCTGCTGTGAGTTTCTTGTAAGCTATAGTGGCCCAAGGAAATGTATTTTCCTCTCCGTAGTTCCTAACCCCTCCCCCTCTCTGCCCCAAAATACAACAATGACCCATCTGTGCACATACAAGAGAGCAATTCCTAATATTTAAACATGGACTAATCTGCCAACGTCGATGTATCAGGGACAGAACATAATGAATGTCACACTGCTTAGTCTTTCTTTTCACTAAAACTGTCTTGAAGAGTAATGAGGAACAAGAAAGACGATGGAAAGAACAAACCACTGTGGATCACAGCTGATTTAAAAAATAACATGATTCGCTTCTCTTTTGTTTTTCTCTGAAAATATTTTCATGTTTTAACTCTTTTCAGATTCAAGAGAGAACATATTTCTCCTGAAATGACACCTAAGTGCTGAAATTTTCTACCAAAAATCTTTTAAGAATAATTTTATGGTGCTCATATAGCTTATCTATGCTCTAAATAGTTATTGATTATTTGACGCATTTTCATTGCATCTAGGCTGCAATTAGTTCACTCTGGAACACCACCGTGGCAATTAGGATTACAAACAGTAACTAAGAAAATGAGTTAAATGAAAATCAATAGTCCTTAAGTACTGAATTTGATGGGCTGCCAGATGTGGATCTTCACCCAAACAGCATGTAACTTTTCTCTTGTAACTGCAGAATCTGATGGCAATTTGTTACATATCTGTGTGGCTTGACATGCCGGCATGCAAAAATAACTCAGATAGCTCCAAAAAATGTGGTTCTGGTACTAGAATTAATATAGAATTATGCAGAATTGTATATTAATACAAGCATGCTACCTCATCTGGATTAATATATTTTCCTTCTAATGCCTCGCAGGGATCTAAAATTCTGCTAAATACTCAGCATTTTTTCCTATCTTGTTCTCCTTTGGATTGATGGAGGACCACAAAAATCAGTGGGGATCTTTCCACTGGCACTTTGTGGCGTGAACCACATCTCCTAGAACTTAAATAATTGTAAGGGCACTGTGTTAAATTACTATTCTCTACACTGAGAATACCTGTTCTTTTGACCACCTATCCAAAACGCTTCCATTTCCTCTCTTGGGCAGGGACGGAAATTTTTCTTTTTACTAGGATACAGCTTAGCTGTATTCATTTAGGCTAACAGGAAGGCTCAAAAAAAATGTCAGAGAGGCAACATGTGATAAGAGACTGGAAGTAGCAAGAATGCTGGTGACAGAAAGATGTGTAAAATATAAGCATCAAGAAGAAACTTGAAACCTCACAGCATATGAGATTTTCCAAGGACACAGTATTAAGTAAAAAGAATAAATTACCGTTGGGAGTACCTACTGATGTTGTAATGAAGGAGGACGAAACATCAGGGAATTAACTTGATCTGTTCTAGGAAGCATCTAGTAAATGAGTGAGAACAATGCAGACTGGTAGGGCAACAATAATAGTACTAATAATTCACTCCTGACTTTTGGGGACCTGCATCTCATTAGGGTTTAAGACAGACAATTGTTAAGACCAGTTCTGAAGGACTAAGCTTCGATACAGAAAAGCGGGATAGACACAGCATTTTGGTGCTCCACAGCTGTACTGTGGATAATTATTTGAAGTGCCAAAATAACCTCATGTATCTCTTCACAGAATGGTACCCAATGCACAGCATTTAAGGGAGCTTAGATGTAACCGTGCTATGCACCTCGGTCCCCTCCTTTGTAAATCTAATAACAATACCACCAACCATTTCAGAAAATCAAGGACAGAAAGAGCTAGGTATATTAATAAACTGCTGTAAAATGTAAGATATTGTAGGAAAGGATAATACACTTCTGAAATTTAATTGGACATACAAAAGCAACATGTATTTTGTAGATAAAACATGTTTCTTAATTGTTGTAAGGTGTTGAAGATCTCAATGAAGGCAAATTTTAAAAATTTGATATATACTTCTACTAAAATGTGACCAGAGTTTTCTCTCATTTCGCAGAGGAGCCGGGGCAGAACCCGATCCCTCCGGGGGATCTGGACTGGACCTGCCGCAGGACTCGGAGGTGTCAGGTTTTTCTGCTCCCTCCAGGTCGGTCCCGCCACCGACTGCTGCACAAGTGGGACAGCGGGACACGGGTGAGCCCGGGAGGTCTCTCGGGGAGAAGCCGTGAAGCCTTGCTCCCCCTTTTCCAGCATGTGGCGAGGCGGGGGATGGGGACGACTGTTTGGTGGCGGGCTTTTCCCTTATCACCCCGCTCTTACAGAGTCCTTAAAGCGAAGTCCCCGGAGGTCCCCCAAAGGGGTGTGAGAACACGTTGCGCCTGGGAACGGGTGTGAGCGGGTACGGTCCGCCAGGGCCGGACCTGCCGCCGCAGGCAGCGTTTCGGGGTACCCGCAGGGCCACCCCGCCACAGGGCTTCACC
>NW_009648332.1:18497553-18511289 GCF_000708025.1 Charadrius vociferus | reverse complement strand
GGCTGGCTTGTCAGTTGGGCTCCAGGGGTGGCCCTGGGAGCCTCTCGCCCAGCCCTCTGACGGGATGAAGCCTTTAGGGGGATGCGGCGCTCTTTGCATTTTGATTAAAGCCCCTCATCTGCATTCAGTCTGAAGGCAGGGCACCGGGGAGGACGGGTCGGAGGGGCCTGTGCAAGGCCGAGCAAAGAGGGAGGGAGGGAGGGGGGTGAGGGAGAGAGAGAACCCCTCTTGGTATGTCACGTATGGCTCTATAGAAGTGATCTCTGGGAATATAGTGGAAAGGACGGAGCTGGTATTAACTGAAGGCGCCCGGGTTTAATTCACACTTGTGGGTGCCCAGCATGCAGCTGCAGAGATGGTCCATAAGGTGGAAAACGAGAAGGTGGCCCTGGGACTCGGCTGTAACCGTGCTCGTCACCTTCGCTATCCTTCTCCGGGCTGCAGAGGTCAGAGGAGGTAAGAAAGCAAAGGGGAGCCGGGGAGTCCGGTCCTCCACCCCCTCTCCCCCCACCCCGGGGGGGAAGGAGTCGGCACGGCCGGGGCCGCGTTTCGGAGGAAACCTGTCAGAGCGGCTCCCGGTGCTGGGGGAGAGGGGGGGAGGTGAGAGGGCACGAAGGCGCCTGGGGCCGGCCGGGGGCGCGGAGACCCGCTGGGAGCCCCCGGCAGAGCGGGCAGGGGACGTCCCTCCTAGGTGCCGCCGAGGGATGGATCCCGTTCAGCTTCAGCCTTTAAACTTTGGATGATGTTTTAAGGCAGTAAAGGGTATGCGCTGGCGGGGTGGGAAGATGAAAGAAATACTTGTTGAACAGAATGACTTTTCCTCTTCCAGCACTAAACTCAGTTTTGTGGAGCGTGCGTATAATTTGCAGTTTTGTTGAACTTGCAGAGCCGTTACTGTGGTCAAGTTCACCAAGTTGTGGCTGAAATGGAGCGACAAGTATCTGCCTTCTCAGAGGGGCGAGGAAAGGGAAAATCGGGGGGTGGAGGCTCTCCGCTCCGATTTTCTCCATTCTCCGCTCTTTTATTTTTCCCTTTGCGAAGGGTTTCAGCGAGCAAAAAGTTCTCCAGGACTCGAGGGGAGGAGAAAATATATTTGAAGGGGCCCTTTGCCAGACGTTGAGGAGAGCAGCTCCCGGCAGTAGCGGCGCCCCGCAGGTGGTGTGCGCAGCGCCGGGCCCGGAGATGCCCTGGCGGGGAGGGGGCGTTGGGGGAGCAGGGGGGTTCGGGGGGCTCGGCCTGACGGTCACTGGGCTCCACACGGGCGGTGTCAGCGCCGTCGCGCCGTCCTCGGCCTCCTTCCCCCTTTGCAGCCTCCCCAGGGGGATGGAGTGGTCCCTTAGGTGTCCGCGGACCTGGTGGGTAGGGGGCAGCCCGCGGGGGACTTGCAGTGGGAACAAGACGCGGGCGGCAGCAGCAGCAGCAGCGCGGCAGCTTCAGCAGAAAGGAATAGCTGCTCCCCCCCGCACCACCCCTCTCGTCCCCCGCACTTCTCCCCTCCGCGCTGCTCCTTGGCCCGGCTCAACCCTCCGCCCGCCCGCCGCGCCGTCCCATCGGGGCGCCGGCGTGGCGCTCCGGCTTTTGAGATGTGCTCGCACATTCGAGGAGCTGCGGCGTGTAATCTCCGGTGGCGGGAGCGCTTTCCTGGCCCACCGGGGGTGGAAATGCTGCCTCTTCCTCCATCCCTCTCTCCCTCCCACCGGAGCTCGCAGGCGCATCTGGGGGCCAATCTGGCTGGGATTGAACTTTTTATTTTTCTGTGGGTCTGACATCCATGAAGGGGCTTAACTCTCCGAAAAGAAAGGTTTAATTATTATGCATTTATTGTTTTAACGAGGCGTTTTTCGATCTGAATTCCCACTTTCTGAATCAACAGGCGTCCTAGAGGGAGCACGGTACGGTGGTCAGTTTCCATTCAAGCCCTTTATACCTGGGCACAACCTTGACGGTGTCAGATCAATCAGGGCTTCTGCCCCCTGCTGGCCCCATTTCTGAGAGGGATTGGAAGGGGTCAAATTTCGTCCCTCTTGCAATTGCACCGACTCCAGTGGAGTTACACCCAGGGTGAATTAACCTCGCAGAGCTTCAAGTACTATGTCGTTACTATGTCGAAACTAAATTTCTTCAAGAAGTAATATTGTGTCCGCAAAGGCATGATAGATTTCTCATGCCACTTTTCATGTGACCATTCACTGTGGGACTGACTTAAGTAAGATTTGTGTAGATTATCTTTACATAATGGGTTGGATGCAAATGGAAAGTTAAAAGAAAATCTAAACCCAAGCAGCCCAGGAAAAATCAATAGAAGTTATCTTCTATTCAGCAACATTAGGCAGACTAATTTGGTTTTGGTAACTCTATTAAAAATTAAAAAGCTATATTAAAAATCTTTTCCTCTAGTCTTCTGTATAAAGGACATTTCAGAAACAAAACTACAGGCTTCTTGTGTTTGTAGAAGCATTCTGAAAAGAACTTAGTTATTTAACTTTTCTGAAATACAGTATGCCATTTGCTTAGAAACAACAGGGAACTGTGTGTTTAGGGCTTGATCTGTTATTGAAGTCAGTAAGAGTTTTTCCATTGACTGCAGAGGGAGTAGAATTTGACCTAATTTCCCTAATGGAGTACAAGGGAGATATTTCTGAATCGTCTCTTATGTATTCTAATCTTATTTAAAGTAGTTAAAAGATAAAAAAGGACATAATGATTCGTATTTGAAAGTAGGAGAGGGAAAATACCAAGGAATAAAATAAAAAAACATACTCTAGTAGGCAAACAATATGACTAAATGAAAATGCTGGGTAAACTATGAATCATTGCCCTTATAAACCCTGTTAAATTAATTCCTACATTCTTCAGTTGTGTTTTCATAAACTACCCCTATGTAAAGAAAATTACATGGTGTATTCATATAGTGTTAATCATATACCAGTAACTTCTTTTTAAGACAACCGAATCCATTCCATCTAGAGAAACCTCAAGAGATTCCTAAAATTCTTGACTTTTTTCAAGTTTCTTTATTTAACACAAAAAATAAAGAGAAGTATGAGGTGTCTTTCATAGTACCGAGAAGGGGTGTGTGAAGATCTGATTGGACCCTTGAGTTATTTCTTCTTCAGACAAAAAAAGTTACAGAAGTGAGAATCAACTGAATGGGAAAACTAGTGACTCATATTTGGTCAGCTCAGTGCCCACCAGCTCTTAAGCAGCTCTTTTTAGAAAATATTTTTCTTTATGACTTGTCTAAAGTAAACAAAATTCAGTATTTTAAAAGACATCCTTTGATTTCCTTTCCCCTTCCTCACCTTTAATACTAAATCTGTTGGTAATGTGTTTGGAATGAATAAACTCATTTAGTTGAAATGGCATGGCTTCAACACTATAAATTTTTTGTAAGGGCCTGGCATCAATGTGCTATTGTGATGCTGATTTGAATTTCATGGGCAAGAAATGAAAAATCAGTCTTTTTATTATTTATAAGCTTTTTCAAGCAAATGGAAATCCAGCTCTTAATCTGAGTGCAAAAAGATTTAAGAATCCTTACTGAAAATGAGGCTATGAAGCTATATATAGAAAATACACTTTGGCCCTTCTGTGAAAGTGACAGGCAGATTTGTTTCTAATATAGAATAGATACTTTTAACAGTCATCTTAGGTAACACAAAGGTTCCTTGTGCTTCCCCCAGACACTCTTGGAAAGTAGTGGGAGTTCTAGGTGCAGAAGGAATGCAGAACTGGGCCCACCAGTGACAGCAAAAGGAGAGTTTTCTTTGTGGATGCACTCTTAGCACTGTTACTTGTAAGTTAGTAACAGTTAGTCTTAGTAAGTTACACTGGGAATATATGGATCTGTTTCTTGAATGAACACTGTTTAAGGTATACTGGCTAGCCTAAACCTGCACAAAAAGGTGTTTTAAACTAGAAAAGTATGAATCTCTTCTCAGAACTGTTAGTGATGTAAGGCACTTTTAATTTTAGCCATTCAATTAACTTTTAAGGTTGAAAAAGAATATAAACATTTACATTGTGCCTTTATTTTACAGTGAAATAGTCTTAAATGTTAATTTTAGCTTAACAAAATGCTATTAACCTTCAGAAACAGAGGATATACAGGAGTTTCTCAGATAAATATTCACAAAGTGAGCAAAAGTGATTAAGTCAAAGGGTGATTTCACTAGATTCAGCTAGTGGTCCTAGCTGAAGATTTTCTGAGTCCCAGGGATCAGCAGGTGAAATGGTCCAGTCTTCCCAGTATAGTGCAAGAGAGACCTGCATGTATATGTCTGTTTTGCCATATAGTTAAGATTTTTTAAATTGTTTCTAAGGTAAAATAATTATTTCAACTTCAGCAGCAGGCATCTGACACAGAAAAATGACTGGTATGTGTTGTAGATTCTCTAGAGCGTGAATCCTTGCATTTAATTTAGAAGGATACTTCACAAGGATCCCAGAAAGGACTATTCAGGCTGCAGGAAACTGTATCTTTTTTACTAGCTCTGCAGAAAAGAAGTTTCTCAACTCCAGTTTTGTGTATGTCTTAACAAATGCAATTGTATATAAGTACATATAGAATACCTACAAATATTCAGTGGTTTTGGCTTGAAATAATCTCTGTGCCTAGCACCTATTGTTGGAATGTCACTAGAAAAAATAATCTTTGATAGAAAACTTTTCCTGATGCTATGGTGTTTTCTGATTACTAAAAAAAGAATAATAAAAAAAATAAAAGACAGACATTGATGGTAAAATTAGTGTCTGTAGCAATTGTACAGTTGTAAAATGTAGGAAAGGAGTTGTCACACTCAGTTTTACAATTGTCTTGCCCAAAGTTATTTGGTCTCCTCCAAATAGGGCCTTAATTCTAACAAAGGTTGCAGCATAATAAAAGAGCCATGACATTGCTACTGAAGTGAAGTTATACCTAAAACACAGTGGAGCAATTATGTCTCTCCCGGATTTGTTTTGTACAGTGGTGAACAGTAGGGTTTCCATCTGCCAGCAAGATTAAGAAGTTCCTTTTCTTTTCTCTGTAGAGCTCTCTGCTGCTTTTCAGAAGAAATCCTCCCAGCATTGGTTAATTTATCGTTGTTCTGAGTATTTGTTGATAATAGGGGGGAATAAATTAAGCAGAGCTTGGGAGAAATCGGTAATGTTCTAAGAATGTGAAATCTCATGCAGTGATAAAGAGTTGCCCTCTGGATGGACACAACAGAGCGCAGTGACTTACAAGGAATTAGGTGTACACACATGCCTGTTGCAAGGGCTTATAACTGTACTACTCCGTATTAAATACCAAGTTTACAGGCTGTAAATGTAAGGATTAATTGTTGACCCCGTTAGTACAGTAGTAGTAGAATCTGGCAGAACTTAAAGTCTTTTTAGCACATTATCACACATAAGGGGTTGTAAAAACCTTTGTAAATTCTAGGTCTGGGACTTCACTGTATGTCAAAGTGTTAATGCATACAGTATGTGAAATAGAAGTTTTTTGGCAAAGCTGATATTATATGGAAGCAAAGTGTTTGCTGCAAAGCAAATTGAAAGATGTATTATAAAATATAATTTAAAAAATGAGGATCCTGATCTTGCTATGAATAATGTCACTGGCAGCTAAGCTTTGTCTATAATACAAATTTAGTTATGAGTCAAATTATGGTCACATTGTTAAAGTATTACTGTAGTCTAAGTTTTACCTATGCTGTCCCTTACCTGTATATTTACTCAAATTATCATAGTAATCTGATAGGTTATCAAACGTTCATTGTTTATAAAAAACTAAAGTTCAGGATTTTACAACCTTGCTGTCTGCTTAAATGGAATTCCTGCTTAAATGGAATTCCATCAGTAGGATACATAATTGGGTCTGATTTCCTTGCATTGCTCTCAAAAGGAAGATAATACCTTTGACACCGGTGAAAGTATGGTGAAAGTTTTTAGCTGTGTGATTTAAAAAAATCATTCAGTTGCTTCTCTATCAAATTAAATAGGGTTACTTTAAATGGCACCATTTGTAAATCTTGTCCTTAGATGTGTTTTGATTTTTTTCTATGCTTATAGCTGAAAAATGTACAAATGTTCCACATTTGAAAAATCCCATTTATTAGAAGATATTTTTGAAGTCTATTGGGATTATTTCTGAATTAACACCTTGATGTACAAAGCTGTTAAGTGGGCTCAATTTCTTTCATGTTTAGTTGCTAAGGGAACACCTTGTCTCTTCCTGTAGCAGTGACCATTTTTAGACTGTGGCTTTTTTTGATATGGTAATAGAAACAGGATGCTCCAAGAATTTAATACTTGTTTTGCTGATTTTCACAGTTGGAAGTACTGTCTCCACTGTCTGTGCAAAAAGAACTTTTGAATCTTTAGCATAGGCCTCAGTGTAGTTAGGCACTTGGGCTGCAGTTCTGATATAACTTGTTGTGGTATAAAATAGGAATAACTCCACAGAAGTATTGATACAGATGCTAAAATATTACAAGCTGATGGATCAATACAGGGCTGCACCAGCTGATGAACTAGCCCAATCTTTTGTGGGCAACAAGTGAAACATTTTATGGGATCAGGAGCAGATCTTTAGTGCTTCATTATAGTCAATGTTGCTGAACAAGCGATAAAAGTACAACCTATCGAGCCTCAAGGAAGGTTTTAAGTCATAACAAAGTCACATTTTGTGGTGAAATATGAAAAAAAAAAAAAGAAACAGCAGTCCAAAATTGAGGTTACACGCCAGAATTGTGCAATGTGAAAAAAACAGAAAGAACTATTCTTATTTTTTGCTGAATATTTCCAGTAAATAAGCCTGCAAGCTAACCTTATTAAAGATCTGAGTGTATAGTTGTATATAGGCAAGTTTTCCACTGGTTTCAATGTGGGATTTAAGTGTTTTTTTAGTGTTTGTGTTTTTTTTACTGTATGAGTGTTAAAGATTGGTCTTTAAAAAGAGATATAGTTAGTAGTTGGTGAATATCAAAATACATCCCGTATATGCATAGACTGTCTTTATTGTCTTTGAAATACTCTTGTGTATTTAGTAGATTTTGCAGCATAGGAAATCAATGAAAAATTTCCAAATAGCTGGTGTGAAAACAGAAGTAGCCAGTTCTAAGCAGTTTCACACAAGCCCTCTGTTGGTGAAATAGTCAATCATAGGCCATTTAAAGCATTCCTGAATGCATCTGGATAATCTCTAGTTCTTGTAATCATTAAATTTGAAAGCACTGCAATAACACCTTCTTCTAAAAATGTCACTAGCCAAGATCCCAATTACATAATTCATCTAAAGGCTAACGTATAGGAAAATCTGTAACAGGTAAAACAGCCTTGAGGTATGTCTCTAGAAAGATATACATGGGTAATATATATTCAGCTAATCTCATAAATTTATATTTAGGTACCTAGAATGAAAACAACCTGATTTTCAGGAACACTTAGGCAGCTTAATTGGTTTCATTTTTGTACCTGGAAGATGCTCTGTAACTCAGTTTTGCAGCCCACAAAACAGAGAGAGTTCATATTATCCAGTTCTGTAAAGTCCTTTGGTTAATATCTATGAAAAGTATAGGAACCTTCTCGAAGGACACTGCAGAACTGATGCTTTTGATGCTTGCTACCAGAACAGTCTTCTGTTGCATGGCTGGGTTCTCAGTAGAGAGTTGGGAGGCAGGCAATTCTCGGACTGCCAATCCCAAAAAGCCTCTGAAGAAGTGCAGATCTGCCCAGAGCTAGCCACTGGGAAATGCTAAGGACAGAAGAGTGTCTGATCCTTTCCCAGTGCTTAGACACTTGTGGCAGAACTGCAGGGAATCATTGTGTGGGATACAGAGACTGGAGCCTGCAGTGGGAAGGTAATAGAGTCCTTTTTAAGAACTGGGAAGCTCAGTGGAGCATTTTGGACGTAACATGCTTTTGAATTCCAGCTCTTGGATATTTACTGCTGTTTAATTCTCATCAGATGAAGAACACAGTAAATTAATAAGTACAGATAATAATGATTATAGGTATTTCCGGTTCTAAAATATACACATCCTATCTGCCCACAATAAGTGAAAGTGTATGAGGGTAAAAATAAGAACAAAAATATTCCTACCACGTTAGAAATAGCACAGATTTTAGTAATAGGTGGGTCTTGTACTGCATCCTAAAGGTCAACAACTAACAGTTTAACAAATCCAGATTCTCACACTGCTAGTAAAGACTTCCTTATTGATAATTAGGCAAAGTGGCAGCATTTATCACTCTTTCTGCTCTAGCAAGCTTAGGTCTAGCTGGTAAACTAAACTGCTTGCTAATTGTTGATAGAATCAGGAACCGGACTAATAATCGGGGAGAAGGAATGCATGGAGGGGAAAAGTTATCAGGTTTCACAGTAGGAGAACTGCTGAAACAGCTTGATGAATGGTAGCTAAAGTAAACCTACGTAGAAGAACTTCTGACACAATCTGTACTTAAGACTGTTTTAAAAGAAAAACATTTCTCCTTTTTTTCTGGCCTGACAGCAATGTTCTGAGAGGTCAACAGCAGAAACTGAAGACCAGTTACCCCTTCATATGAATTCTTGTTCATGAAAATATTTTCACCTCTTACATTCACTGAGCCTTGAACTGTCTAATGAGTGCGAGCTAGAAACCTTCATCATAGTAGTTTTTATCTTTACACACCTACAGAATAGATGGAGAGTCCTTAGAATGAGCACTTACAAAGATTAAAAATTTAAAGAAAAGGAAGGAAACTAAATAACTGTAGGCTATTATGCCTTCAATAGGTAGCATAGTTTCAAAAAACAGTACAGTACCTTCTATTTAAGTTCCTAAATAAATACCTAGAAATCTAACCATAGGTATCCTATTTTGAAGGTCTTGTCCACAAATATAAGGAGTCCCTTCAGCAGTACCCGCCAAATTCGCATATTTTAGCCTACCAGGCTATAATAGCTTCTCCTCTTTAAATGATCTGTCCCAGTGAAATAAAACTGGACTAAACTTTAAGAAACCACTCAGTTTAGAATTAAAGATTAATGTTTCAACACCCTTAAGTTTTAGTTTTGCGGTGGTTCCATTGGAACAGATTACTGGCAGAATGAAACATATTTCCATGGAAAAATATGAAGTAAAATAATAGTAATTTAGAAACATTGGTCTTCCTAAGTTTCTCAGATAATTCTTTTCACTGCGGCAAATTACGGTCTTTTCTACTCCAGGGCTGTATCTCACCAATTACGAGTTATTTATTGTAACCCATACAGGCTGTTTGTGGAGTCATCACCGGTAAATTTTCATTTTCACATTAATCAAAAGAAGGGCATTGCTGAAGAATTACGGTAACTCAAGAAGTTAGCTGTTTATTATATCTGGAAAATATATAAAACTGTTTATTACAAAAATACTGTTTATTATATATGAAAAACGAAAAACCACTGTTACCAAAGTTACTAACAGTATAGCAAACAGTTGCACACTCAGTTTGCTAAGGTATACCTGTAAAATAAAGAATATTGGCTCTTTTTTTTTTTCCTTTGAGATTTTTTATTATTTGCATTTGAAGTATGTCCCCCTGTATGCAATCTGGGAACATCTTGTAAATTATGTAGGTGAACACAGGGATCATTGTGCCTGAGCGCTCTCATAAAATTAAGAGACTAAGACTCAGGAGTTACCAGACCAAAATCTAAATATAATAGGATTTCGATTTCAATGCTTTATTAGGCATTTGAAGAGAAAGAAAAATATTTTAGTCTAAATGAGTCATCCCCTGAACAATTTCTTATGGGAATAATTTTGTAGCCAGAAGTTGCCACCACAGTCACTTTCATGTCAGTCCTGCAGAGTTTAACTTTGAGGCCTGACAGTGCAGTCCTTCCTTCTGAAAATGCAGATTATTGTTTCCTCTGTATACCTTATCTTAATACAAGTCTGTTTTGAACTGTTTGGTCCTTAGTCACCAGCAGCTTTAACTGCAGCTAAAATTGCTTTACCGGACAGTTCACAGAAAGAGAACAGATACCAAGTTTGGTATAGCCTATCTGAAAAGGTTCAGGTCTATATTCCTTTCTCACTGCAGCTTCTTAGTAGAATAGAAGTTCTGTGTAGAACAGAAGAAAACTCAAGGTGTGGGACCTTCTAGATGAGAAGGACAATTGCCCATTCTGACTTCCTTGGTTATCTCTTAAGGAATAACCAAATTCACTCAAAAGAACTCTCAATTCAATGAATAATATCTTTCCAATCTGCATGTATTCCAAGTCCACTGAGGACCACTGCGTGCGTCTGTGAGAGGATCACTCTAGATATTTGACCTCCTAAGATCCAAGTAAGACATGAAATACTGAGATCCACAGTAGCGGGGAATTACAGCCGCTCATGGAAATGACCCATAAACTGCTTCTCAGTACAGCTTTATGTAGGAAAGGATGGTTAGAAACTGTCTGATAACCAATTAGCCTAGATAGGTCAAAAAGAATTTCTGAGGAAGCACTCACAAGTATGCAGAAAATATTTCTTCTGCAAATAAAAAAAAATGATAGTAATAGAGTGTCCAGGTCATTTTCTATCAATGAAATGAATCCGACACAGAATTTGTCAATTGATTTGTGACAGTAACAGATTTAAATTACTAGTAAGATACTATAAGTGGAAGCCGATATGTATGCTAAGAAACAAGAGCTCAAGTGTGTCATATGCCGAAGTGTAACTTAATTGACATGTACACATTAGCTGCTTAGAGTGATACAGAACAGAGCATTCTATTTACGTGAAAAAATACAGCTTTACTTTCAGTGTGTGTTAGTGGCCTCACATTTACATACCGAGCATTTACATTAATGTTACTCACTGGATTGATTTGAGTAAGCCTATATGGAGAACTTCTTTTGGTTTTGGATCATCTCTGCAGTCAGTAGCTATAAAATTGTAACAAAGCATCTGTTTTAAATCAAAACATTTTCATAAATGCAAAGTCATTAAGATAAAGATAATTAACCTTGCAACATGATTATAGCTAGAAGGATAATATGTATGACCTTACCGTTCTCTACAACTACCTGAAAGGAGGTTGTAGTGAGGTGGGGGTCGTTCTCTTCTCCCAAGTAACAAGAAATGGGACAAGAGGAACTGGCCACAAGTTATGCCAGGGGAGATTTAGATTGGATATTAAGAAAAATTTCTTCACCTAAAGGGTTGTCAAGCAGTAGAAAAGGGTGCCCAGGGAAGTGGTGGAGTCGCCATCCCTGGAAGTGTTTGAAAGACATGTAGATGTGGTGCTCAGGGACATGGTTTAGTGGTGGTATTGGAGATGTTAGGTTGATGGTTGGACTCCATGATCTTAAAGGTCCCTTCCAACCTAGATGATTCTAAGATTCTATAGATTTTACCCTTTTATCCAAAATGATTGCTGGTGGTGTAATTCCAAAGACAACATTGCTGCCATTAGATGCACTATTGATCCATCTTTTTTGTGTTCTGTGCAGTTTGCCTTTGCAGGATCAGTTGGACTTTATCACAATGCAAAATTTTAATGGTGGCTGCTGAAACACAAACAAACAAGAAATTTTATTGCCTATCACTAAGATACTAAGTTTGCTATGATCTCAGTTACAAACAGGATACATATTTTATAAACTAAGAAGACATGATTGAACACTATTCACTTAATTACGGTCTTCATTTAAATAAATCCAACTGTTATGAACCAGACCTCACCATTCCAATGCAATTTTTCCTGCATCTGATACAACTTGTCCCTGTCTTGTAAAGTATATCCTGTTAGCTAGGGTTATGTGGTCACCTACGAGAAGCATTCCCATAGAGACAGTGGAAATGCTAAACACTTACATTGAAAACTGAGGTCATCCTTAAGACAGGGAGGCTTGATGTCACATATTGAATAAGTCATCAGCAAAGACTGTGTCTCCAAAAGACTTCAGTTTGTGCATTGTCATACAGTTTCTCAGTCCCTTTTTTCTCTGATATCATAACCTGTATTGTTATGGTACCTGGGAACCTCCTCCATGGACAGTTTCCACCAAGAAAAAGGGAGAGACATATTACATAGTAGATTCCAGCTCAAACATATCAGGAAGTCAAAGTGAAGGAAGCAAGTCCTCTGATCTCGTATGATAAGTGCTGTTTATATTTATGACATTATCACATATCAGAAATGAATGTGCTGTTTTCACCAGCTTCTACTTAACTCCAGTTTAAAGATTGTGGAAAGAAATGAAAGCTATGATATTTTTAACTGTGAATATATGATCAAAATATAGTCTAATTTTTACAGAGGTTATTTTTCAATCAATAATTGCATTATTTTTTTAAAAGATGTGGTTATTAATCCATTGAATAGAATGCATTGTCATAGCCTTTAAAATAAATTGTATATATAGGAAGTCTAGGCTTGAAAATGCTAACCAAAATTGGAAGTCA
Organism: Charadrius vociferus; assembly: GCF_000708025.1. Lineage (NCBI taxonomy): Eukaryota > Metazoa > Chordata > Aves > Charadriiformes > Charadriidae > Charadrius > Charadrius vociferus. The sequence continues at coordinate 18,498,873 of NW_009648332.1, read as the reverse complement.
GTTTTTATATGCATTTTCCTCCTCTCCAAACAAACAGGAAACATATGAATTTTCCCTCATGTAATTCAGTCCTGATACTCTGTCCTGACCTGGCGTTGTGAAAGTGTGAGCTAGCATCCAGTTCTCAACAATTTTTTATTTTTTTACTTTATCTTCTTTATTTTTGAAAACCAGGACCTTATGCCGGAGCTGAATGATTAATAGTTTGATATCTTGAAAGACACTAGGACACTCAAGTTCCCATCTCACACAATTATGTTTTCTAAAAAGGGATTTTTGAAGAATTCTTCTTTGCCATTCCAGAAATCCCAGCACTTTTAAAATACTTCTCCTCTGGCTACTACAGTATAGCCTTTAGTGGCAGTGAAAGTTGCACATGTCTTTCTGAACTTTTTTGAATCAAGGACATAAGCTGTTGAACTAACTCTATATACCTATATATATATATAGTATTTAAATAGTATAGTATTTACTGAGAAGAACGATCCCCCACAATTGGTTCTCTATCAGTGGAAAAGTAGCACAGTGGAAACTTGATTTTTGATTGTGGTCTGAAACTCAGGAGAACTTAATCTGAAAAATGCAGGCTTGCCCTGATGAACACAGGCTTCTTTTCCGAGGGTTATATCGTGACTTTGTCTGGCTTGCCTGCAGGAGGTGGCCTTCAAGCAGCAGTGCAGTGTGGCCAGAAACATCTGCATGAAGGGACACACTTTCGGGGTCTGGATCTTGTATTTTGTCAAATTTGCCATAGCAAAGCAAGTTGAGTTTTCAACGCCAATGTCTTAGTTTCATAAGGAGAATCAACGGCACCCCAAGAACTGATTAAGAGCTGTTTGCGTAATGCTTATTTGTTGATGATTTCCTTGCCATCTTAAATCTTAGCACCAAATGAGGAAGATGCAAAAGCATTACATCATGTATCGTTAATTTGCAGTTTTCTTTACTTCTCTTATGAGAAAACTATCCAAGGAAATTAGACTAGAATAAAATCATTTAGGAAAGCTGCTTTATGCACTGAAAGGAAGTTCTTGTGAGAGATCCTTGATCCACCAATATATGGATTACATTAATGCTGCCCTATATAAATACAAGCTCTAATCTTAATTTGTGGACCATGTAAACAGGCAAACTGCATGGCCTTAGCACTGGTGCTGTTTCTGGGTATTTCTTACCATTCCCAGAAATCATGTGGGAACATAATGCTAGAGAAGAGGCAGTTTTCAGGAAGAGCTGAAGCTCTCAGGATACAGTGACACTGAGCACTGCAGAACCTACAGAAAATAGCAGAGAGAAGGCACAGTTTCAGCTGATAGCTTC
>NW_009648332.1:18456733-18497461 GCF_000708025.1 Charadrius vociferus | reverse complement strand
GTGACTCTGTGAGTTGTCTTCCTCCCTCTTTACCCTGGTCTTCTAAGAAGGCCAGTGTTGGCTGTGCGAGGACTTCTTGTCCTTTATACTTCAAACAGGTTACTTCTAGGTAGTTAGGATCTAAGTGCTGCTGTTTTTCAAGAGCTGTTTGATTTTGACTGGATTCCTAGATGTGTGTGCTCAGTGGCATATTGAAAGCACCTGTGTCTAGTGCTTTCTGTAGAGGCATTGAGCAGACCATCTGAACATGCACAGTGAGCTCAGCAAGAATTTTGAGACTAATATCATGGCAGCCTGGTCAGGGCTACTGAACGCTTGCTCCAGCTAGGGTGCCATAGTTCCAGAAAATGCAAAAAAACCCTGAAATCCACCGAGACAAAATTGACACTAGCAAAAAGAGGGTGTTTCTGCAGAAACCCTAATATATGGTAGCCCTATGTATGACACAGGAAGAGTGTAGGGCAGAAGTGCTTTACACAGTAAGCCCTGTTTACAGCTGGGAGATGGCAAGAACAGCTGTGAGGAGACTTCCAGGTCTGCTGCCTCCCAGCTGAAATACAGGATTGGTTGCGTCCTAATCTGGGCATTTGGTTAGACTCAAGACCAGGTTAAATAATGACATACACAAGAACGTTGCAAAAACGTTTATAAGGAAGAGGCACAAACTCAGTCTGTTTATTTCACATACTGAATGATATGTAGGTTTCTATCAAGGGCAAATTTTTGTAAAGCAGCATGTTAAATCTTGTACATTCCTTCCTGGTTTATCTAAAGACTTCTAAGGAACTTCTTTACTTTTTAACTACTGGCCAAGGTGGCTAGCTGAAATCTTTTATATAAATTAGAGAAACTGTTTCTGTTACTTATGAGCTATAAATATTTAGTAAGTCAGCCATTTTATAATTGGAGATAGACTAATTACCTTTTTCGTGTAAGTTACTTCATATAACTTGTCATTTGTATGACAAGTTATATTTCTAGAAATCCTTGCAATCTGACTAGTATTTTTGCTATTTACATTTTGTGAATCACAGTTTGCAGAAATAAATTTCGTCTATGGACTATTAACAAAATGTTTGTTCTACTTATTTGGAATTTCTGGTTTGAAGATTGTTCTCTTCTATTATTATTCTGTTTCTTGTCTGGAGTTTTTTAGCAGCAGAACTAGTGGGGAGTAATGAATAATCTTGTTTATGGATGAATACTCTCCTAGTCAGCCAGGCAAAGAACATCCATTATTCTAAAAAAATAATGAAGAATCTGGTACAAATTATAGAAAAGAGCAAAGGAAAAAGGAATGTAGCAGTGGTTGACTTATACAGCGACTTGGAATTTTTACTAATATTTCCAGTGACTGGTTCTACATTACTTTACTGGTTCAAATTATTATAGGTCCTGCAAAAATAGCCATCAGTTACCAGGAAAAAAAAGTGTGGCAGTTCCTTCAGTATGGTAGTAACTTTAGAATTGTGTGGAATGCCTGTAGAAAATACGTTATATCCATTAAAATTATTTAGTCAGTTCTTAACAGAGAGGTAAAACTAATGTTTCAGAATTTGCACACTATTGAAATGTTTCTTCTGAGCATGTTTAAATATAATTTTTTGAATCTGCAGGATATGTAGATTTTAAGTAAATTCAGGTGTATACTGTAACATTCATTCAAAATGTATTAACTTGCAACAAACATTGTCTATTGGGTTTATATTCGATAACACGATGTGATGGAAAGCAAATGAGAAATTGCATGATGTGGAAAAAAAAAAAGAGGCATTTTCTTGTGAATATTTTTTAAGACAGAAGAAGTTATGTGCATTCTAGGCTGATTGAGAAAACCTCAGATTTGTTTTTGAAGAATATAATTTTGGTGTTATTCAAAAATATGTTTAACCACAAAGTTGAGTTGTTCATATTTGGCAATGCCAGGAGATGAATAGGGTGCACTAGTTAAACAACTTTGTTCACATCTGTTATTTATAGTGAATGCACTAAAGTGACTTCTGAGATAGTTCAGTGACAAGAAATAGTGACGCTGCCTAGAACTGTACAAATAGTAAGAAAAGAAGGTAGAAATGTTTCTATCAGTGACTCTAATTAGAATATCACTTTGCCTATGTTTTTATACTCTTTCACTTGTTGTTTAAAAATAATTGTTCAAATAGTTGAATATTCTCACACAGTGAATTTGGGGTCTTAAGTTGCTATTTGTTGGCACATAAAATGAGTAATAACAGACCATAAATTAGCTATAGTTAATGCCACAGTGCAGGTCAAAGACATGAAGAAGGGTTAGATTTACCAAACACATTTCTCAGCTTGAACAGTGTGTAAAACTTTGTCTTTCAAGATAAAGTGGCTGTGAGTTTGCCAGCATAAAAACTGCAGAACAGTCCCAGTGAAAAAATAGACGGTTGAAATTCTGTTTCCACTGAAAAAAAGATAAATTAATGAAGCCATGCTCTGTAGGGAGTATGAGAATGAACACCTTAATTTTTCCTAAGAGAAAAGATATCCAGTAAGCAAATTATATTTTCTCACTGCCTCTGTTGAAGTGCTTGTCCATTCAGTACTTAGCCCTTTTGCCATGGTGAACTTTTATAGATTAAAGCTTTGTTGTTGGCTTTTTATACATAATATGCATATTTTTAAATAATTTTGGATCAATATCAGTGCAGTAGCAGCTCTGGATTTCAACTTTAAATTCTTAGACAGTGAGCATAAGCGCAACCTGATTGTGCTTGCTCTAAAGTACAAAACAAGTCCATTTGAATTTAACTTGAAAATAATGAAAGAGTTTGATTCAGCCCATTCACTCCTTGCAGGCAAAGCAGGTACATCTTTCTCTAACCAGATGAGAAACGAGATTAGCTTCTTCCTTTTCACTTTGTGTCTGAGAAAGCAGTCATATGTAATCAGAATATATTTTAATATTAGCAACAGACAAGTTTCTGGTAGCAGATCAGCAGTAGCTGAATGCTTCTGAAACTTCTGTGCAAACTTTTAAAATCAGTTCTACTTCTTAGAAGTCACTCTTTAGAAGAATGTGTTGTAAGCACCAAGATTCTCTGCATTTGGGAAAGGGTGATTTTCAGTGTGTAGTCAAGTAGTTTGAAAATCTGATCATAACAATTACATTGGATAGGATGAACTTATATATTTACAAATAAATAATCCTGGTAAAATAATATTCTGGTGTACAAGTAATCTGCAATAAATCAAAATAGGATGCAGCTACTGCTGTGATTACACATACACTTCTGCAATGAAGTTAATATCCTTTTTAGAGGCTGCATACTGTAGAGATGCAAGATGAGTAATTCTTTTTGTTGTTTTTTTTTTTTTCTTTGTCAGCTGAACCTGTTGATGTGCTAAAAGCATTAGAATTTCACAATTCACCAGAAGGAGTATCAAGAACAGCAGGATTTTGCACAAACAGAAGGGATTCAAAAGGATCGGATGTTGCCTACAGAGTTTCAAAAGCTGCACAGCTGAGTGCCCCAACAAAGCAGCTGTACCCAGGTAAGATTGTCAGAAAGTTTTGGTAAATTATCTTACTGCCTATCTTTTATGGTATCTAAAGGGCAATACATAGTCCATCAGCAGTACCACAAAACACTTCTGTTATCCCTAGAGTCCGGCCTGCATACGAATGACAGGACATGCCCTTTATCCACTGAATGAATCAGTTTTTATTGGCTTCAGTTATAAATCTCATCATCAAATTCTGTATCACTGGCAGAATTGGACTGTAAGTCATATTACCTGTTCTTTCCGATTGCTATCTGATGGAAAGCTTATTTGGTAGCTTTGGCAAGTTTCCTCCAGTTTCAGTAGTCCATTTAACAGCAGTATTTCCTGGAGTTGTGGTTGGCCATTGCAAAATCGTTCCCAGAAGCACCATCTGTTAAGAATTACCTAAGAGTATCTGGGTATTTGGGGGACTAAAACAGGCTAGTTGTGGATAGCAGGTAATGTGATTCCATCTCTTCTCAAATTTCTCTAAAACGAAATAATAACATTTTGGCAAAGATTCTTTGGATGTTGAGGAGAAACTTTTATTCAATTATTTTTCTGTGACTTGTCACTTGACCCAAACTGTTGAGGAAGATGATAATAAGAATATTAAAAACCAAAATCGTGGAACATCTAATTTTTCTGCTTTGATACACAATGCAGAGTTTGAACAATAGTTTATAGTCTGTCTATAAACATAGGTTAGATGTTGGCAAAGAAAAATACTTTCTTTTTTGTCTTTCAAAGTAACAATAATATAGGTATCATCCAAGATCTATAAAATGGGGGAACATACATTATTTTGTAGTAACACTGGATTCCCAGAGCATCATGGAAAACAGCTATACGGAGTTCAAGCGTAACTTACATACTAACTTAAACCATCAGCTTACTTTTTTATTCATGGAAGAAGATCAAAGCAAAATTATCTACAGATGTAATATTTATATTATTTTTAACACAGTTCTTCAGTTTTTAATATATCCTCTCAACTAAGTTGCATATAGTTAACAAAGCTATCCAGCTGAAAATGTCATTCACTGAATGGCACGTTACAGTCTACAATGTCTTGCTGATATTAGTGTGACTATGTGTGTAATTAATTACTACTTCACCTAAGTAAGGTTTGCAGAATATGGGCTGCTCTTTATTCACTCTGGAGACATTCAAAACCTTCCTGGATGCTGTCCTGTGCAACCTGGCTCTGGCAGGGGGGTTGGACTAGATCTCCAGAGGTCCCTTCCAACCCTGACCATTCTGTGATTCTCTAAAAAATGCAGAAATGATCCATTGTGTTGAAAAACTGCACAAGTTGCACAGTGTAGTAAGTCTGAGAGCTTGGGTTGACTTGCACTTATTCATGAATCAAATCGTAGCATAAGGAGGAAGTCTGGCAGCTGCAGTAATAACTGTTCATATGATTTTTGAATGCCAGAACAAATAAGTACCTCATGTTGTTGGCTGACACGTAAATTTCTGTAGCCTTTGACTGCCTTAATTTAGGTACTCTTCTTATTAATGCTTTCAGTTTCTGCTTTGCAACTGGAATGAGTTTGCTTGATTTTACCAGTCTGTTGCAACACCTCTGTGTGCAGGAGACAAATAAAAAGCCATGCTCAGTCACAGTATAAAAAGAAGTGACCACAAAACTTTGCTTAATACAGGAAAATGTCATGCTATCCTCTACTTCAGTAAAGAACCTAGAAACAAATTTTTGGAGGTCATTCTGGTAATTGGTCCCTTTGGAATCCTGTAGAACAGGCATCCTCTCCCCACCACAAGAAATCCTTTCAGAGATTATTCTTAAAGATATTTGAGTGATTACATCCCTTTTTCTTCGTGCTCTATAGTAGTGGAAAGACTACAGACGATATCCAAGACAAGACCAAGAGACATCATTTTAGCTAAACAATACAAGCTGTAGTGCATCCTGTGCTTGCTCTTATCTAACTCTTATAACTCATGAGGAAGCTTAAGTATCTTTTAGCTACTGTAGCTTAAAGGAAGCTATGAATGGCAAAAGCTGGGAGCATCAATATATCCACCTTTTAAAAATGAGTCTAATAATTACCAGCTTCCCAGAATGTAATAGGCATTGATTTCACTGACTGGAAGGCATTATATAATTGTAAAGATAACTGCTTAGATTTTTGTTGTACTATTTTTTTGTGTGCTCTTAGTTATCTTTTACAAAAGCATATGGGAATGACAGGAATGGCAACCCAGATATATAAAAAGATTTTTCTAGCAATTTTCCCTCCAATTGTTGTTGTTACTTTTGGTGATTTTTCAAATAGAACCTTAGAAAGCTCCCAGTTTCTTTTTTATAGGATGTTATCTGTTTGAAGAGCACGTGCCCAGACTAGCTGAATTAGTGTCACCTGCCTTAAGCATTTTCAACATATCTTTCAGATTAACAGTGCAGACAGGGCAAGCTTCCAGTGCATTTCAAATATCTTTGGCCTTTGTTGACAGTCATCTTTTCTCTTTCTTTTCCATTTTTTGTCATCTGTTTACTGTGACATTAAAAGGTATAACATACAGTTTAATTTAATCTGTAAACTAGGAGATTTGCTTTGTCATTAAAAAGCATGACCAAAGGCTCAGCAGACTAAATGAAATGCTTGCTATTTATTGAGCTTTGATCCCTTCAAAATAAGATGTCAAAACTAGCCCTAAAGTGGTCTATGTTACTACAGTGTTTCAACAACCTTCAACAAAAAGAGTTAAAAAGATAGCAGTAAGCACATAAAACAACATTGCAACATACAATATAAGAAGTGTAAGACGAGGGATTTTCTGTTTTAGAAGAGTAGCATGTCATTTAAAGAGCAGTGAAGATTTTATGCATTTTGTTTGCATGTTGTAACTAGAGTTAATGCCATCAATAGTTTGTCTTCATGGAAGACTCCCTAGAATTCTGAGAGTTTTCGCACAAGACCTGTCTTGGAAACAATCTTATATTTTCTTCGTTGAAAGAAGCAATTCCTAAATCAGCTTTCAATGTTGAAGTCTTACATATTTTATTCATTACAAAAATGTAACATATCATTTTATTAAAACTTATTGTATTATGTTATTAAAATGTTCAAGAACATTTTACCTACTCTCATGCACACAGTTGCAGTTATATTCATTGCCAACACTACAATTAGATTCTAATCCCTCTATTTCTTGCATGTCAAATTGCAGCTGAAGCCGCACAGATCCAGTGTATGTTCAGAATTTTAGAATCTCAGTATTATACTTCTTTGGTATTAAGCCTAATAGACTTTCAGATCAACTGAAATGCAGATTTACCTATGGATTCAACAGGAGCAGTACTGAGTACAAACCTCAGTCCTTCCTCTATAAACAAGCTGTATCAACTTTTTGTTTATTTTTAGTTGTAAAGGTTGAAACAATGATAGATATATAATCTCTACTTCAAAGAGAAAGCATTAGGAATAAATGAAAATTAAATGGTCTTTGATTTTGCTTAAAACAATTACATAATTATGCTTATTACATAAAATTAATTATGTATTTTTTCAATGTTATGCACACTATTATTCTAGAAAGACTTGTGAGAGAGAAACTAAAACAAGTGGTTATCAAGGAAGATGAAGTGCCTGGGAATACATTTGCTATAGTACATATGCTTATTTTCTTGAGTGAAATTGTACTGCACACTTTTAAATTAGAAGATTGCTAAAAAGAAGATGGAAAAATAATGGATGTGAAACTATCATGGTTGTTGCATGCATTGTATTATAACATAAATTCACAATAGATTTACAAGTCATGTTTTTAAGAATCATTGAGTTATATCTTTCAGGAGTTAAAGTCAGGCCAGAAAGAAAAAAAAGAGATAAAAATTTGTCCTAGTGTAATTATGTATTCATTTTTGAGAATTAAAAAACCCCAAGTTTTATGCAGGTTCCTTTGTGCTTATAGAAAAATGTAAACCTTCAAAGAATGGTTTCATGTTTTCTGAATTTGTAACTGTATATATCACTTTATTTATAGGCGGAGATTTTCCAGAAGATTTTTCAATATTAATGACAGTAAAACCTAAAAAGGGTATCCAGTCCTTCCTTCTGTCTGTCTACAATGAGCAAGGAATTCAGCAAGTAGGTGTTGAAGTTGGTAGATCCCCTGTCTTCCTGTTTGAAGACCAAAATGGAAAACCTGCCCCAGAAGACTATCCTCTTTTCAGAACAGTCAATATTGCTGATGGCAAGTAAGTGTAAAATTTCAAAATGAAAAATAATACCACAGAGCTGTATAGGTGATTATGGTCTTTACACAGAGTTATCTTAAATATTTAAATAAATCAGTAACACAGTTTCCAGCTAGTCGGACTGATGTCGTACAAAACCAGAGAACCTTTGACTAGAATACAGTTCCTGAATCTAGTGCTGTATACAGCTACAAATAAAGCCAAACCACGTTTCTTATTTGCCATTTCTATGGATCAATAGTGAAGAAATAGTCGTACAAGTTAAACTCACCAAAAACTAAACCTATGGAGATTCTTCCTGTGTGGTATAGAAACTCTGTTTTCAAAAAGACTCAAGGAATAGTCTCACTAGAAAGGCTGTCTTGTCCGTTTGAAGGTGATAGGCAGAATAAGGACAAGTTGACAAGACAGCAATGAATTACTCCTATCCTGAACCAAACCAGTAGATAAATAAGATAGTAATGATTTATAGTGCACCCTCAGTTGAGGCAATTAATCTCAAACACCTATTGCATTATTAATGCAGTTTTTAATTTTTTTGTACCTAATTTCACTTTGTAGACAAGCAATCATTCTCTGGGAGTGTCATTCTAGTGCTTGTAAACAGACATTCATTCTCTCAAAGACTTGTTTATTGCGCTGCTGTCCAGGAAGAGAGCCACAGTCTTCAGAGATACACAGAATGGAATTATATTAGTGCAAAAGAAACAAATCAGTAGAAGATGCATTCCCCCTAGCAGAAGGAGTGATAAAATAAAGCAGCAAACTTTTTGTTTTTTCCATTGACTCTAAATAACAGAGCTTTGACATGGATTTCAGAATTTCACCCAAAATGTTTAGTAACTGATAAAAATGAAGAAATCAAAATTAACTTGGTTTGGTACAATTTCCTGCAGTGAGACTGTACAACTTCTAAATCTACTGGAGTCAATCTAGCCACAGTGAGCTATGTTTTCACGCTTTCAGCTTCTACATGCTTTCAAAAGACAGACTGACAATTTTCTTCTGACTCAGCTATTTTATGAAGGATCTAGGACAACAATCTTCATCTCAAAATGAGATATATTTAAAAAGCATAAACAGTGTAATGTGCCTGAGGATGCATGGACAGTTTGCTTTTATAATGATAATGTTCAGCCGCGTTCCAGAGAAAACATGGAATTAGAGTTCTGGCTCAGTCATACTGTTTAGCAGTCAGATTCCATTAGCTTCGAGGTGTTCCTTTTGATATACAGAAGCTCATTGTAACAATGATCTAAGCTGTCTCTGATTCAGACAACCTTAGTGCCACAAATGCCAACTAAAATAATTTGATTCCAGCCTTCCTCTTACCAGCCACTAGTATGACATACTTTGACACTTGTTGCCCTGGCCTATCAAAGATTCTTTGATGTTCTGCTCCGTGTTAGATTACAGAGAGGCTTGCACTTGGTCTTAGATATTTAAGTTGTCATAACAGACAGTGTTGCTAAATTAATGTGGTCTGTCATGATAATCAAGTGTCATAAAGAACATAGTACAGTTGGGCAAGTTGTACAAAACTTTATTCTCAAATGTATTTAAAATAAAATCATTTGTCAGTATTCTGAATCACTTCATTTTTTGTGAATATTTATGTAGGCAAAGCTATTGTTGCAGGAATAATCTCAAGCATTTGTATCTGGAAAAGTATCTGTGTTGGAACTGTTGTACATCTTTGAATCTCTATAGCTATGGGATACATTCAAATCAGCAAAAGAACATGGCAAAATTTTGGTCTGATCACAGAGTACAAATAGTAAAGTGTAAATAACAAAGAATAAGATGCTGAATTAAATATATTTGCACAAGTAATTTGGAAAATCAAACACATTCATAAAAATACAATCTGCTGTCACATTGTTCAATCTAGTAGAATTAGATTGAACAGAACAGTAACACAACAGTAACAGTAAACTGTTCTCACTTCTAATTTGAGTTTACCAACGTTCTCTGGGTAAAGCTTCAGAGAAGGTCAGCTTGAACTTCATCTTACATAGGATATTCACAATGAGCTATAGATCAGATTCTTTTGTACTAAGGGACAGAAGTTATATAGTGACTAGACAAAACATTGTGTACGTTTGTGTACGTATGAAAGAAGGAAATAAATGGTGACATTTAAAATTTTATCTGTGACTTGAATTGGTGCACGTCTGCAATAAACTGTCTCTTGATGAGAACACAGTGACCTAGTTTTAAAAACATAAATTACAGTAGAATTATGTTTTTTTAATAGGTGGCATCGAGTAGCTATTAGTGTGGAGAAAAAAACTGTTACAATGATTGTTGACTGTAACAAAAAAACTACAAAACCGCTTGAAAGAAGTGACAAAACAGTTGTGGACACCAATGGCATCACTGTCTTTGGAACCAGGATTCTGGATGAAGAAGTTTTTGAGGTAAAAATCAATACTGAACAAATGGAATTGAGTGATTTTGTGTTCTGTGAAGTGCTTAGTGCAAATCAGAATAAATTTTCTAGGGCAAAAGCTGGTATAACATAGAAACTTCGATTTATAGAACCTATTAGGCTGAAATAAGAGAGAATAAAGCAGGGAAGTGTCTCTATTATTGGAAGGTATGATGCATTTTTCTGTTCTTTAGATTATGTTGTATCTGGAAAGGGCTTGCTTTTTTTGTCTTTCTGCCTAACACTGAGATATCTGAGATATTTAGGAGAATTAACCTGGGAAAATTGAGTAGTATGATGCTGAATTATTCTAGTTCTGTCTCTCTTAAACATTTACAGATACTCATGCATGCTAAGAGTATTTGAGAGAGGGGGAGAAGGACCTGGAAAGTTTTCTGTGTAATGTGAATCCCTTATATTGTTTATCCCACTTATTACTCTTTCCAGTAACTGGAACATACTTTGGCAATAAAGATATATATGTTTCCATCATTTACTAGCCAAGAAGTACATATAGGAAGGGTAAAATGCCTCTAAGGAAGTATGTGACTGCCAATCATGAGGCCTTTCTAGGTAGAATCCTTATGTCAACGATTATTTTTACAGGCTAATAATGAAGCTTCTCAATCTAGACTATTGAGTTTCTTTTATAATATTGTTATACAACAGTCAAAACTGTCAAATTTAAATTAAAACTGAAAAATAAGAAAATACAGACCAGTAGTTAACTTACTTCATATACAGAACATCTGTGCTCCATAAATGTCCAGAGTTGTAATCCTAGCTTTAAGCAGAGCGTATGCTTGAGAAACTACATAGGTATCAAGAGGAAATACGAATTTTGAGTGTAACACTGTGGCATTGTTATCTTTCATTTCCACAGACATGACGAAACATGAGACTTTTGAATGGGAAAATTTCTGGGATGATTTAATGGGTCAACCAGTATAATATGTTTGGTATTCATAGCCTAATTTACCTGTAGTCCCCAATACAGCTTGCACATCTGAGGGACATTATTTTCCATTTGAAGATGAATTCCACAGATGCCTTGTCTGGCATGGGACAAGGATTTTTGGTCTCCGCATGGGATAATTACTTTCAATTTTCATTTGTATTTCTTTCTTAGGTCAGAAACCAAGTCCCACAGTATGTGTATTCGGCAATTAAATTGTCACAATATGTGCAATGTTAGTATATATAAGTAAAAAGAATTCAGGGAAAAAAAAAATGCAACGGAAGTAGATAAACTGATATTTTGTTAGGGTTTTACAAGATATTTTAGATTCTAACAGGAACTAAGGCAACAGGCCCTGGCTTGTTGTTGCAAATTTTGTAACCATTTTAAAAGTTGTCAAGGAGGGAAGTGCACAATAACTAAACATTGGTATTTGGTTTGTTTTACTCAGTACAATTGCTAAATTGAAAGACCTGTCTGAAGTTTCAGACATGCTGAAATGATTGTACATAGCTGTTTGAAAATAAGTACAGTGGTTGATGATATGTGTATGAAGGGAGATATTTGTTTTAATCATTTGCGTGAAGTTACATGTTGAATAGAAGAGAAGCATGCTAGGGGCCTTTCATCTCTGAAGTTGTTGACTATTATGATATTATATCTGTCCTCTATATTTTAAACAGTTTTAAATATTAAATCCTCCAAAAAAAAAATAGTTAAAAAGAGATTAAGACTATTCCCATGGGAATACAGAAGGAACATAGGCTAAGGGGTAAATAAAATGATAGTTCTGAAAATTTCCTGCTATGTCATTCTTCTGTCACGCAGGTTATTAGCCACTCAGAAAGAAAGATGAAGCTTTGAGTCATGACAAAGAGTAACTATTTTAAGGCAAAATAACTCCTACACTAGCGGTTCCTTCTCAGTGATAGTTTCATCCATCCTTACCTTCTGCACTTGTATATACAATTCCCTCCACTCTTTCAAGCCACGTATAGGAAGAAGAGATGGGAAGGGATGTGGTAGAATGCAATTATTTTTCGGTTAGCAGATGTTGGAAGAGTCAGTAAGGTTGGATGAAGACTATATTGCAAATTGAAATTAGTACTGAAAAATCAGAATTAGCAGATTAATTGAAGAAACTAAAAAATAATATTTTTCTTGCAGTCAAACTTACGTGAAGGCAGCACGGACATAAGGATATAACTTTAACAGAATTTGCTACAATGACTTAAATAAAAATACTTTTCTCTGATGGTTTTGTCATGTGTTGAAGGATAAAAAAGGAAGCTAGTGATCCTCTGTCAAATTTTTTTTCTGAAATCTCCTACATTGACATGGCAAGTCAGTGCTTCAGTTGCAGTTGAGACCCACTAAGAAGAAAGATGGCTTTGGACTCACAGAAGAGTCATAGAATAGAATCATAGAATCATTTAGATTGAACAGGACCTTTAAGATCATCGAGTCCAACCATCAACCTAACACTGCCGATACCATCACTAAACCACGTCCCTGTGCACCACATCTACATGTTTTTAAACACCTTCAGGGATGGTAACTACACCACTTCCCTGGGCAGCCTGTTCCAATGCTTAACAACCCTTTCTGTGAAGAACGTTTTCCTAATATCCAATCTAAACCTCCCCTGGTGCAGCCTGAGGCTGTTTCCTCTGGTCCTATCCCTTGTTAATTTCCCAAAACTGATCCCCAGCTCACTACAGAATCAGAATGGTCAGTGTTGGAAGGGACCTCTGGAGATCATCTAGTCCAGCCCCCCTGCCCGAGCAGGGTCACCTACAACAGGTTGCACAGGACGGCATCCAGGTGGGTTTTGAATGTCTCCAGAGTGGGAGACTCCACCACCTCTCTAGGCAGCCTGTTCCAGTGCTCTGACACCCTCAAAGTAAAGAAGTTCCTCCTCATGTTAAGATGGAACTTCCTATGTTCAAGTTTGTGCCTGTTACCTCTTGTTCTATCACTGGGCACCACTGAAAAAAGACTGCTCCCATCCCCCTGGCACCCTCCCTTTAAGTATTTATAAGCATTAATAAGATCCCCCCTCAGTCTTCTTTTCTCTAGAGTAAAGAGACCCAAGTCCCTCAGCTTTTCCTCATAAGAGAGATGTTCCAGTCCCATAATTATCTTTGTAGTCCTTTGCTGGACCTTCTCCAGCAGTTCCCTGTTCTTGAACTGGGGAGCCCAGAACTGGACACAGTACTCCAGATGCGGCCTCGCCAAGGCAGAGTAGAGGGGAAGGATGACGTCCCTTGACCTGCTGGCCACACTCTTCTTGATGCAACGTCCTTTCAGGTCATTGTAGAGAGCAAAAGGTCTCTCCTCAGCCTCCTTTTCTCCAGGGTAAACAACCCCAGTTCCCTCAGCCACTCCTCATAAGACTTTTTCTCTAGACCCTTCACCAGCTTTGTTGCCCTTCTTTGGACACTGAAAGAAATTGTGCAGCTGTCTGTAAAGTCAGTTTACAGGCTGAATCTTAACATTCAGCACTGGAACAGCAACATTTCTACAGTTTGTAACATCACTGTACATTTCTATATTCTTTCAGTGATTAGGTTTCCTTAACTGATTGCACCCCTTTTCTCTTACTTTATTCAGATAAATCAGTTACGTTCTTTTAAGGCTGTTCTTGTAATTGCTGGAGTTTGGTTTTAGTCTGATATATCGTACTTAAATTAGAAGCTTACAGTCTTTTGGGATAGGTTTCTGCTTTCTCTTTTACTGTAGAGACACTGCAGGTACATTTATACCTATGTTCAGTTATTTGAATCTTTAGCTAGAAATGCTAGCTAAAGCATGTTGAAAACAGGCATTTAGAATGTCCCTGAAAGTCTAAACAAAGTACTGTGCTATATATGGTTTTAATGACGTGTCCTTCAAAGTCTGGCCAAGCAAAACATAATCTAGTTCTTTTTGAGTTTATAGCATGTTTTTCTACTCTCTAAACAGCACTTTTTGTTTCATTAACAAGACTTTATCCATCCTTTAGCTACTGCTGCTAAAACTTCTAAAGTTTGGGGCTGTTCCCTGAAATTTGTTTCCTGCTTGAAAGTCTGCTGGTTGTGCCTTAAATGTTCTGTTTGTCTCATTCGTGATAGCACAGAGTGATGTTTCATGTTTCCGTGGCTCTCCTCAGTAGCATTTCTGTGTTGTGAACCCTGCTGTATCTTGAGACCACAACAGGCATTGAAGAAACCCAAAACACAGTGTGTCTTGTGTTTGAACACAGTGTGTCTATGTGCAAGAAACTCCAGAAATGAACTTATTTAGCCATGACTTTAGATTTAAGTGTTTAAGACTTAAAACTGTATAAGACAGACTTTCCATATGATGTTTGATGCCTTTATTATCTTACACGTAGGAAGCACATAAAAAAGAAATACCTAAGAGTATAGTGACCTGTTGGAATCCACAGTATTTTGTATCCATGCATCACAGAGGCTGTTTTACCTTGGGTAATAATGATGGGTTTAGTCACAGTAAGCCAATGATCTGATCACAGGAACTGTGGAGCAGTCTTCAGTCTCCTCAATGGAAATTCAAAATGTGGAAATAATGAATCTGTAGATAAAGAAGAAATCTTAGGCTTCAGTGACCTACCAGTTGAAGATGCCAGGTTTTCTTCTGGTCCTGAACCCATTCACACAGCATAACAAAACTGCAAAAAAAAACCAGTGGCATCATGAACATAATTCACTCCCATTGAAAGCAGAGTTCAGCACTGTCAGGATCAACGCTGTAAACAATTAGATACATCATATGTTCCCATTCCCTTAGAGAGTATATCTAAACCTCTATGAATTCTTGCATACACACATGAGTCAGAAATAGATATTGTTACATGACATTATCCTGACCTCCTGAAAACTTGATTGTATCTTTGGAAAAATGAATTACTTCTTGCGTTGTATTGCTCTAACATATCTGCAAGGACTATTCATTTAGAATCCTTCAAACAAATTTCGCTCATATGAGGAATATTTCACACTTTTTAAAAAAGTGTTGCATCACAGTGGATCAAATATTCTCCTTTGTTTCCTTATGTGTTATTTTAAATTTGTAATGCAGCAAAATTTAATGAAATTAAATTTCTGGCTACTTCTTTTTCTTGTTTCTGTTCCTAGTATTAACTTGTGTTTTCTAGGCAGTTCTTCCACCAGAAAGAAAAAAATTATCTTAAGTATTTTCCAGATCTTGCGGGGGAGGGGTGATGTTTTATATGAGCAAACTCTAATTTCGAGTTGCCTGCTGCTCATTCGTGAATGTAAGTGCTAATCTGCAATTTTATGACATCAAGCTCAATTAATATGGAAATTAATATGATGTCACAAACAAGATATTGAATACAAGCAAGCATTAAACATCAAGTGCATACAAATGCTTGAGAAGCAAATTATAAACTGTGAATGTGTCTGAAAATAATAAAATTATGCTGTCTAGAAACTGTATTATTACTAACTGCCAGATTATGAGACCTTCGTTTACACTGATAAGCACTTGCTCACTGAAGTGGATCTACGTATATCAGTGGGACTAATCTGTAAATGCTTGTTTATGAAAGAGTGACACAGTATACCTCAAACTTTTACGTGTCGTTTGAAATTAATCTCTGTGTTTTCAAATACATAGTGCAAGAAGAGCTGGTTTGTGCGTGCTTGCTGCAAATAAGAGAAATGCTACAACAGCATACAAAAATTAAAAAAAAAAAAACACAAAGAAGAAAACAGTTAGATGCCGGTACATGGCACCTAGTAAAAGAATTTTGAATTGTATCTATTGAAATATGTTTGTAGCTTAAATGTTTGATAAATAGCAGGGATCTTTTTATTCATTGCCAGCTTTAAGGATTTGTCACTCCTCATTTAGTACTGTTGGTGTGAACAATAGAACAGGTTTTTATAACAAGCATTTTATAATAAGTTAATAATTAACAGAGTCTTTATGCAGATATTTCCCTATAGACATTTTTTCCTTCAAAACTCCCCACTCATCAGACCAATACAATGATTTTTAGGCACTGTGCTGTAAATGAGCATAACAAGACAAAACCTGATGTACATAACACTCTCGTTTAAAGCCAATGAAAGCTTTAACTGCACACAGTTTATGAGAGTAAATCCTTGCAGTAATCCTTGTTAATAAATGGTTTAGATTTTGATGCTGGGTTTTAACCTGTTTTCATGAAAAAAAGCGTTTGTACGTTTACATACAACATAGGATTCCTTTAAATAGCTTGGGTGAGCAGTTGAAGATAGAGTGATAGTACCTTGACAGCAATATGATTTAACTTACAGATCCCTTCAGATGAGTAACCATCCCTTACATATTTCTGTAAGCACAGGAAGTCCAAGTGTTCAAGTGGAGGAAGGCCATTCATCTGTGTGCATACTCCATGAAGAAGGCAGCAGTAGCAGAATGGGTAGAGCTTTTACTGACTGACCAAAATTGCTGTATGGCTAAAGTAGAATACAGAAGCTAGCCCAAAGTAAAATTCCACCAAAGGCATGTGGTGTGAATGATGTATCGTCAGTATTCTCTGTTTCATACTGTACTGTTGAGCTGCACTACTAGCTAATGTAGACATAGCTAAAATAATTCCCATTATACATCACCTTTAATAATTGCTAGTGACCCACTAAATGTTTAGTGTCAGTCAGACTAGAAAGTAATGTTTAACATTAATGGGACAGAAACCAAAAAATGCAAAACGATCCAAGCAAAAATATTTAGAAGCAACCTTCTAGCTATCAACACCAGAGAATTGGCCAACTTACAGCCCTGGGAGGAAAAAAAAAAAAAAAATCAAAGCAAACAATTTTTTCATTTCAGAGGCATCTAATAAAAAAAAAAAAGGATTTTTTTACAAAAGCTTTCTATTTGGCTTGGGTTTTTTTTCCTTTTTTTTTTTTAATCTGAAAGAATTGTGATTTTGTTTTTGTTATTTTTTGATAGTATTTTCAAACTTATGTTCAATGAAAAAAAGTAAATAATTCTGTTCCTTGTTATTTTTGAAAGCAGGAAGTGAGGAGAAAAAGAAAACAAGGCTCTGATAATTTGTTAGAGTTCAAGTTCATTTTCAAGGAGTATTTCCAAGAAACAAAGGAATGGTCATTTAACTAAACTGTTTGTAATTACATTTAAAATTAAGAACCTGGGCTTAAAAGTGTTGCCTGTTACATCAGCTCTGGCAAATTTTACAGATAGGATTTATTATCACCTCATTTAATATTGTGTGTGATACATTTAAGTTTTAAAGAACAGCTTTAAATGAGGTTTCAAAGATAAATGACAATGTAACAGATTTGCAGGTCTTTTATCAAGTAAATAAGATGTCCTTGGTCATGTGTGTGTCTGCATGTGTGTGTCATGCTACACATGCTATATATACAGGTATTATAATAAAATCCAATCTCTCAGCCAATAATTGCAGTAGTCTTTGGTCTGTGAACAACTTTGTTTTGAAGATTAAAAATTATAATTGGTATATCAACCTATTTCTTAACCAAGCTGAATATATACTACTATAACCATGGAGTTTCAAAGAATCAAGACAACATTGATTTCTGTGGAAACTTTGACCTGTGCAGAATTCTGCTTTCACAATTTATTGCTTTTACAGTGCTTCAGTCTGGCAGGCTCTAAATATCTTTCTCTAGCTACATTATGCAATGGGCCTGGGTTATGGAATATTATATTAAAGGTCCCTGGAATTCTTCAATCCTTCAAATCTTTGCGGGAAGATTAAATGAATTCTGCAGCAGGTTTTTCTAAATCCTATAGTAATAATATCCAGGCTGTCTAGACTTTTGTTCTTTGGAGTCTATAGTTGTACTGTCACATAACTAATTAGAGAAAGTTGGCACATATACACAGGTTAGGGTTTCTGCTGGTTTACTGAAGAGTCCACTCTGGAATTCTTAGGCTTTAGCCATTTTATGACAATGAAAGATGCTGATTTTGTTCTTCTGAGTTGATAGAGTGCCTAGCACTGGTTTTGTTATGCTTTTATCACCATTTATGTAGTCATCTTATAATCTAATTATCCTTACAAGTGTATAAGAGGTACTCATTTTATCCAGAATATGAATCAGAAGGATGGCATTTTTCTAATACTACCCCTCCCCCTCTAGTTGTGGAAAGTCTTTCTGAACCTCTGATATATAAATTAGACATCTAAGTAATTGCTGCGTTATTATTGATTTATTTTTTTTTCAAGCTGGAAATAACAATAAGCTTTCTCCTAATGAAATCATTCTAGAAAATCTCATTATTTTACAATAAGAAGCTACAACTTGAGTTCTCAATGCTGGTCCAGTCACATTGTTATGTAGCATCCTAGTTGTGCAACTACCAAGATCACTTGTTCTTTGAAATGTATTTATTTTTTACCGTTTCAAATAATTTGTGAAGTTCGCTTCTGCGGAGAGGGTCCTGCAGAGCTTCTCAAGTAATGCTTACCTGATATTCCCTGGACAAAGGTCACTCTCACCTGGCAGGGTTATTGTTTTATTAAGATTGTTGTGAAAGAGATACCCCAAAAATCTGTCTCTAGAACAGAACTGTTTGAGGTTCTTGTAGAACTAGGGAACTAGACCATAAAATTTTAAATACTGGGAAAAAAACCCCAGTAATTTCAACACTGATGCCTTCATTTAGTGCCATTACAGCCTTGTAAGAATTCATACTTTTGCCTTTTTAACAGTGCTGGCAGGTGATAGTAGAGATGTCTTTTATCAATGATAGAAACTTTTGGCTAATAAATAGACCATAAATGGACTACTTTATGGTTGTACTTCTCTAATACACCATATTTAGAAAGCATTAGTAAGATTATATAGTTAAAAGGAAAAGAGAATCTTTCAAGAAGAGAGATAATATCTAAGACTTCTTATGAAGTCACAATTAAGATAATAAGCAGCCATTAACATTTATTGCCTATAATGATCAAATAATTCATTCCTTATTTCTTAGGCCCTCAATGATTTATATCATTGAGAAAATCTGACACTATATTTAGCTGGAGATTTTCCTTATTCTGATTTCTGCTGTGGAATCTGAGAAATGCTCTAAAAAGGTGGAATCAAATACACTGATTACCACCATGAGGCTAACTAAAGCAATAATTGCATCAAGAGAAAGTCAATAAAATTGGAAAGAGGACTTAGTAGTCTACTGCTTTCCTGCAAATTGGGTCTCCATTTTCTTTTTATGTTAGTCAATGCTGTGTTTTTTCAGTGTTGCAAACTGTTTTCCCATCAAGAGGCTGTTTTCAGCTCAGGTAGCCCACCTTGTGTATTACCGCTTAGTGAGGTGTGTGTTTCAACACATCCTGGAAGTGTACGTAGATATAAACTTTGTTGTTCTAGAATGTCACTGTGAAATGTCTGTGAGATTCACAGAGGAATTTTTAATGACTGAATTCGCCACACACTTCTCATTCTTAGCTGGGCTGGTCCTTGTTGTAGAACAGTTAATTTGAGCGAATGTCTGTGCAGTTGTTCCAATAGGCAGGCATTCAACTGGTTTCAGCATATTCTCCTTGTAGCTCTGTAGCCTGGTTCTCCACATTTGCTGTGGCATGCCACAAAGAAGCAAATGTTTCTTCAGATCTCATTAACTCCTTTTAATAGTCTTGGAGGATTCTGCAAAGAGTAGCTTATTTGGTAGAGTACCTTTTAGGACAATGCTATGAAAGTAATCTTCCTGTACCATGTTTTCATGCTAGGCATAACTGGTGGACACAGTATTTTATGATTCTCAGGCCACTTTTTTCACATAACCATGAGGCTGATTCAAAAGCTTCTGATTTTAATTATGAGCATATTCCCAAAATAGAGAGGAATCAAAACCTTCATAGACTTTAACTATTTTTATTCCATATTGAGATGAATTACACAACTATGCATAGAGTTTATGAGCTATGTGTTGGCTTTGACAACTTAGTATCTATTTCAGTAAAGTATATATGATGCAAACTAAATATTAAGACTCCAAATTGATCTGTTTTACTTACAAAGGGTAAGTGTTAGGTGTGCTTGAATACATTGCTGGATGTTCCCCTTCACCTCTGAGCAACTAAGACAGAGACCTAGCTCTCAGCTTTCTCATCTCTAATATGCAAGTAATGTTAAATATCTGACAAACGCCATTTAAATTCATTGTGTTAAGTGTTATATAGGATAAAAAAATTGTTATAAGAAAGCAGATTTTTCTTCTTACGAAATAGACTTTTAGCACTTTTTGGAACAAGTTAAGCATGCACATTGTCACAAGTAATAAGATGAAAAAGTGGCTGTGTATATCTGTCTGATGCCTCACCACAAGTTCTCTGCCTTTGCCTTCTACTGTCATCCCACTTATCTCTGACATGGTGGAAGACTAGCAAAGACATCAAACATTTGACTTCTATAACACACTATGTATCATCTATGAATGTTGTGAAATTTCCTGAGCAGTCTTTCTCAACAAAAGTGGTCATGACAATTTCATAGGGAAGGAAATAGAACTAATATATATAGACAGCTGCCTTTTGTACTTTTTTTTTCTTTATGCACTTTTCAGAGTACTTCAAGGATGCTCAGGTGTCTTTCTAAATTTTACTCTGTTCTGTCTCCTTCCCCATCTTTGTTCTCCCCCTCTTGCTTTCATCATTCTATCCTGTGAGACTTCCTTTTTTCCTGCAATTTTCATATAAGAATAACATTATGCACACATGCATAAGATACCTCAGTGTTGTTTTAGAGACCACTATTAGATCTGTTAGTAGCCCATGGCTCTGTTTATCCATATTTTCATTTAAAGTTCTTGGGACTTGTGCAGGTGTGTCATTAAGTGTCTAATTTAAGACTCCAGATCATGAAATATGGCCAGATTAGATATTTGTAGTTTATTCACAAAGAACTTTATAAAATACTATTTCAGTCTCACAAAGTCAAGTAGTTAAAATCAAATAAGGTGTTTGTGAAGACTAAAGTTGTTCCATGAAAAATTCTCATAGAGAAACAAATATCTTAGAATGATAACTAAATCACAGTAATGAAATCTGCAATAATGTATGTGGAATTTCATGTGCTGAGATGATTGACCTGATCTGAAATGAAAGCTCTTCACTGACTAGTGAAACAGCACTGCCAATACATCACATACAAATACTCAAAGAAGCTATTTAATTAGCAAAGACAGAAAAATAAAAACAAAAAATAGAAAAAGAAAAACAGTAATTTACTGGAAATACTTTTATAGCAGATGTTGAAGGAAAAAGGGGAAAATTAACATTTGAGATGCAAATGTAAAATCAATCAGTTCCGCAGTAAACTTCTCACACATGAATAGCCAGTAGCAATTTATGTATACTGTGCAAGACTTCTGAGGGCCTCCCTCGATGTGGACCCATGACAGGCAGACAGGCGGGGCTGGGAAGTACAGTCAATGGATCAGGAACAGCTTTAACCAATTTAGGGACATCTAAGCCAAGTGGTAACAGCATGCTGAGTGCTTCTTGCAAACGCACAATCTGACAAAACTCAGTGCCAAAATTCCATGACATTCAAGATCAGCGCAAAGCAAGCTCCAGAATACTGGCTGTATTCCCCCACCTGTGATCTCTTAGCATATCGTACTAAACAGCAGTAGTTTCAGGAGCAGTTCTGGCATTACTCACAGTAGCTGGCACACTGTGTACATGGTGATCCGTATGGGCAGCTCAGAAAGTCGTGTATGTTCAGGAGCGTAAAGCAAGACAATAACCTGAGGTCAACAGGGTGAGGACAGGGGTTCTACATGTCTGTCTCTAACGATTGCTCCGAAAGAGTTACCTCTTTGTCTTTCAGTTGCTAATTCTCTCTAACTTATTCCTCTACTTCACTAAGTTTTAATTTGGCTGGTGAAAGAGGAAGGGGACAGCACTTTGGAAACGCTTTGCTGGAGATGGGGGATGTATAGCCCAGGCTGACAATGACTACACAAAACCTCTCAAAGCACTCAAAGTCTTGAGGGAGTCATGTAAAGATTCAAAGGGGGAATTTCTCTGTATGTATAGCAGGTTTTGTAGGAAAATGTCCAAATTGGGAAGTATTAGTGAGCTAAGGAAAATAAAAGAGACAGTCCAGAACCACTGGTGGGGGAACTTCCAGTATTTCTGGAAGCTTAATAAAATATATTCTGACTCTAAATTAATCTGAGAGACACAGGAATCTATAAAGTAACATGAGTTGAGAGCATTGTAAAAAACGGATTGGTAATGTATAGGCATTTTGTGCTAAGAAACTTAAGTATTTTATATTTATGTTAAATTAGTAAAAAAAATTGTAGAACTAGGAAAACCAACTAGGTTGGGTTTGTTGGGTTTTTTTTTTCAGTTTGAAGGGGGTTTGCTTCTTTCTGTGAGTTTTCTTTCTGGAAGGAAGGAGTGTTACAAATTATTCTTTACTATTTTAAAATAATCTCCTACTTTGTTAATTTCTTAAAGGCTACTGTTCTGAAGGATGTAAAGCAATTTTGGAAATACTGAGATAGTTGTGAATTTTCCCAGCTGCACATTTCCATCAGTTGTAATATTTTCTCTTTAAAGACAAAACATGCACAGGTATACTGACAAAGTTATTTCTTTGCCCACATTTTTCGTAAAAACAAAATAAGATTACATTAGAAGAATATAAAAGCTTAAAAAAACCCTCTTCTGAGGCAATAGTGAGAGATTGAAGTTAATGGGTTTTGACCAAGAACATGTGCCGATTTTCAATAACCTTATTTTTATGACAGCATAAGAAGGTCCTGAATGAGAAAATTCATAGTGGAAATGTTGGAAGGAATTTACCTAGTGTTGTTTAAATGGTACTACTATGTTAAGAAATGCACTGGATACCAGACAGCTTTCCATGCGAAATGATAAACATACAATGTCTCTGTAGGGGTTCTCAGCAGAGCCATTTTTACTCTCCATAATAGTGGGTCTCTTTACTGTGATATTGTTTTTACACAATATATAGGAATGGAGATAAAAATAACATTTGTTAGCTGTTAAAATTTTTATTTCAACATATTCTATCTTGTGTATTTACACGGTCCTTAATTATTTTTTATTCCAATAACTGTGTCTCTGGTACAGGCTTTTTTACTTTATTGTATTTTCTTCCTTCTTTGAGACTACAGATGTGATGCTAACTCTCAGAATTATACTGTTGATCACTTGCATGCTGAGCTGCATGCTGGTAATAGGAAGTGCCCTGAATTAAATCTTAGGAATTTAGACTGGTTCCCAGTGAAGAAGTAAACAAACAGCATGAAAATGACAGAGCAGGAGTTACACCTTCCCACCCTCTCATTTCCAAACCAGACAGTATTTTAAGCCAGAATTTTCCACCTAGTCCATTCAGTATTAATTTACATTGTTTTGGCACATGAATAATAGTGAGGATGTTTTCCAGAATAGCAGCAGAAATTAAGTAGATATGTTGTTTATGACCACAAATGTTGATATCTAAGTATTACGTGCCTGAATTTTCTCATTTTTTTCTGAATGAAAATGCTGTACTTCTGATGAACTGTAGACAATCTTTGTTTTTGTTATTTAATCTGCATATGCTTTCCTGCAGGGTGAGATTCAGCAGCTGTTGATTATAGCTGACCCCAGAGCTGCATATGACTATTGTGAGCATTATAGCCCAGACTGTGATTCCCCAGTGCCCAATGCTGCTCAGGCTCAAGATCCTCAAGTTGATGAGGTGAGTAATCAGTCATGTATTACTAGATTTTATTGCCCATTAGGGGTTGTGCTGGATACAAGTTACCCAAGGAGCATTTACAGCTAAATGGCATGCATTGTTCTAGATACAAGGGTGGAAGGTTGCAGGAGTGCGTTCCTGTTTGCTATCCACTCATTTATGCCAAGCATTTGCAGGAACCTATCACACTGGTATTTGAATAGCCAGCATGCTCAAAGAAGTTTAACTATAATTCCTTAAAAAATGATAGCAATATGAGTTTGTTTAGTTGTACCTATTTGTTCTTCCTGTGTACGTTTATGATTTCACTGATGCTGACTACCATCGCATGCCACATTTGAAAGATATGGGAGCTATGAGTACTCTGCTAGAAATGCCATGTGTTCTAATGAGTTTTGTCCAATGTACAAATGCATGTACACACAAAATTATTTCAGCCAGCTCTACTTGTAGCAGGTAAATGTCAACAGGGACAAAACAAAGTTGGAATTTTTCCAAGAAACACAAAAAGCGTTTACAGAAACCATTTGTCACTATAAACAGCTCTCACAGCCACAAACTGAATAATTCACTGAGGGCAAGATAGTTTCTCAGGTTAGAGCTCTGAGAGTCAGCAGTTGTATGTATTGTTGTATACATTCTAAATACTTGCATCAAACACTGTAAAGTGAACTTGGCTCTGGACAGTTATTATGCACTCAATTTTGTGTGATCTGACTGGTTATTGTTACTAATTGCTCAAAAGATCACCATTAAAAACTTGCTCAATTGTTCTCAGATGCCCACTTTCAACCAACTTTGAGACAAAACTTTTCCTAAATGCATTGTTGTTACTATTTATTCTATGTATCTGACTGAAAATTATGTCATCAAGTGACTAAGGTCCATAGGGCCCCCAGACTTACTTCAAAGGGACTCCCACATCCATTGCATCAGAGCTATAGTTCAAGATGTGTCAAGTCAATTACATATAGGCAGAGGCCTTTACACTACATTACAGTGTATGGAGTCTGGTCTTTTCATGAGGACCCTGTAGGACCTTGTCTGTGTGCCTGGCTATGTGGATCTCTGTGCACTATATTCCACAACAGAACAGGCTGAAAGTATATTGTTGATATTTTATGGGAAGTAAATAAAAAATAGCAAAATCAAATTGATTTTTTTCTCATTATAAAATTTCAAAGAAATTTGAAATTTTGCTTGGGAACTTTCCTGGGCTTTGCTGCTATGTGACTTAGCACTCTGATTCTTTTTCTATTTCCTGTGTGAAGACCCAGAAATTTTGAATAGCCTAGTGCTTTTCTACTTTGAAATAAGACTGAAGAGTAGTCAATCTAATAAAATCATCTTTGTGGGAAAAGGTTGTTAAGATAACCTCTTGGTCTCGTTTTTGAAGAGGAATATATCTAAATACTTAAAATGCTTTAACTAAGTTGGGAGTACTGTGACCTCCAAAATCCCATCAACTCCTAAGCAGGAGTTAACATGGCTTAGAAAGACTGCAAATATTTGTTTGCTCCTGTCCTTTAATGCAATGCATGTGGGCAAGGCTTGGAGTACACAGAAGTTAGTTGGGATCAGACTGTAGATTCAAAATCTATTGAAGATGAAGAAGAATGAATACTTGTGCTTGATTAATAGCAATGTCTGCTGGTGAATTATTACAGTGTAATTCAGTGTTTCTAAAAGATGTAAATAAAATAGCCCAGGGATTACATTCCCTCCATAAGGGATGACTAGCTAAATCTCCTGCTTCAAATATTATGTTTATGCTATACCAAAGCTTTTTAACACTAGCATCAGTTGAGAGCACTAAAGAAAAATAAACCTCATCAAAATTACAAAAACTATTTGCACATATATAGTTATATGCTCATCATATACAATTCCCAGCTGTATACTTCACATCTATTGAAAACAGTCTGTGAGCACCAAAGAAAAGGAACCATAAAATCATAAAAATTGGTGCCATTCTTCTTGAGCATCCTGAGTAGAGATCATCTATAGCCTAATGCAGCTGCCACTGGAGTCAGCAAATATGTTACCATTAAGTTCAGAAGCCATTGCAAAAATGCTTTTGGGGTTAGTGTTTTTTTTAATGTGTTTTTCTAAGGCCTATTTTTTTGCCCTGTGGTAACACATATAATTTGTGTGAGCACCTACAGAGAAAAAAGTAAAATCAAAGATATTACTTTGTAATGTAACATTTTAAAATTAATTTTAAAAAAAATGAAGAGCTAAAAGATTAAAAAAAATGGAGAACTGCCATTTCTGTTTGCTTCCATCTATTGTTCTGAGTGGTGATTGAATCATTTTGCTTTCTGAACTAAGACACAATTTCCTTGTTGCTATCCGTGAGTTTATATGTGTAACGTTGTATGAATATTCCCAGTGAAGTCAATGGATCTCTTTAACATGTCGTGTAATAGTAATCTGAAATCATGCATCAGCAGTACTACCAATGTGATGAACATGCAAGAGAATAAATGACTGAATTGCCCAGAATTATAGAATTGTCTGCTAAATTATAAAAAAGCAGCTTGTTAAAGCAGGCTATTTCGTTATCTTTTGCAGTGCAGCCTATCAGATCACATAGATAATTCATTTTAAGGAAATAAATGAAACAAGTCTTATTTGAGTGCTGGAAGAAGTTATAGAAGATAGAAATGCTGATTTTTTAAAAAACTGCTGATTGCAAAATTAAATAAGGTGTTAAAAGATAAAAATATAATTACAGCCAATCTGTATGGTAAACAATGATTTCAAAATGCCTGATTGCATGTTTTGAGGAGATTACAAACTTGATAGTGATATCTGATAGAATTTATAGACTTAGACCTTCGTACAGCTTCTGATTTGTCAACATATGATATTTGAATGAAAAAAAAAAAGCATTGAAAGGCAAAGACAAAGTACCTGACAAACACGTTCAAATCTGGCTGACTGATTTCAGAAATTACTATAAACTGGGAGCTATTGCTGAATTAACTTTTTAGTAGAGTTTTTCAGGAATTGTGCTAGCAATATAGAAATGAGTATAAAATGGATGCTCTTAAAATTTGTCAGTCATGATATTTTAGAGCAGTAAACAATTGTGATAACACAACTAAAGGCAAAGTTACACGCATAGAAGAAAAAGAAAGAAATGCAGGACACGTAGAGAGCTAGGAAATGTACACTGCAATTCAAATGTGTGAACAAAAGAACCTTTCTTGTGCTGCAGATTGTCCCCATCTGTGGGCTTCATCTGCCGCTGTATCAGTGAAAGTAATTTTGAGGGTACATGATTTACCAGACTGCGATACTAATCGAGGTGAAAGCCAGCGGGAAAAGATTACTATTTAGCTAGATTGTTTTCCCAGTTTGATCTCCCATGTTTTCATGTGAACTCTTGTGATAGAAAGATGGAAGAGAGAACACTGAGCTAAATGCTAGGCAAAATTGTGTCTTTCAGTGTCAACTTTGGCTTAAGCCAGCAGAAGCTGAAAATATTTGCTGGACAGTGACCTCAAAAGATTCTGGTTATTAAAGTAGGGAAACAGTTTGTATGTGAGCAGTCAAAGCAAAACTGGCGAAAAAATGCAGTGCATGTCTTGGTTTGTAAACAAAGGAATAAGAATACAGGTGCAATATTACTTCTCTGTATGCTGTTGGTTGAAACATATACTGGAACCTCACATACTGTCTTGGCGTTTAGTCACTAAACCAAATATTGCAAAAATGGAAACGATTCAAATAAAAGCTACATAATTGTTGTAACTTTGGGAACTGGTAAACTTAATGTGTTTGGCTTGTCCACAGTAATGACAAAAGCTTTAAATATGGCTCAGTTTGCATATGCAAAGAACCTTCACAAAAAGCGAATACTGGATGCAGATGGGGGAGTGGAGGAGGCAGGGAGAAAAGAAAGTTAGATAATTTCAGGTACGAAAAGATCTACTGAAATTGTTAGGAATGAAAGAACAAATGACCCAAATGGTGTATCTGTAAATATCTTCAAGCCATGGGTAGATACCCTTCTAAAAGTTTTGGGAAATGTCAGTTATACTTTAGTTTGCTCAGTTACAAGGTGACTGTAAGAACGTCTGAAGTCTGAAAGTATACAGGAGTTAGTCAAGGTGATCTAACAGTTCCTTCTGGCCTTACATCTCTGAGCCTTTGAATTATTGCAGACCAGAATAAGAAACTGATACTTGGCTTAGAAGAAAGAGACAAATTAGGTGATTGCAGAGCCTATTAATGTGTGTTTCCAGCACTGACTACAAAGCTCAAAGGAAGTGGTTGATTTTTGTCAGTGACATGGTAAATTATGGTTGTGGAGTTGCACCTAGGAAGCTGAATAGGATTTGTCTTGATATCGCGCACCTTTGTAGTCTCCTGGCGAGTTCAAAGCATAGGAATGAAGTTATTCTGAAAAGTTGGATGGTTTTTAGACCACTAAATAAACATCTGGAGAGAAACATTTGTCTAAGATGATGTAGGTTTGAAGGTAAAATTACTTTGTTTAACTGAGTGTAATCCTTATTGCTGTAGTCACTGTTTCTTTCTGCAAAGGAGCAAACAATCAAATACCCAACATTGTAGTTTTTTGGGCATTTCTTTCAATAGCAGTGCTAGCTTAAAAAACTTTCTTTTTCTGTACTCATTTCCACCCTGTGCCATCTTTCCAGTTCAGCTGGTAGAATTGTTTATGCATTTGTTGGGGGCAAAGCCCGAGACTTCATCTAGATTAAAAATAATTTACCAACCATAAAATGGGAAAAATGATGGAATAAATTGTAGTGATCTTCCATTAAATGAGCCTGAGGATGCATCACTGCAACATCAGGAGTGCAATATTTGCTTTTTAAAATGCTTGGGTTTGTCTCAAGACCTTGACTTTGCTCTCAGATGTAGGTTTACTGGACACTTGATTTGTAATCAAAGTGTCTTTATTGATGATACCTTAAGTGTTGCATTGAGATTTTCTTTCCCTTGTTGCATTTTCTTTTTACTTTAGCATTAGATTCAAATTGTGATTTGGGTGATGAAACAGAGAGGATTTCAATGCCTACTTTTTACTTGCAGGGTCCCTTCATCCCTGAATTAAGTGCTGAGGTTACCCTAAATAAAGCTCAGGAAGAATCAAGCATCTCACAATGGGATTCACAAAAACAGTGAGCTGTGAATAAAGACATAGACCTAGCCAGCCTACAAGGGGAGGACATGTCTTAAATTCTACCCTTCTCTACAGGCTTACTCAGCTGTGCTATCCTGATCCCCATGCCATTCTCCTACTTAACCAAGGTCAACCTCCTGCATACTCTTCCATCACCTCTCCCTTCCAATTGGGGGTTGGGTAGGAGTGACCTAAGGACTTCAAGATAGAAGCTTTGGAGCTGGATGCTGTATTTCCACTTCCATTTTAATTATATCAGTCCCTTTCCGGATCCAAGTAACTGTGACATATGTCTAAAAAAGGTTTATTTAACTGGGTAACCTTTAGCTACCTTTTGTGTACAGGCTCTGCAAGATCTGTTGGATTTGGCTGTTTGCCAGACCTGTGGGGCTTTCTGTGGGCAATTCAGGCTAAGCCATTAGGATAGACATGCATGTGTGACATTCCTGTACAGAATGCTTTTATTCCTCTGTGTTTTGTTCCGACTTCATCAGACCTAAGTATCTTGCAGTCTGAAAGTTGAAAATGGGAAAGCAATAGATTAATAGTAATATCCACACACTTTAGTCTGTTGTTTATTGTCATTTATTTCCACCTTCACAACATGCTTTAATTGAAGTATGCATTAGTTATCCTTGTTCTTGCTTGTGAATAGCTCGGTATGAATCTCTGTAACTCGTCAAGTACAGAGTGATGACCTCAGCAGTTGTCACTACACCAACTTGCCTAGAAGTTGCTTAAAAATTGTGCTGACTCTGTAGCTGGTCTGAAGGAAAAAGAAAGGGTATCTGATTATAGAAAATGTTCAAATTTGAACACAGCAAGGGGGAGAGAGTACTTCCCAAAAGGACCAAACCAAATCATTACTGATGAGCACATCTTTCAGTTCTCAGAAATTCCAAGCAAAGAAAAGTGATTGTGTTTGATTTGCAACAGGGAGGACGTTGCCAGATCTTTTAAGGAACATATTGTATCCTGACATATATTCATTAAGTGTTGCATGTTACTGTCTTAATGTCAGAAAAGGGTTGCTGGGGAGGTCAGAATGTTGTTGCAATTAAGTAGCTTTTGGATAAAGAGAATTAAGTGGAGAAAAAAATGGCCAGGAACTTCGGAAAGTAACTAGAAAAGTGCATTAGCGTGATTTCAGTCTAGTGTCACAGGCATTTTACCATGCCAAATCTTCATATGGCCTGCAAATTGTGGAGGGTTTTTATGTAGACAAAGCAGGCAAACTAAGGGGCAAAGAGCTGCAAACAAGTGTATTGGTAGGAGTAGGGAGAGGATATGAGTGAGAAATGTGAGTTCTCTCTACTAGATTGTTATTCTTCCATTGTAGAATTTTACAGACCAAAGTCTGATCATTAACAATATGGTATCTTTGTGAACCCTGCAGTGTGTCTGAACGGCTAGTACCGATGGCTCCATAGTAACACATTGAATGTTAGCATTAAATGATAGGATGAATTACTATGGAGCCACTGATGCTAGCCATTCAGATACATTGCAGTGTTTGTGAACATAGTGGCAAATTAGCAATTTGGCTGACTAGTGTCTTTGGGAGAAAAAGGTCTTTTGTTGGTTTTATTTAAGCTTTTTGCTGTATTCTGCTGGTTTTTTCGACGGATTTTTTTGTACTGAGTTTTAAGATTAATTCATTAATCATTACATTTGTTTCATTTTGAATGTATAATTAGGTTTTAAGGATCAAATATGGGGATGAAATTATATTTTAAAATTACTAGGATTACTTTTCCTAAGGAAGTTAAGTACCTGTGCTTTTCTTATAAATACCTCGTGAATAGTCTGGCCTCTGTCTTGTTGTCAAAAGCCTTTCTACTGTAAGTGGAAATGTATTAAATTCAGTTCAATCACATATGCTTGGCCAGCTCACAGAAATTAAAGCAGTGAAAGACCTAGCCAGTCTCCATCTTCCTTGATGTTGAGCAGTATATTTTCTGGAGTGTCATCAGGTCTAGTTTTCAATGGACCCAGCTATCAGGCTTTCAGATCTTCTCTTGGAAGATTCTTCTGCAACCCAATAAATCACTGTCTGATTGCTGCTGAAGAAATTGCTCCCCAAAGGAACTCTGCTTCATTTACTTTGGACCTATCCCAAACTAATGGATTACTTGAAGAAATGAAATGTTTGCCTTTAATGAAAGGAACTTGGTAAAGTAGAGGTGCAAATGGCCCCCAAATATGTTGACTTGGAGGCTTCAGGCATCCTTTCAGACCATGTTAATTTAGTGTCCTTTCAGGTGTTTGACTGATCAGAAAGACTAGTTTTCTGAAGAATACAGAAAGATAATTATTTTCATGTTTAATTTCATGTTTAGTATGGCAGTTAGCTAACTTAGCAAGTTTTAAAAATATTGATCTTCCTAGCTCTCTTTTTCTTTTTATAGATACATAGATTTTTTCTTTACACAGTTAACATAATAAAGAACCTTAAGTGTCTTGTTCTCCTTTTACAGCGGCTGTCTTTGGAAGTTGAAGATCTTGTTCTTATGTCTTTTTATCTCCTTGCTTTTATCACTTTTATGAACAATGTAAGGACTATGTGATAGAAGAGGCCATCTTTTAGATCTTTTAACTTTCTATCTTCCCTAAGATTGACATCTACTACCATTTATTTATTTATATTACTGCATCTTATTTTAAAAACTCTCATTTTGCTTGGCATCCTTTATTTTGTTGCATTTTGTAAAGTGTTAGTGAGACTAGAATGTTTCTTTGCCTCTTTAGCTGGCTAGATGATTTAGCATAATCTTTAGGCAATGAAAAGATTAGATTGCTAGTTCCTTGTAATTTGGAAAGGTAAAGCAAAAATTGCTAAAATCTACATCCTGGAATGGGGGGAGGGTAGGTTTTCAGAGTATGGACAGCTGAAGAATCCGTTTTCAAAGTAAGGCTGTCTTCAGAATATTTAAGTCATTCCACAGTTGAAAAAGGCCTTGCATGCTGCTGATCTGCTTCTAAAATTCATCTGATGAAGAAAACAGTTCATCTCTTTAATTGGAATTGCATGGTGATCTGGTAGTGTAATATAATCACTCTGGTAAAGAAAGCATGAGGTCATAGTGGAAAGATTTTGTCCCATCAAGAAACAGCAGGTTTTATTCTTCCCTTCATTTGTAAGAAAACAGTCATATGCAATATTCATTACAAGAATGGCTGTTCTGACTATTGGTGGTCTTACAAGAGAATAAAGAAAAACAACAGAAAATTGCATCACGTTTGAAGTATGTGTTACCTGATGTGTCTTAGCTGAAATCCTTCACCAAGTTCCAGCTATTGTCCAACTTGACAATATAATTTTGAGTCAATCTTTTTGACATTCACGTGAAATCACTGGGAAAGTTAATACAGTTGTATATATTTTGCTATTACTATGAGCACTTGGTGAATCTCATCTCTGCTGTCTCAGATGTGTAACCATCCCATT
Source organism: Charadrius vociferus (assembly GCF_000708025.1). Taxonomy (NCBI): domain Eukaryota; kingdom Metazoa; phylum Chordata; class Aves; order Charadriiformes; family Charadriidae; genus Charadrius; species Charadrius vociferus. The sequence continues at coordinate 18,464,994 of NW_009648332.1, read as the reverse complement.
ATCTAGCAGTATTAGGGTTTAGGTACACTTTATAGACAGATCTCTGAGCGCGACTGAAGTAATGCTGCACAGCTGTGGTAGGTGTATTTTGCACTTGGCTAAGTCTGTACCCATAGAAGCATCATGAGAATGATGCACAAGCTGAATGCCCCTTTAAATCCCATTCCAGCTTCTTGATTCTCTGGGTGCGTTCCTGGCCAGTAGTATCTTCCTTTGGTATATAGCTAACAAAACAAATTATGCTCTCTTCAGCTACGCTTTTCATCTCTGTTACACTTGCTTTCATTCCCTGCTTTGATTTCTTGCTAGAGTTAGTTGACTAAATTTGGAAAGTGTCAGAAGATACTGTTACATTTGCGTTAATTAATTTTGAAATTCTAGATGCTTTCTGCTATATTTTCAAGAGTCCACTTACTCTGTTTCCTTCGATTGGCAGTGCAACCATGACAGATTTCTGTGAACCCTCCAGCTTCTCTGAATTAATATTAAGGCCTGAGATAGCGTGGGTTTTGCACTCAGAAATGTTAGCATCCAAAATGTGAATGCTCTATTTTCAAGGTTTGTTGAGGCCTCAAACTGAGTGGGACATAGGTCTGTCTCTGGTCATCTGATAAAGGTGACCTTGTAGTTCTGTAGCTCCAGAAAAAGGAGGGATATGTGCCACATATCCAATCTTGACTACTAGTGGCAGGGTAAGTGTGAGTTGCCAGCTTCACAGCAGGTGTCTAAAGCCCCATTACGCACTCTGTTAAGTCTGTTCCTGGTGTTTGTCAATTTAGTCCTCATTTAACCAGCTAGACCTTCACCAGTCCTGTTGTCTCATCTTAAAAATGGGGAGTAGCCTTTATCAAGTTGAGTTAATAAAATCATATTTCTAAAGTACATCTTTACACCAGTTAGGGGTGTAATTCCTCTATCTGGACAGATTGTGCCTCAGGAAATACACCTGGAAGATTTTGCATCTATATTGCACTAGTTGCAACAGAACCTGTGCAGTACAGTACAAAACATATTTTCTCCATTTATTGGCTGTTTTCAGCATGGTGGCCACATGTCCTAGCTTTTAGGTTCAAGAATTTCCATAATACCCCTCTGATATTGTGCTTTTAAAAAGGAAGAAAAAAAGTCCATGGAGATCTTCACTTGCTTGGCAGTAATCTGATTCCAGCATGGAAACTGGCATTCCCCACTTCTGATCCATGCCTGTTCTTTTATGTCTGTGTGCCTGCATATCATTGCAACCCAAATGTACCACTGTATTTGTGATAATATTTTGCGTAAGTCAAGAGAGTTTCATTTTCTTTAATAGAAATGAGTGCAGTACAATACCTAAAAGTAAAGTATTTTTTGTGTGATTATGCATGATGCAATAGATCTCTCCACATACTCATTCTTTTTTGTATGAGTTTTTTCTCGCTCTCATTCATAAACGTCTGGCTTTCCAAACTATGCCTCTGGCAGATCTTAGCATAAATATCAATTTATTCACCACTTTCTTTTTTAATACTAACACACTTGGCACAGATACTTTTCCTTTCTTTTTTTTTTTTTTTTTCCAGTCAACGTTTCTGTTTAGTTTATGGCTTCTGAAGAACTTTTTGTAACCCACTGTTGTAATTTTATTAGTCACATAGTTGGCCCAATTCAGCACAGCCATTCAGCATACCTTGAGGGAAACCATACTACTGAGATGTGAAAAACAGTTATAATAGTGAGCAACACAGAGTTATATTTTAATTGTTAATTGGTCAAAATGAATGCTGGTGTTCCAGTTTCAGAATAGGTCTGCAACGCTTACTAAAAGGGAATCTATGTGTCTGGAAGTTATTAAAACAAAATCCTAACATCGTATTTAAATTTAAATCCAGCTAATGAAGCAGTAATTCTCTCCAAAATGTTCCTCCACTTATCCCTTAAGAAAATGGATAACATTTAACATGGGTAGTGTCTGTTGTTTTGGTACCAGTAAAAATTACATAGCAGAGTGTTTGATTCATGTTGTTTGGCTGAGGAAGCGTTTAAAAGTATGTGATGGGTTGTCACTGGTAGGGTAGAATGACTGAATTTGAAAGGTGTATTCCACTGAAGATTTTTTTTTCTTGTAGATCGGCCTAGTTTGCATAGACTTCTTGACAGAAGCTGGGCAAATCAGATTTTAGGCATTTGCACACATTTTATAGTTTCCAAAGAAATACAGCAATTTCAATGTTATTCTGCAACTATTTCAAAAGGGCTGTTGTTAGCCATGTGGTTGTTTATTTTCTTTACTTCCTTTATGTGGCTGCTTATGGTCTTCTAGAAACTTATCACTGTGTTTTCTTTTCTGTCAGTGGCATACTTCATTTTAAACAAGTTGTATTGAGTTGCATTTCCAGAACTACAAAAGCCAGAAAATGTGTTTTTATACATATACACAGCTGTAAAAATGCATCATTACTGCCCATGAGGCCCTTGGACAATACCATTTACAAGTCAAGGATGTTTCATTGACTTCACTGGGATTAGGACTGAATCTTAATTTACTGAACAGGGGGAGAATAATCACATATTACTTACCAAGTTTAAGTCTAAATCGCTGCTGGTTTTGAAAAGTATAAATAGAATCAACTTATTTCTGTAATGCCAGTGATACCACTGATGTAAAGTAGTAAATGTAAAGTAAGCCTGGCTTACTTTATATACAAATATAAAATGCCAATGTAATTCACAGAGAGGATATTCTCCACCTAAGATGATAAATGTTTTGTTATTTAAGTGCAGTTTGAAGTTCTCTTATTAACGTGCAATATAGTTTTAGACAATTACCAGAGGTTTGTTACATTCTTTCTATATGTTTATCAAATCTCATGACTAACCAAGTTATATGTGCATGGGTATAGAAATAATCAAAAGGACAATCAAACAAAAAGCATCCAACTTTTTAAAAAAATCTGTATATTCTTTTTAAGAAAAGCTATTGGTCATAGTAAGACTCCGAGGAGTCACAGGAGGGAAGTAGCAGAAACCCATGTAAAGGGATTTTTAAGCTCTTAAGGCCTTTCAGTGTTAGTCTCATACTTCCTGAGGAAATCAACTTCTCCATATTTTCTGTGCAGTAAAATCATAAGTACAAGAATTGTATCAAAAGGCTTTGCCAGAGAAAACAGTTAAACGAGTAATTTGGTCATATGGTAGAATATATTTTGTTTTAATCTCATTATAATTTCTTCTAAAATGCCAATCTCTTTCTGATGCTGATAATATTATGACTTCTATGAATCCTCAGAGTCATTTGGAAGTGTTAGGTACTAATCCTCTCAGCAATCTAATGAAGAAAACAGATATTGTCTTCATTTTACAGACAATGATGCTGACTTGTAACAGGAGAGAGGAGATTTCAGAAGTGGCTAGCTCACATGAGGCACATTTACAATATTTCCTCCTAAACAAGGGAAAGCAGACACTAGGCCAGATTCTGGCCACAATTCCAGCTTCCTTTGGCTCCCTGGGGATGTAAAGAGAAATGGTAGCAGCCACGAGACTGCTTTAATTTACAGGAAAAACCAGTTCCTGTAGCTTCAAGCATGACAGGAGTGGTAAGATAGTTGAAAACTGCCCTTTCTTCTCAGCCGTGATGAGTAGTATTTGGTGCACGTAATATCTAGACCAGTATCTTCATGGCACAGCCAAGATTACAGCTCAGGAGTTCCTGGCTCCCTAGATCTTGTTCACAACATTACACAAGCCAATTCTAAACCCATTTTCTCTTGTAAAAGTTTTGTGGGCCAAATCTTCATTTGATACTAGTTATTATAGATACAGAGCTATGGAGCAATTCACAGCAGCTGAGGATCTGACCTTTAAATGAAATTATACTAGTGAAGCATTTGCTTAGGCAATGTGTACCATAGAGCTGCCCTGGTTTTGAGAACTCTCCAGCAAACCAAGAGGAGGATAGCCATGGTTATTTGTGAGTTGTGGACTCTTTCCTGTATCTGACATTATTTACCCTATTCATGTCAGATATTGGTGTCTCTCTGCTCTTCTGGTCACCTGAAAAAAACCCCACAGGTAAAAGAGGATAGGTTAAAAGAGACATTATTTGCAATTTAAAGATTAAATGAATATATTAATTCACAAAGGTCAGTTGGTGCTCCCAGTAATCCAAATTATAGTTGATTCTTCCGTGCAGTCCAATAAAAGAGAGTTTTTTCCTGGCACTGCTACTTGCTTTTTTATTACTTTTCTATTGTGCTGTGAAAGAAATAAGAGATTGTATTCTTTCCCCCCAAATGTATTGAATTCTTCATACTACCTTAATTTTCTTAAGCTTTACTCCTAAGTAAAGGTTAAGATGCTTTCCAGTATTGCTAATCTAGTTTGCTACCACTAACATGGGAATGCCTGATATTTTTCCATTTGCAATGTAGTACACACCAGAAGATTTTATCGAATATGACTATGAGTATGGGGATGCAGATTATAAAGAAACTGACTCTGTAACAGAGGGACCCCCACTGTTCGAAGAGACAGTAGCACAAACAGAGGTAACAATCTGATCTGTTTGTTGTGTGGTGTCCAGCTGTCCCGTACCATATGGTTTGTCGATTTGTGTCTTCTGTATATAAGCTTAATGTTTTCCTCTCACTCTTTTCTTTACTCTGTAGCTGTAACACTTGCTTTCAGTTAGAGATGGAAGGTCTCATGGCTGACAGCATTCATCTCACATTTGGTTACCCTTCTTTCATTCATGCTTTCTCAATTCTCTTTTCATTTTATTTATGTTTTCCCATTCCATCTTTCATAACGTTTGCAGAAAAAGAAAGCCATGGTCAAAAAGAAGAAGAGGACAGTGGCCACTAGCTCAAAGGACAAACCCCCAAAGGCCACAACAAAAAAATCTGAAAAATATGCATCCAAGAAGAAGAAAAGTTATCAAGCAGCAACAAAAGGCAAACTAGGGGTAAAGGTAGCCAAGAAATAATCAAGATCTTTCCCAAGCCAAGACTGGAAGATCTCTGATAATAAGAAAAAACATACCTAACCCCACTAGATGAATATGTCTGGCTAATACCATAACCTGAATAAAAGTGATACCTCTTGAATTTTTCTTACAGGATTTTTTTTTTAATAATGTACCTTTTCTTTAATACTAGGCAAACGTTGTTGATGGATTTCAAGAATATAGCATAGCTGAAAATGACTATGGGCCCCAGACAGAAGCTCCCTCCAGAACTACTGAAGCAAATGAGGTAATAAGAACTCTCGAGAAAATGATTGGCAAAAATACTTGCCCATCAGGTGTTAATGGTTAAAAAAGCACAAACACATTTTAAAAGGATGAATGACCATCTGTGTAAATATACATATCTATACATGACGGCAATTAGTGCAATTTTATGCTTTCTCAGCCAATATCAGAACCGGCTGTTTTCTTGGGCAGAACTGCCATTAATTCTGTAGAGATCTGCTGAATCTTTAGACGGCAGAGTTCATGATCCTGGAAATCATTCAGTGGTATATGCTGTGGGAATGCAGGGTTGTTGCAATCACTGTCAATGTAAATGGAGCTATGTCTAGTATAAACTAGGTTAAATACTAGACATAGTCCTAATCTAAGAGGAAGTGAAGTCTCTAATTTTTCCTATAAATTTTAAGATGCAGCATAAAATCAGCCTAACACAAGACAAAGAATGGCTGCAACCATAGCAGCATATTGAAGTTGAGTCAGAAGCCATCATTTCCTTTTAGTAGTTCTTCAGCTAACAAAAACAGATTATTTGCTTTTCACTGAGGTTCTGTGAAACACTGTATTTTGAACTGTCAAAAAGGATAAAATTATTATTTTGACTTATGTTAGAAACCATGTTTTTGGAAAGTCACAATGACAAGCCTAAACATTATTTTGTTAGGTTTACTACATCTAAAGCCAGTGTTGATTAATATGTCTGCATATTAATTAATGCTAGTTTTAGAAAAATGATGGCTGATTATAAGAAATATTGTTTTCATTTGTATTTTACATTTTCCTTTCAAAATGAAGATATGTTGCTTAAAAGATGTACAAAACTGCACCCCTGCAACATTTGAAAAGAGGAAAAACAGTCTCCGTTTGTTTTTTGGTTTTCCTCCTATGTGTCTTGAAAGGTGAAGGTGAATTAAGACATATTTTACTCATTCTACTTTAAACTGTTCTTGTGTTAAAATCCATGTTTACTTCTCACAAGTTGGTCGACAGAAGCATATTTAAATCATTCTGTTTCTTGGGCAGTTATAGGCCAATTGTACAATAGTACAGTTGTTAGGAGGTAGATCCAAAGTGCTAAATGCTTTTCTTAGTGAGAGCAGTTCTGCATAAAGACAAAATTTGGCATAGAGTAGCTTCAGATCTGCATTTACTGTAGCTGTAAGGCAAAAATCATAATCATGCAGCTAATGGAATTAGGTAACTGTTCAATCAAAATCTGGCCTTCTATTTTAATTGCAATATATTTCAATATCATGGTTAGATCAAGATATTTTAATTACTCTGGATGTTGATTAGCATCTTAATATATTTTTTAAGGTCGTATTAGTTCATCTTATCTGACCATCTAGAATATCCATCTCATATTAGCAATATCTGAACTTTGAGTTCTTTCAAAATTACCCTTTCAAGAGACCTCTGTACCAGAATAGAGCAATCCTTTTTTTTTTTTTTTTGGTTTTGTACATCTCAAATACAGCATTCTTTTAAACTGCTTTGGTGCTTGTAAGTTGGTTGCTTGGTTTGACAGTTTACATACTTGAAAATTAAAGCTCAGATTTCAGAAATGTTAAAATTAATCTGTTTTGCAGGTGGAATTTGACTTACCATGAAAGACATGAATGATGACTTTTTGAGTGATAAATAAACTGCAAAATCATTAACAAGAGAAAAGAAATTGAAACATTTAGCTCAGCATTTGTATTTATAGACACAAATTAATAAAGAAGTCTGGGCTTAACTAAAGTGATGCTTGCATTTCCTTTACATTGTTATTGTAAAAAGGTCTCATTTTATTCACTGTTAATTGTGGTTCATGTGTCCATTCATGAACGCTTGTAAGTGTGAAACCAAGCAGGGAAATTTAGCTATCTTTGGCACTAAAGTAACATTAAGCAAGCAGTACACATAGTGTACTGGGTATATTGAATTCAATGGTTTTGGAAATAAAAAAAAAATTAAAAAAGCATATGAAAGCATTACTTCTTTGTACTACTTATACAAAGATCTTTTAATTACTCTGAAAGGCTGGACTTCCATTCCTTCAGACTCTAATTAAAAGACAATATGCTATAGTTCTACTGTTCTTTCTTCTTTTGACAAGTCATCATGGTGGATCAGCATATGCTTACATTGCTTCACTAACAATAACTCACGTATTCCTCCTGTTCCCAAATCTTTGCTACTGATATGAATAGCAAAATCCTGTTGAAGAAGTATTTGCTGAAGAATACATAACTGGAGAGGATTATGATAAAAAAACTGAGGAAACTGAATATGGAAGCAGAGGAGTAGACCTCAGTGAATCTGATCTGCTGGTAGATGGAGATTTAGGAGAATATGATTTTTATGAATATAAAGAATATGAAGAGAAACCAACTGATTCCACTAATGAGGAGTTTGGTCCAGGTGTTCCTGCAGAGACCGATATCACAGAAACGAGCGTAAGTTGATTGAAGGCATAACACAGATTAATTTAATTTAGTGATTCTTTTACAGTTTTACAGTCTCAGAACTGTACAGACTCTGATCCAGAGCTCCTTGTACATATTAGATGTTTTCTCACTTGTGGTAGGCTTTGGATCAAGCCCATTCTCCTGTTTTAGTAATCCTGAACTCTATTTTTATTAAATGCAGGGGTTTTGTTGCCTTTGGTGAAGGGAGTAAGGGAGGGTTGAAGATGGGAGGGAAAGTAAAGAAGAGGTGTAATTAAAAAAATAAATGATAGAATGAATGGTTTTTAAAATCTTTCTAAAGTAGAGCTAAAGCTGGAAAGAATGTAAGTTTTGAGGCAGGTGAAAGTACTGTAATTAATATTTTTATATGATTACCCTAAGAAGTTGAAATTGATATAAATGTCTAGAATCCTATGGCTTCTGCTACTTTCCAAGGAGAAAATTCATGAGTGGGAAGGTGAAGGTCTGAAACCTTTTATGAAAATAAGCTTAGTCAATGGTGACAGGTTTATGACCTTGCAGGAGTGATTTAACAGCTCAGTATATATAAAGGAAGATAGGATGACATGGTGGATCTTGTG
>NW_009648332.1:18426063-18456680 GCF_000708025.1 Charadrius vociferus | reverse complement strand
CTTAACAGCAGGCTTTAATTTTCCTTTGGTTGTGCCAAGATCCCCGTTTACTGTTTTACCGGACTGTTGAAGCTGCAAAGAAAACTAATAGGACTAAGACTGGAAGCAAAATTAATTCCTACTCAGATTTTTAATTGGGAAGGCTGTGAATATAGTAGGAAAGGAGAATTTTGTTTGCGGTGTTTGCTCAGTCTTATCTTTATTTTCTCCTCACAAACTCCACGCTTCAATTTCCAAAGGATCCAAGAAATAACAGCAAATGCTGTGAGGTTGCTTTTCTCTGCCAACCTTGAAACCCATACTTCTGTATTTCGTTTATCACTCCTTTCTAAACCCTGTTGGGGTCATTGTATTTTTTAATGATCCCTATCTATGCAATGTGATACAAGCTTACTTTTTTCCTTCTAGCACAGATGGGGACACTGTGGCAGAATAACAGAGAAAAGGTCAGATTAACTGCAAAGCAAAGAGCCCATAAGGCACCATTTGTGCCTGCATTAAGCAAATGACTGTGTAGACTCTATCCCCTGGTGTACATTTCAACTTAAAATGCCTTGCTACAAAACTGAAGGAAGGAGTCAGGAAGCTTGAATTCGAACTCAGGCTCTGAAGATGTATCATATACTTTTCCTTTGACATGTGGATGTATTTGGAGCAAGTGAAGTTCTACCTTTGATAAAAAAGGCAAAACGAAAAGTACTCAGTATGTGGAAACTTCCAAAAAAAGGGTCAATATTTCCAAAGACTCCAACCAATTTTCATTAATATAATAAAACATATTTATCTGTACCTCTTGCTACTTGATTTTTATGAACTATTGCATCGTTACTAGTGAGATCTGTGTGTTTGTAAATCAATACAAAATGCAGAACCCATGAATCTATATCACTGTTTTTCTCTTCCAAAATATTTTGTATTGAAATACTGTTACATTATCCTTAACAGCTTCAAATCCCCAGCTATTTTAGTGTAAATGTGGAATTGCTCTACTGAAAAAAAAGAAAGCATTTCAAATTTTCATCTGATCAGAGCTGAATTTAATTTCTAGTTTGCAGTGGATATGTTTGCAATCAAGAGAGGTACTTCTGAAGAAAAATGCCTATCTCCTGGTTTGAAAAATAAAGTTTCTTTTTCTTTGTTTGAAACTTGAGTCGGTCTGTGTTCTGCCATTAGCATTTGTTATTGACCTTCTGTTGTCTTAATCCTGAACCCAAAATTTCCCATAGAGCTGATCCTAAAAGAATTTTGCAGTAGCTGCTAATTCATGTAGTTAAGAGGCATAACTGGCTGCCCATGAAATATTCTTTAATTTTTACAATGCCACTTAACTCCTTTCCCATTTGTGCCATGAAGTCACAGACTCTTCTCAGACTGCTTTACATTTTGTGGATGTCTAATGAATGAAATTAGGAGCTTGAAGGGTACTGTCCATATGGGACCAAAGGATCTTTCTTTCCGTCTTACTTTAGGCTTGCTTAACTCAAAAACCCATGAAGAATCATTTTAATTGCCAAGAATACGTCCATTCAAATAAGAAAAGAAACAACTTTGTCACTTGCACACATAAGTTCTAGGTTCTTCATGCAAAGTCCTAATACAAACCATGGGACGCAAACTATTGCATCTCATCAGAAAACTACAAATAGATGGACAGTATCCAATAATCTGAAAAGTATGCATGCAGGTTTTGCATTTTCCATTTCTCACTTATTAAATATTTATGATTGATATGGTTTGTGCCTGTGATGTCTTTTTCATAGCACAGATCAGTTCCAGCTTTAGCTTACAGTTATAGGTTGCTGCAGTTCTTTATTGGACCAGGTCCTTAGACCTTCTACTTATTTTCATTTTTGGGGCTGTTTTCACTGGCCAGGTGACTGGACATGGGGCTTATGGAGAAAAAGGCCAAAAGGGAGAACCAGCTGTGATTGAACCTGTAAGTACAGATGTGGGTGAATTTTTCTTTAGCGCTATATAACATATGTACCCTGTTGAGATACATCATTATCAGACCATGTTGGTCATGATAGGATGACAGTAACCTTATCCATGGTCTCTGAAACAATCACCTACAGTGTGGATGGTGTAAAAGTGATAACAGACACTAGCCTGTTCAGCCTTCTCTTTTGGTTACACAAAGGACTAACCACATGTTCCTTAAAACAAGGAGAATCTTCTTGTGCAGAGGAAAACAGAGCATAGATACGCTCTTGAGGCCATTTAGTAACTACAGCTTGTACAGACCTACAGAGAGATCTTCTAGCTTAGCCACAGGTAACAGTGTAACTACAGGTTTCAGCAAAGACAGGGAAGCCCCTCTGAGAAGTTAAATAAAGGCTTGTATGTTTAAGCTGTGCTGGTGCAATCAGACTGCTAAAAGTTTAATCAAATACTTTCTTCGGAGGTTACAGCTTGGTCATAAGCACAGTAATGGATCAGTAGCTTACAGAATTTTTCTCATCTTTATATAGTATAGTAACTAAGTGGCTTTTACAGTAGGACAAAGTTGTACTGTAGCATCATGCTTGATGGTTAGGAACTAAAATGTAACTGAATTTAAAAGAAGACATAGATTACACAAAAACAATCATTTTATAATATCTAGCAGGAGTTGAATGCCAGTGTGGTTTACAGTTCTAGAATTTTCAAGGACTGCTTTCAAGTATGTATTTGATTCACATAGAAATTAAAGTTTAATCTGTTTTTTATTTCATATAAAATTAGGTCCAGAAATATCAAGGGAAAAAATTAGCTTAAGTTGAAGCCTGATAAAATACTATGGTGTGTCATTGTTACCTAAATATCAAAGGTCTGGATTCTGTGATCCAAAAGCTCCCTTTTAATTCTATATTCCTTTTCCAAGATTAGCATTTGGTTAAGTTACTGATCACCAAAGTTAAAGGACTACAATAATGAAGAAGTTAGAAGTCAAGATTATGACCTCTCAGTTGTGGTCTGTGAAGAAGCTTAGCATGTGTTAGGCCATAAAATGCATGGCTTTTTTAAACCATTGCAAGATATGTTTAGTTTACATTCATAATACTGAAGAGTTGTCCACTGTCAATCTCCAACATAGCTGGAGTTCACTACAGCTAGCTTCAAGCTGTTTGTCCAGTCCTCCTTCCTATAGAAAGCCAAGTACAAGTAAGGATCGTGTATTCATAGGTCTTACCATGACCTGGAACTTGGACTAGTGTCTTCACTCAAATAAAGGAATTACGAGGTGCTATAAGATCCACAGCATAGAAATAGCCAGAGCTATTCACATCAAATTCTTTAATGGCATAAAAAAAAAATTGTTTTGAATCAAGTGCTATGAGATGCCTCCAGCCTAAAAGTCTTTCTTACTTTTAAAACCAGACAGAAATTCAGATTCCAATTCTAGTAACTGTGGAGACAAGATCCCCAGAAAAGTTTATGAAAACACTAAGAAATATTAACTTTAGTAGTTCAGCTAAAAAGATGAACTATCACAAGCAATTTACTATCTTTTTTTCATCCTCCCCCTAGGGTATGCTCATTGAAGGACCACCAGGACCAAGAGGACCTGCTGTAAGTAGATTAATCACAATTTCCTTTTATTACCTTTGATTTATCTACTTTGCTTTGGTATGCATGTGTTAACACAATTAATATTGGTCTTATCATAGTTCCCAAATGGTATATTGGAATCAGTGGTTTTAGAAGGGATTAAAAAACAGTCATCTCCAGCATTTTCAGTGACAACATGCTACAAGCTGAGTGCATATGAAAATCAAACATTTGAATGTTGACTGTAAACCTTTGTAAGAAAAAAAGTATGCCCCCTTATGTTATTTTATCTAAATATGTGTTCAACATAACTTTCTAGAGAAAAAATAGTTTAAAAGTGCTGCAAACTGTCCTTCAGCATAACAATGTCATTCATTTTCCATAGGGTCTTACAGGTCCCCCAGGTCTACAAGGTCCTGTTGGTCCTCCAGGTGACCCTGGTGAAAGGGTAAGTCAACATCTAGATTATCCTGGGTATTCATGGTATGTCTTGCCTAATTGCTACAAGAGTAAGTGGGTTAGATCCTGATCTGAAATATATACACATAGGTTAAGAAACTTCAGTGGAACTGAGGCTGATTTACTCAGCTAAGCAAACCAACTGAGAGTCTGGACAAACATTTCCATAGTGTAGTGTAGTGCACTGTACTGTACTGTAAATACTGGAAAAAAGTTAACTTCCTATTTGTCTATATTTCTCTGGTTTGATGTGAATAATTTTAAAATACAGTAAAGCAATAGGTACAAACTTTTCATATGGATTTGAATGAGTTTTAAAAAAATCAGTATGACCTCAGCTATAACATGCAGAGATACAGAAAAAAACAAGCTCTACAGAATCAAAATGTACATGGAAATATTGAAAGTGATGGATCATATTTAGACAACCTAGACAGAATTCGTTGGCCATATTAAATAACATACTGCATGAGAAGCCTATCTAGTCGTGAATATAATTGAAGTTTAAGCTATTATTTTAGTCCGACATGTTCTTACAAGCCTTTTCTTACTGACACAGCTAACACGATTTTGAAACAGCCTAAATATATTTATTTGAGGAAAATATTTTACAAAAAACTTTCCTGAGTTTTATGAGTGATAGTTTGCTGATGAGTCTAGCATGTTCATGCTGTATTGTGTATAGATGTTGAGAAGATGCTATTGCTTCACTGAATAATAAAATAGTGTTAAAATCCCAACAATACTTCACCTTGATAGTAAGTCAGCATCCACACTTCTTTCATATGTGTCATGTAGACTAACTAAACAACATATTTTGGAATTTAAACTTATAAAATGAGAATTTTAACACATTGTAATGCAATAACTGCTAATAATACTCACTTTTTTTAACTAACTGCTTACTGAGTTGGTCATAAGGAAGTTCTTGGCTAAACACATCATCTACCTGTCATGGAACAGACTTCATGTTTTATATAAAAAAGGTCACATTACACAAATTAATAGTTGTAGAAATGAGTTACCAAATTCATGAGAACAATAAAGATTTCTGCAACTAGAATCTCCTGTCAGATTCCACCCTAATGAAATAACATGTCTTACTTTAAATTTTAAACATATGTGGACAGATTTGGTTTTTTATGTAAACAACAATCAGTGCATCTGAATAAAGGCTCTAGCTCTTGCTATAATTATTCTGACTACTTTTCATCTTAGGTAAAAAATTTAGACAAGTAACATTCTGAGAAAATTACCATGCAGGAAAAGCGCATTGCTTAATTTTAAGAAGCCCACCTTGAATAATTGAGAACATTTAGGCACGGAACTACAGAAGAATTCGTTGAGAAATCCACAGTTGCCTATGGAGCTTCAGCTTTTGTACTGAATTATTGTATCATTCTAATCCTAATAATGGGTATAAGACAAGTGAGGAATGAACATACCCTTCTGGAGACGACCATAAGTGGTCCCACTTTTACTTACCGTGGTGATGAATTTCAGTCATATGAAATGGTGCAATGGAAGAAGAAAGTGAAAACTAATCTAATCTTCAGTTTCTTCAGTAATCTAATCTTCATCTTCTGATCTAATCTTTCATTTATAATCTTCACAAAGACTCATAATCTTATGGTATAAAGTCACTGCAGGTCAGAGTGAAGGTTCTTCGGGTGCTTTGCAAGTGCATTTAATTATTTTTGTATTTTTTAACCTTAACTCAAAATTGCCTGGATATATAATGGTTCTTTTTAACAAATACAACATTTTATTCAATATTTTACATCTCAATTTAAGATTTATCCATAGTCTGTTATTAGTAGGGAATTATTTTTTGATGCTTCAGGCTTTTTTGAAAGAGAGCTCAGACAGACTCAGTAACAGACTACTGATCTTAATTCCTGAAGACGGGGAAAAAACAGCAGAATTTTTCGGATCAGCTTTCCCATTGTTTTGTTCAACTCCTGAGCAGCAGAAGGAACCCGTTAAGACAGTTTGATGTTTGTTGGTCTGTCGTTGCAACCCTGCAGAGAGTGGTTCTGGTGAATGAGTACTTTGTTTCACAGACATGCAGCAGGCAAATGAGCGCTCCTGATGCAGGTCCTTCCTGCCCTTGGCAGCTTCAGCTAGTAAAAATGCAGCATGCAAATTGCTGGGAGGAAAGGTGCAATTACAAATCTAACTGTTGTCACAACAGCAATATTTATTTATGCAGCACGTTGGATCAATAACCATGAGCATCATGTACACACATTAGTACATTTCTTCATCTCCAGCTTAGACAAAAGGCTTAGCTCTTTTTAAACTGCCAGGGAGAGTTAGATTTCATAAAAAACGCACTCCAAGTCATAGTTGCAGGACTTATTTAGCCTTTGAAAATTAAGCCTACTCAAAGGGTTTAAAGAGAATCAGCAGTGTTAGTTCTCTATTTCAAATAAAGCGAACACTGGAACACAATGCAAATCTCAGCTCAGCCCAACCTATGAAGTCATTAGCAGAGCCTCTGTAATTAGGTACTCCGTACTCCATTTTTTAATATAATTTTTAAGTGAAATAATTAAAGAGTATAGCTTTCTTCCCTTTTGCTGAATGCCTTCCCCAAATTCAGTTCTTTAATTACCCTACTAATAATGAATAACACTCCCAAACCATTTGCAAAGAGAATATTAATCCTTCAAGTGCATCATTATGAATACAAGTGTAAGTGTGTGTGAGTGACTCAAAAGGTTTATCTTACATAACTATCTTTTTGTTCTCATCCCTTTTTCTGTCATCCCTCTTAGGGTCCACCTGGTCGCCCTGGTCTCCCTGGTGCTGATGGTTTAGCAGGTCCCCCAGGTACCATGTTAATGTTGCCGGTAAGTTGTGTTATGATTACAGGGTAGCCAGCCTCCCAAAAGAGGAAGTGTGTTTCAAGAAATGTATAGGTGTTTTCTTTTTTCATCTGATTTTCTCTTTGGGATGAGAGATGATAGTTTCTTATATAGTGTAAGCCTTTCCAAATCCCTTTTTCCCCTCAAACAAAACGTATGCTTTAGCTCCTGCACAGCTGCCAGATTGGAACCTACACAAATGTACTACACTCACTGAAATCCTCCTTATATTTTCAACAGTAACTATTATTTGCTACTATATGTCCTAAACAAGGAGTTTGCTGTTGTGCAAAGGGTATGTACTCCCAGCAGGCGTGTGTGCTTTCAAGTCTCCTTGACATTGAGAATTTTAAGCATTCCGTGCTTAAAATTGGACTTCAGTATCTTCTTTGAAGAGTCAGTGCATCCTTTGAATAGAAATATATGCACATAGCCAGCTCTGCTCCCACTGGAGTCAAAGCAAAACACCATCTGTTTTAGCAGGTGGAGGAACAAGCCCAAAGCTGTTAAAGTATCTTGCAGCTTTGTAATATGAAAAGTACTGTATGCATGGAATTCATTATTCCTAAGTGTATTCGTGTACCTGAAAGCTCTGATGAGTACCAGTTCCCAGAGAATTGATAAACCAACTGCAAATGAAGGGGCAGTATTTTTGGTAAGTAAAGCAAAGCAATAAAAAGTCTCAGAGCTGTAGTTGCTGCATTCCTGATACAGGAGGCAGGACTGCATCAGTATCAATGAGGAAAGGATGATTTTGTAAAGCTTATTTTCTATTTATGAAACAATCAATGGAAGTTTATTAAAACAAACTAGTGTTTTTGACCTCGTGCTTGCACCAAGTTCTGTTATCACAGCTGGCTGTGTAACAGAAATATTTGTTTACCAATAATTAGTTGATGGAAAAATGCCACTGCTCCTCAGGGGAATTATTCCTAAATCATTCTTCCATCTGTAATTGGTGTATCAGTTTGCTCCATTAAAGGTAGTAAGTGTGGACTAATACTTAACTTACCAGCAATGTTGGAAAGTCTCACTAGCTTTATTTTCAGTTGTTAATGAGTCTCACCACAACTGATTTACCAAGTCAAACGAGAAATTTCTCAGGAAGGAAGAAGTTGGCTTCAGGTTTCCCAAATTCCAGCCTCACTGTTTGACCACCATCCAGAATTCTTTTCCACATGTATAAACCCCACTGAGAAGCCACTATCCTTTTATAACAGATGACCTGCTCATGAGCTTGAGAGCCATCCTGGTATAAAGGAGTAAACAAGTGGAATCAAATCTCGCAGTGGCAGACCATCTTGTCACAGAGATATATTCAAAACACCAAGTAACATGTCAGAGACACCTTTTGTGGGATGTGTGGCTCTTCCTCATCATGTGTGGGGCTTGAATTCATCAAAATGGGTTCACCTTTTCAATGGATGCAAGACAATGAATTTAGGTACTTTCACTTGAAAAAATATTTTGAAAATGTGGTTGATTCTGCATTATGTGGATCCCTACAAACCACCTAACCTCCTTTCAAATGATAGAAGACTTGGTAGCTCTCATTTTAGAAAAATTCAGGTGCTCTTTTGTGGGGGCTTAAAGCAATAAGATTTCCATCACTTTCCCCAAAATATGCTTCTGTTCTGATAATAGTTACGATGCCAACTCTGGGTGTAGGCAAACTGAACAAACTGTTGTGGGCAGTGAAAGATTCGTAGTCCTCGTACCCAGTATGCCTATGCCATACCTTTGGAAAGCCATGCTTCTTGTTGCAGCTTAGTGTCTCTGCAACGTTGCAAAGCTTCTGCTAGCAGTTTCATCAGCAATAACAGTCCAGGAGTGCAGCAGTGAGTACTTAAGTTTTACTCTGTAATTTATTTTGAAGGTGACAGAAATGACACAAAACTTTTTCATTTTAGATACCAAACATTTTTCAAATTGAAGTCCGCCTTAAACTGAATTGCATTTTTCTGTGGGTAGCTACTAATGTACAGAGAATGAATTAATTTTGATACATATTTTTAATGAGGATTTGCAGATAATTAGAGTCTATTCTGGCGTCTTTTTGAAACAAACAAACAAACAAACAAGCAAACAAAATGAAAACCAAAATCGTATGAAATCAAGAAAATTTTTGCTCATAAGGAATTAGATTTGTACTTCAGTTCTAAACTGTTACCAATGACTTAATATTCAAGCTGGACCCAGTGACCTCAATGCAGCAGTTGTCTGAAGTTAGTGGAATGTACTAGGGACTAAAGACAGAGACCCTGTGTCTTTGAAGTGGTTTACACAGTTGCAGTGAATAACAAGTATGGTTTTAATTTGATAAATTCTGAATCCTTTTCTTGTTTTGATATTTGCAGTTCCGCTTTGGTGGAGATGGTGAGAAAGGCCCAACAATCTCAGCTCAGGAAGCTCAAGCACAAGCTATTCTCCAGCAAGCTAGGGTGAGCACAAGGAGCCTGCGAACAAAACTGCCATAAGGGTACAGCTCCAAAAAAGTTTCCATTTTATATCATGCAGAATGTGAAGTAAAGAGCTCCAAGCATCATCTCATCACAGTAGTTATCCTTATTGACGACTGAGTCAATGATGGGGGACTATTTGCTAATGCACTATGAAATTGTAGTAATATGGAATTTGTATGCTGGCTGGCAGCTTTTTCTTGATACCTGTTGTTTTGTTCTGTTTGTTTTCTCAGATTGCTATGAGAGGTCCACCTGGTCCCATGGGACTCACTGGAAGACCAGGTCCTGTGGTATGTAAACAAAACAGGGGCACAGGTTTAAGAACACCGTACCACAATTCCATGCATCACATTCTGGCCTTGCCTACACCTCTGTGTTTGTACTTACGTTATTTGAGAAAAACCTGTTACAATTAAAGCCATATTTTGTATTCTTATTCAAGGTCTGCAATGAAACCTGAATACTAAATTAGTTTTTATTGTAGATTTTGGGGTGTTTGGATAGAGCACACTGGTAGGCTGACAAAACTAGCAAATAGTTTTGCATAAATAACTACATATGCCTCTACAGTCAGTCATCTCTGTAATAATATTTACAAAACTTCTTGTGGTAAATATGAAACTCTCCAGAAGGAGATACTAAAGCAAGAGTGTGCAGAATGACCTTGGCTCACTATTTAAGCTGAATCTGGAAAGTTCTCAAGAGGCATTCATATAAACAATTAAAAACCATACAGATTTCTAAAAGAATTGTACTTTTTTACTTCAGTCCTGAATTTGGCTTGACTGCTAATAACAAATGATCTGGAAAATGGCCTTGTGGATGTTAAAAAAGTTTAATATTTGGACAAAGTCTATAGATGGAACACAACAGTTTTTCTGACAACTTTTTGATCACAAATAGGTTTGCCTCTGTTATCCCTACAAATACTTTAGAAGGACAATGCTCACAATGAAAGAATAAAACCAGGTAGGAGGCTCAGCAAGCCAAGGTCACCTGCTCAATCTTGCAATTGCAATTTCCTCTTTTAGGAAATGTATACTTTTCAGACTTAATAGTCCACCAAATGGTGTAATTTAGCATTTACCATCTTTTAAAAAGCTATTATGAAACATCTGTACCATGATATAAAATAACAAATGCTGCAGCCAAGATCATAAGCTTTGTAGAAGACTAGTCTTCTCTAAATTTCTCCCAGGTTATTGTATTTATCCTCTGATACAGAGTGAAATTCTCTTCTACAGTTAGTACAGCATCCGTATGCGAAAGATCCACTTAATTTGGAAACTGTTATTTTGTCTACTGTGATGGCACAGCTGGGTTGGCAAATATTTGGCTTCTTACCTTTACGATCTATGTCTGCTGTAATTTTTACTTATATCGTCATTATGGTGATGGATGCATCAACATCATTAGATCATCATCATGTCATTAGATCAGACAAGCATCTAGTTGTGAAACACAAGCATCGAATTATGCTATTGAGAAATAAAAACAAGTGATCATTGGGTAACCAAGAGAAAAGGATGAAGCAAGTTCCTAGTGGTTTATTGTGAGAATAAAAAGTGACTGCAGAGATACGCCAGTCACAACTACAGCAGCTGGAGGCCACCTGGTTTTCTTCTTGCCTCAGAATGCAATAGCATTTTCCTCCAAAGTAGTTTCCTTCTGCTTGTCCCAGTTGTGGAGATTTGGTCATATCTTAGAAGTGGTGAGACTGTAGTGTAAGAAATATGGTTCCTTTCCCTTCTTTTGTGCTTCTTTCCTTCTTTAAGGTGATGCTTCAGCATCAGCCCATAGCTGAACAGTAACAACCAACTCCTACCCTTCCAACCTCCTTTTTTTTCCCTCTAATCCTCACCCTCCTTAATGTACAGTGTCTGTACATTAACATTCCTGTTTGAAAGCAGGAGAGGAGATGAACAAACAAGAGTATAGCATCCTACCACTACCAACAGAAAATACTCTCCAGGTTATCATCCATCTCATTCTGAATAATTACAGCAGCACAATGCAACTGAAAAGGTGCCTCAGTGGCTCTCGCTGCTATTCCCTCCAGTGAACACTTTCATTAAAAAAGAAAACCCAGGCGGACATAAGATGATTACATACTGTCAAAGGAATATTGTAGGGAGCGTAAGGATACTCTGGATCATATTCTTTCCTGATCCTAGCAGCTTAACATTCTTAACATTCTCTTCAGTGACTCTTGAAAGCTAGATAATACTAAAACTGTTGGAAGTTGTATTCTCAGTTGGCTTGGTAGTGCTTTGCCTCATCTTAATATAGCATCAAAAAACCTGTTCCAGATTATGCTGTCCTCCAAATTGGCCAGTCTCGTGAACCCAGTCTGTTCATCTAGGTGAAATTTACTGTTTTCAGGTAAATTTTAGCTAAATATCCCACCAGACTCTAACTTGGTCCCCAGAAACTGAAATCACTGGCCTTTACTTAAATTTTTAAGCAGACCTATACAAGACCAATTCCTTTCTAGAGTAGTTCTTCTGAAGTAAATAGTTGCTACCAAGCAGAGAATCTGGCTCACAGACTCCTGACTGATCATGATTAGGTATGCAATACTTACAAATAGTCAAACATGTTGAGTCTATTTAACAAACTAATACACTATTTCCAGCAGTGTATTTAAATCAAGAGACCTGCAGGATAACATTCAGTCTATGCAGACAAAATAACTATAGAACTGCTGTAAGCAAGGAATTAATTTGTAAAGACTGGTATAATATTGACTGTGGGTTGTATACCTTTAGCTGAGGTATAGTCTGGCCTCACACTCACCCTTTCATGTTTTAAAAGCCTTCATGAATTTATGTATGCAAAGTTCAACAAATGAATAATAGTAATAGTTGTTTTGCTTGTAAGCCACCAGGAGGCTCTAGAAATCCAGCTCTTTGATCTGGCAACATTTTTGGCCTACAGTTCCAGAAGCATCTACAGATTCTTGGTCTTTTAATTGTTTAGGTGCCCAGCTTATTTTAAGAATGAAACAGTTGGAGCTTTTACTCTTAATATGAATTGTATTTTTTTAAGTTATTAGTAGCCAATAAGATACATTTAGAAACATATCAGTTATTGAAGTCTTAAACATGGTCAAACATGTCAAAGCCCCAGTCTAGCTTCAACTGAGTCTAGAGTTCACATGCTTAATTAACATAGAATAAAAAATGGATTTCTGCCTACAGATACTAAATATAATCCATTATATTAATTAAAATCAGATCTCACATCAGGTAAACCCAAACAGGCAGCCACCACCTACCAAAACCACTGTTCTCTCCACTGCCAGTACCGGCTCAGTATCTGATTTTCAATTTGCTTAGGACTTGATTCAATACCTGCAAGGTCGGTGGGAATCTTCCCACTCCAGGATGCTAGCCTCGGCACTAAGCCAAGTCATGAGACCACTTCTTTCTTTGAATGGTCACTATGATGAACGTAGGAGGACTATCAATTTTCCAGGGTCTACGAGATTCGTTTCATATTAAATACATACGTTTGGTCTCAAACTGTTTCAGAGGTGAGAAATGCAAAAATCCTTTTGCCCGTAATAGTAAACTTCAGTATGTTCCTTCCCTGAGCCTGTATTCTATGTGAGCATGTCAAGAATTTTTGGTTTGTTTTGTCTATTTTTGTGAGACCGGTATTAAGAAAACACAAACTTACTTTGACTAGTCCTGCCCCAGATTCCATGCAGAGTGTCTTACCCTGGATGAAGATCTGTTTTAGGTCTGTTTATGAGTAAAATTTACTCAGAAAATTTCTATCATCATTTAATGATAGTAAAGAGGTACAGTTATATAGATTTTCCACTTCTTCAGGGCCAGATGCACAAAGACCTTGATTAAAACATCACTGAAGTTTATGACAAGATTAGGCAGGATATTTTTCATTGACTGTAGTGGTCTTTGGATTGAACTCCAAGACTCTCTTATTTTCTGTACAATACAGAAATAGATAAAGGTAAAAAGAGGTGGCTTTCACTTCTGTTGCCTGCCCTACAGTGGATGCACTTCTGTTTGCATGACTTATGTTCTTACTGTGCTCATATTTAGCTCTCAAATATTAATGTAGAACAAAGTGTTACATTTGATCCCATTCAAATCGATGGGTGTTTTCTTTGGTGACAGAAAGATTTTTGCCCAGTGAGGCCCAGTGTCTAGACTATGATATATCAGGGCGTATCTACAGATTCAAATGGTGAATTCACACCTCCTGATGAATAGTAGATTGTTTGGTTTTTTTTCTCCCTGCAATTAATGTATAGAAAGTAACATTCATTTAAAGAGGTTTTGGTATATTTAAACAATGTGTTTTGCTTTTTTCATCAAGGGTGGACCTGGAGCAGCAGGTGCTAAGGGTGAAAGTGGTGAACCAGGTCCCCAGGTACAATAATATTGCCTGTTGTGTTTGAGCTTGTTTATCTTTAAGAACATGCATTCATATCGCTTAGAAGAAATCAATCAATGATATGCTTTCCACGTGCAATTGAAGAAAAATGGCTTTTACAATACTAACCTAATTAAATCCAGTAGCTTGAATGTTCGTTTTGAAATATGAAGGTAACAATCTTTATACAACAAAGGGCAATTATCACATATAGAGTGTCATCACTTGAAAACCTGTTTTAACATTGTCACTTCAGGCTCTTTTCTCTGTTAAATAATCATATGTCAGTCTGCAATTGTATGACCCTTGGGCTCTGATCTTATCAGATCTCATAAGGTGAGAGAGATAGAATTTAATTGGTAATTAAACAGGATATTTTCAAGAAAGACATGACATAGCAAGAATAAGTCTTTAGGAATCAGTGCATGCTTTTCTTCTCAGCTTACTATTATATCAGCTCCTGTGCAGTGATTTTAAAGAGCACTGAAACACATTGAAATCTTTCAGCTTAAACCTTAAAGTAATTGGGGGTTCTTAAAGAAATCATGATAGGAGTCTCTGGAACAACGATTTTGCCAGATCTCAGGTGATATCATGGACTTGGTACATTATTAAGTGCCTGTTTTGAAACTCCACAGGGATATCTGCAGAAAAAAAAATAAAGCAATTAAACAAAAAAGCATTCTGAACACCTGGTCAGTGTTCCAGTTTGCTTAGTTACATTTTTAGTATTTTTTTCTCTACTACTCAATATTTTTGGATGGCTGCTCCTTACCATTGCTATTTTGACCCAAAGAAGATACATTTGGATGGAGGGTAAGAAAGCTTCCACAGAAACCCATGCCCACATAATCATCAGTGAAAGTTGTATGTGCTTAAAAAAGTGGAACTAGGTTTTTCATTCTGCAGTTATTTAGTCTAGTTAAAACTGTGCTGTGTAAAGCAAAGACAGCATGTGAGCTGTTTACCAGCACAACTTATGTTTGTGTATGAGTTGGGAATCTGAAATAAGCACTCTTTAGTTTTCATCAAATAATTATTATGTGACTAAAATAATCTTGGCATGAGAGGAAGAAGGGTTTTCAAACCACAGGACTGAGATCTTCAAAGCCATGAAAAGAATGCAGGAAGCTTTTATGTTAAAAGGACCAGTTATGACATGTGTAGTGCCATCCCATGAAAACTAATGTTAAAATTGGTAGTGCAAAGGCCAGTTTGGGTGCCTGTGTTCTATTAAAACTAATGCGAATTTGGAAACTGGAATCCATCTCCTGGGAAAAAAATGCAGCTTTGTTTAACAAAAAAATCTCATCCTGTTCTTGAGGTGAGATGTTTAACTAGCTTTTTGCTGACATGAATGTGATTCTAAGAATTACACTCTTTAAATTCAGGGTCCTCGTGGTGTTCAAGGTGCCCCTGGTCCAAGTGGAAAAGCTGGCAAAAGGGTAGGTAGCATATGGATCAATCCCGCTCTGGGTAAATAGTCTCTATTTTAATATATCTAAATATTATCTGATTCCTCTGTATTTTCAAATGTTTGCCCCTTTGGGTTTTTGCAGGGACGTCCTGGAGCTGATGGTGCCAGAGGAATGCCAGGAGAACCTGGTGCAAAGGTAAATAATAACGAGACTTGAGGCTTTATTTCAGTCTTGGAATGGGCTAGACAGATTTTATGTAGGTACCACAGTTTTTTCCAGGCCAACCACAAATTCCTCTCTCAAGAGAAAATATTGAGGTTTCAGATAGCTGCGTCAGATGCAAGAGCTGAGAATGAATCATCCATTTAAAATATGGTAATTAATGGTAATGGCTAGTAGTTGGACCTTGAAGTGTCTTGATTCTTAGGGCATGATTCCTATCCCTCTGAGTCAGTTTCTAGTTACAGAGTATCAATAACAGTAAAGTCAGTTTTGCAACTGAAAAGTGCAGCTAGAACCAAGCCTTTAATTTCAATGTAGACTTCTTTTTTATAAATAGCGTAATTACAGCACAGTGAAAAAGTTCATGTGGCATCTTCTCTTGCTTAAATGCATAGAAGCAAATTTTGTGAGTTTGGTCTCTGTGCTCCCCTGCATGTGTTTCATTATAACCAAGGGTAGAAATTAACTTTTAGATGGAAGGCACAATTTATTCAAAGTACAGAATGTAATGGTCATTTACTAAAGCTATGATTTCATCTTTCCTAGGGTGACAGAGGATTTGATGGTCTTCCTGGCCTCCCTGGTGACAAAGGCAACAGGGTAAGAAAAACATGTATATTTGTACAACAACAAATTGATACTGTCACAGAAATAATGCACTATTCATTAAGAATAGCACTAAGGACTATGGGGAAGTTAAAACAGAATGTCAGCTTTTCACACTACAGAATAATATCTATATTTTCAGGTAATGTATTCCTCATGAAACATTTTAGTAATATCAATCAATAGAAAACAATGCATATATATATATATATATAAAAATAATTTAAATATATTTTCAGAATTCAGACCACATCTTCAGCTAGGTTTTGCTCTAATTTTTCTTAGTTAAGGAATTTGCCTGTTGGATTTAAAGTGATTGTTAAAGGAAATAGGAATAGGAAAAGGAAATTAGCATGAAGTTTCTTTATCAGGAGCATGACAAATCTTAACCTGCTGATAAGCTTGCTCAAAAAATGCATTTGAATATTTGAATTGCAAACTGAATTGTTTAGTGTGGCTTATTCCAACAACTTCAGCTTAAAGAAAGATCAGACTCAGGTCAGATAAGTTAGGAAAACTTGAAGTAATATTTAAAACAACTAATGTACTTGCTCCTTATGTCATACCAACCTGTAGGATGAGACTTTTTTTTTCCCTACAAAGTGCAGAAATAATCATAGCTGGGGATTTCTGCCTTAAATTATACCCCTAATGTAGATGCTAGTAACAACATAATCTACTGAATGTACCTCCCTTACTGTTGTCCTTGCAAGTGCAATGCACCATAAAAGGAACAGTGAGTGGGAACGTCAACAGAACCATTCCCATATGTGCTAAAGCTTGATGACCAAGGAATGATTACAGCTCTCACCCGTCAATGGGTCAGCATAGTTGCTGCACTTCCCAGAAAATCACAACTGTGTTGGCTACTGGCCCTTAACGTAGTTCTTTGTAATAGCATCTAAGGGTACTCTTAAGTTCTGTTTGCAATGGGAAAAGAACTTCTGGTGTCATACAGAGAAGTCTTGATCCTCTTTCATCATCCCATTTTACTTAAGGAATGTACAGACATCAGTGCATCACGTCATTGAAATACAGCTTGATCAGCAAGTGACCAGCAGAGGGAGCTAGACATTAAGCTCTTGCCACTACTTCACTCTTTGAAGCCCGAGCAGAAATTCGTTCAGAGTCAGGGAATGTGTGTCTGCTTTCCGACCTGCAATACTAGAATTCTCTGGCTGTGGGACCTGCCAAGTCATAAAGAAAAAATATTCTATCTGTTTCATATTTCCTAAAAAATTAAAAAAACTAAAATAGAAGAGTAAGTTTGGGTTGAAATTTGCAAAATAGTGATGAAAATAATGACTTATTTTCATCATTTCTTTCATTCCACTATTTAAAAATCACTGTTTTCTCATGTTTCTATGGAAATCTGTAAAAGTACAAACTATGATCTTTCTGAAAGCAGCTCAATTCAAAGCCAGATCAGATAGCTGTAGGTCTTCAGATTCATATATACTGACAGCATATAATGCACATATTCAATTCTCTTTTGTTTGAAATAAAGAGCACGGAAAGAAATACAAGAGAAACATTTTTGCTGTTGTAGTTGTGTTTCAACCATAAGAGAATTGATGTTGAAAACCCATAACTTTAGAGTACAAGTTTTAGGACCACTTTTAGAATTAGTTGTATTTGAACTATGAGTTGCAAATTGGATGTCTCTCTGAGGTTATGCCTCTGTCAAACACAAGTGGTCAAACAGGAGTTACTTGATGAGATTCTCTGATTTCCAGCATTGGGAAGATCAGACCACATGGTGTAATATTCATTTTAGTGTCAATATCTATGACTTTGAACTTTTCTTATTTAGATTTACTAGATGTATAACCCTTCTCCAGAATAAAAGCAAGACACTATATACTAGAAGAAAAGGTCTAAGGAAAAAGAAGTTCAGGCTTTAGCAGAACATTTGAAGGAAAGAATTAGAGAACTGAAGAACTGAGAATGCTTATAATGATAGGAAGTTTTGTTCTTACTGCATGACAACACCAGGACACTGAATGCAAGCTCCTAATCTAATTCTAAATGCCATGTGATTGCAAGACAGGAAAGGTAGCCCTTGAGGGGATGAACTATTTCAATATTTGAAAGCTTAAGTCAGTCTTCACCTGCATATTAATTGGAAGCCAGAGCACAGAGCAGGTGTCTCATGTCATCTTTCAGGAGTGTCACTTAGCATGTAGAAAAACACATGTTGTACCAGCAGATCATGTTGAGTAGTTCCAAAACTTAGCAAAATATAGAAATTTCTGTATTCATTCATCTTACAGGTGAAAGTGCAATTCATAGAATTTCATTCTCTTCCATGCTGACTCCAATTTATAGAGGACAGAAACGCAGTAGAATAAAATCCTGACATCCCTAATATTAGATAGCTCTGGAGTAAGAGAGCAGGTTACCTAAGATTCCCTAGGAAAGTTTGAAAGAGTAAAGAATGGAGCCACTAAAGTGTAGCTCCATATATCTCTGCTAGGATCCACAGCTGTGGTCAGGTTCCTTGGAGACACTGATAAAATTAAGGAAAACAGCATGAATACTTGGTTGTTGTCCAATGCCAGAAGGAAGTCACAGTCTAAAAACCCGCTGCCCAGAAAGAGGTCAGTCAGTGGTGTTTGAGCTATGAAGCACACTAGTTCTCTTTAGAAATGGGGAAAGAAAAATAAATCCTAAAAGTATGGTCCAGAATCTACTGAGGCTCTGCATATATAGACTTGAAAAGCCCGAGCCTCTGAGGGGAAGTGTGGAAGTCTGGCTGCCTTCCAAAGCCTCAGACAAATCAGTCCCAAGGCTCTCAATGACTGGTATCAGAGTGCATGGTTCTGAAAGGTGGTCAGTGCACTTCACTGTGTATATTCTAGGGTCCACCAATTGGTTTATTAACTTCTGACCCATGTACATATGCCTTATTTTACTGGCAGTAACACATTGTGTAGGAGGCGGGGGAAGGTGCTGATGAGACAAAGAAAAATGCGGACAACACTGCCTTTTGTAGCCGTATTTCATGTATGTTCTGGGGCCAAGAATAGTCACAGAGCAAAATTTTACAAACGCAAATAGTTCATTGTTTCAATAATGTTCATTTGTTTTTGTACTAATGTAATAAAATACTTGACTGAGTACTATAACCTACAGATTTGTATCATTGTGTCAATACATGTTTTGACACATCAGACTTCAGCTAACACATTTGTTTTCATTTCCCTACCCATCCATTATTGTTCCCAGGAACAGATGTATTATTATATTTAATGACTTTCCTTATTCTACAGGGAGACCGTGGCCCACAGGGACCTCCTGGGTTACCTGGTGAGGATGGATCAAGAGTAAGTTGCTATTTACGTAGTAAAATCTAGATTGAATCCCTGTGTAATGGGAATGTGGTCATGATACATGTTCTTTTTAACTAAAACTTCTATTCCTTTTGTACAAAACCAGGGAGAAGATGGGGAAGTTGGACCAAGAGGTCTCCCAGGTGAAGCTGTAAGCAATGCTTTCTTATTCTTCTGTTTCTTTTACAAACAAAAGTCACTCTCAGATTTTTTTCCATTCTATTGAACTGTTCTGAATTCCAGGTATAAAAATCACTGCATGTGTGTGTATAGAGAGAGTACGGATTCTGGCTGAAAAGCAAACAAATGAACAGTTTTGTTAGGGCTGAAGAACTATTTACAGGATTAGATTTAAGTCAGAGATATATCCAGCCAAATATACACAACTTCCAGAATCACAAAGGGTATTTCCTATCCTATTGTGTAAAACAGTTACTGCAGTCCTTGATACAATACAATACAACCAAGCCCCTGTTGCTTTGAGAATGTTTTCCAAACATCTATTTATTAGAAAATAAGGCCTAGCTTCTTCTCTTTTTTTCACACTACTGTGCCTCACTGTGTATTTTCACTCTTGTTTCACATACAGAATTTCCATTGCTGTCAGTTGGAATTCTGCAGGTGCTGTCACTGCAGAGCAGAGTTCTGCATTGCAGGCAAGAAATCAAGCCTCAGAAAGGGGAATTTTACCCTAAATGTATGATATACTGCTGCCTACTCACAAAGTAGGAAGAAGTCACTACAGAGTCAGAGAGTTAGTGATTTGTGACTATATCATACATGAGGAGACGGGAGACACAGTCCTGTCTGCTTCAGCGGTGTGACATGAATCATGACACAAATGATGAAAACTAATATTCATTTACATAGTATAAAGCCAAAAGATTATGCTATAGACCAAATCTTGCTCACCTTATTTAGGAGAATAGCTCTTAGCCTTCTGTGGAATGTTTTAGGGGTAAGAGGTACAAATCTGATTTTGGTTTCCAGATTATAATACAATTATTAGTAATTTTTAATTATTTGTTGGGTCTTTACTACAGATAAAAGCACTGGTTTACACTTCGAATGGTAGTATAGAGTATGACAGACCATCATGTTTTCTAAAGAGAGGAGTATAAACATATGCTACTATTCAGGTCAGATCATTAGGCCAAGACACAGATGAAACTTCAGTGGAAGATACTGTGCCAATGTTCTGCACCAGGAAATATAAAGTTATCTCCTACCATTCTCTGAAATGACCATACAGAGGCTAAATCAAAGCTTGCCCTTCCACTGACATCCTGTTCAGACATATGGTGGCCTTCAGGAGAATCTGTTATCAGTAATTTTTTTCCTTTCTTCCTTTCTTCCTTCCTTTCTTTCTTTCTCTCTCCACCTGTATGCTGCCTTCCCCTCATCCTTCCTACCCTTTAGACATTCCTTGCCCAGTCTTGCTCCTGGGCCTCTCTTTGTTCAGAAAAAAAATCATGCAGGTATTAATAAGTGTTTCTTCTCTTCCAGGGTCCACGGGGATTACTGGGCCCCAGAGGTACACCTGGACCTCCCGGACAACCTGTATGTATAAACTGTTTTCTATTTGCAATTTCCAGAAGAAAAATGGAAGTCCACTGAAAGTTGTTCATGTTTATATTGTTTGTTGTAGGGCATCGCAGGTGTTGATGGACCTTCAGGCCCCAAAGGAAACATGGTGAGTAAGCTGGGAATTAAAAAGGGAGTGGTTTCTAAAAATCCTTTCCACATTCTCTTGTCCCTGCCGCTATGCCATCCCTTCCATTTAATTAAACTTTTCTGTCAAAATATTCAGATTCATTATGATCTTACATAGACAAGAGATGCCTGCTATTACTTAGTTTTCAGCCAAAAGGCCTAACCACGGTTTCTCTCAAGCTCCTTTAGCACCATGGACTCCAGTGCTTAGGTCCTATGTGTGGGCTGTTATTCTCTATTAAAGAAAAGGCCATGATATTCATTAGCATGAAAAAATATCATACTGGGTAGAAAGTCAGTGGTAGACTTTAAAAAGGGAGGAACAAAGATGAGTTTGTATTCCTTTTAGTCCTGACAATGAAGATCTGTACTGCAGAAATGCAAACCTAATTCTCTGGTATTTTTTTGCATGGTAGGGTCCTCAAGGGGAACCAGGACCTCCTGGTCAGCAAGGAATCCCAGGCCCGCAAGTAAGTGTAAAATAACTCTCAAGAAATACGATGTAATGTGCAGCAAATGTTTAATAAATGGAAATTACTATAAGGTTAGCTTTTCATGTGTAAAACTGATAACGCTTCAAGGATTTTATAAATAATACTGCAAATGTGCTGAGGGCAGTGGGAGCAAAGTTTTCAAGTAAGCTTTCAGAGGGATTTTTCATTCAGGAGAAAAATGACTCATTCAGTGTTCCTGGAATGCAGCAGGAACGGCCACACCTGGAGGAGGGTTCTGAATAGGATCTTGTTACAGACCTACTGCCAGAATAGTGGCTTGTGCAAAAGGCTCACACAAAACTCCCGATCTAACTCATAAGGGGGGAAAAAAAGCCACTTATGTTTGCCAGTGTGTTTAAACAGATTAATGAGGGACCTTTAGTGGGGTGAATGTATGTATATTGTTCTCCCTGGTTTCTCACACTGGTTTCTTTTTAATAGGGGCTTCCTGGTCCGCAAGGTCCTATTGGACCTCCTGGTGAAAAAGTAAGTTACAGCATTATTCTGGTATTTCACAGTCAGTTCTGTGCAACAACTTTGCTTATGTGCTTAAGGGCTTTCCTATGTTTTACAGAATAGTAGCCTAAGATCTAAAAATTAGTGGATCTGCCTGAAATCATCAAGTAAATGAATAACTGGTGGAGGCCTGGCTTTCCTCTCATGCACACTTTTTCACATACATAATTTCATCCCTTTATTTTGGATTAATTTGCTGTTACTAGCTTCAGAATCCCATCTACAATATTAAACAAGTGTGTACTTGTATGTTAATTTCACAGCAAGCTGTGAAAATTATTTTTATTCGTCTCTTTTTTATAACAAAGTTTTACCTACTTGAGTCTGACTGTTCTCTTTTTCAAGGATTATATTTTGACATAACTCTGTAGTGTAATTGGCATACTGTAACGTGACTTGGTGTTTTTTTCCTGATCTATCTGTCTGTACACGTTCTTGTGGTTTGAAACATGTCTTCTGTTAATTTCAAAAATGTCACTATTGAATTTTACGCAAATTTTACTTTTCTCCC
The DNA here is from genome assembly GCF_000708025.1 of Charadrius vociferus. Classification (NCBI taxonomy): domain Eukaryota; kingdom Metazoa; phylum Chordata; class Aves; order Charadriiformes; family Charadriidae; genus Charadrius; species Charadrius vociferus. The sequence goes on along the minus strand of NW_009648332.1, from coordinate 18,434,142 downwards.
CATTTGCTGAATTCCTGCTCTGTTGATTCTTCTATGATTTTGCTCCCATTCACTGTTTAGTATACACGTTAGAAGAAATTGAAGGAGATTTTAGGAAACAATATACATGCTTTTTACCTGCCTGTGTGCCTAAGAAGTATTACTCTGACAAAATGCGCTAGGTCCACAATATACATATTCTAGAGGCTTTCACAAAGACGTACCATGCCTTTCAGCTATGAGCACTGGGGTTTTGTAACGTGTACTCTTTGCCTCTTAATCTTGTTGGTATCTTTCATATAGTGAATCCTTTTATTCCTGAAATTCTAAATAATAGTTTACTTTGTACATTGGAGAATTATTCCCCGCTTTGTGTTGTGTGTGTGCATTTTCATAGGGTAATTCCTGAAGTCTGTTCCCAGGCAAGCAGCTCATTAAAAATATGGGTGATTTGTATTTGCTAAAGACTGTAAGAACAGGCCTTGTGCTTATATATTATATGATAGTATCTTTCGGGGTTTAGTTTTGTTGTGTTTTTTGTTTAACCCCGATATCCGTATCAAGGGATTTAGATATAACTACATTTTATATCCTTAGCTCATAGAGTTAAATGTATTGGATATGGGTGGGGTTTTTTTTCCTTTTTCTTTCCTCTTTTTTGGTAAATTATTACTATTTTTCTTATAGCTACTCTATACCTGGGGTGGGTTCGCCAGTTGTTTTAACAGAGATTAAAATACTAAAAAGATTTAAGGCAGTTTGCTGGTTTAGGACATACCAGTCCTCGGCAAGGATGATCCTTCATCATCCTAGCAAATGATAGAATGTTCACTATTGTTCTTAAGGTGTGTGTCTTCCTGCATTTAGGGACCTCAAGGCAAGCCTGGACTTCCTGGCCTTCCTGGTTCTGACGGGCCTCCTGTAAGTAACCAAATATTTAATCCCTTGAATGTATAAATACTGTTACCAAGTAATAAATATTTCTGGATACCTGTGTTGCAAAAAGAAAATTGAGAGCAAAAGCACTGGTAGTCCTAGTTGGCAACAGCATTATAAAATCCATCTAAAACCCCTGTATCATTTGAGCTGTTCAAACTAAGAGAACTACATTTTTGAAGCAGGTGCTAAAAGTGGCTGTGGGCTTTTAAAATGTGGTCCCAGATGATGAAATGCATCTGAAACATCTGCAAGGATGTGTAAATAACCTGACACACAAAGGGCCAGATACTGTTTCAGTGTGGCCCTACTATGTCAGTATGACAAAGCAAATCTTCTGTAAAATACTCACCACTTGTTTTCTGAGGAAGCATAGAACATACTAGATCTTCCTCTGCTTCCTGACCTAAGGTGCATATTACATGTTTGGGCTGCTTCTTTCATTGTCTACACTGGGACAGACCTAAGCCAAACTTTAGAATCTTGTGATCGCTGAGGAATTCAGCTTAGCTCAGAGGATGCATTTAGTCATGTGAATAGAGCGTAACCACCTAACACTGTTTACCGTTCAGGCACTAAACTTAAACAGAATCATTGTTCATATGACATGCAGATACACAAGTTTTCTTACATCAAAACCATAATCTTTTTATAGCATCAAGAGCCATTGACAGTCAGCGTGACTTCTCAGACCACCTCTCTCCTCCCTATGCCCTTTTCCCTTACAATTTTTCTTTTCAGTTAAATCTGCATTTTGTAAACCTGACTTTCAGCAGGGTTTTGGTAGGGTAAGAGCAACTGCAGGGGTTTCACTGCATAGATGCTTATATTACAAATACAGAATTGTACCCAGGCCTCTCCCAATCTGTCTTTTACTCGCCAAAGTACCATTTTCATGGAGAATTGCATTTTCATGCAATGATAGCCCATCTGGAACTCTCTATCTTTAATCATTGGCTAAACATTTGAACTTTCCCCCTTATCCTTTTCTGCGTGCTAGGAACAACATTAATTTCCAAACATAAGCATTATTTTAAAATCTGCATTTTGTTAAACCTTAAAAGCAGGGGAGAAATGCTGTAAGAGATAATCAGGTGTTAGCACCTGTTGCACATCCCCACTGTGGTGGGTTGACCCTGCCAGCAGCTAAACACCCACCCAGTCACTCACTAACTCCTCCCCCAGTGGGATGGGGGAGAGAATCAGAAAATCAAAACCAAGAAAACTCATGGGTGAAGTAACAATAGCTTAAGTGGAGCAAAGCTACACACACAAGCAAAGCAAAATAAAGAATACATTCACTACTTCTGATCTGCAAGCAGATGGCTAGCCATTTGCTGGAAAGTTGGGCTTCAGCACACATAAGGGTAATTTGGGAAGACAAACACCATAACCACGAATGTCCCCTGCTTCCTTCTCCTTTTCCTGAGCATTTATTGTGGAGTATGACATCATATGGTATGGAATATCCCTCTGGTCAATTCGGGACAGCTGTCTCAGCTGTGTCCCCTCCCAGCTTCTTTCCACCCCCAGCCTACTCACTGAGGGGTTAGGATGGGACAGAGACAACCTCCACACTGTGCAAACACACAGTTTTAGTCACAAATCCAAAACACAGCACCATATGGGCCGCTATCATGAAAATTAACTCCTTCCTAGCCAGATGCAGTACACCTCCCCCAAATTATCTCCTTCATGTACAAGTGGGTTTGTTCAGAGGAAGGGCAGGAAAGGCTGGTTAAACTAAGTCCATTCTAATTGACATGATGTATTTACAACCGTAGAATTACACTCATGATTGAAGGCAATGAGCAGTCCCTGATTGTAATAAGCTTTGTAACTGCTCCCGTGATATCTATGTTAAGATCAGGTGAAAGCTCAAGAGCATTCTTTCAGGAGATCGGGAAAATTCTTGCTATGCTATTTTATTTCACTTCTATGTGAGGAAATGTCCTTCTATTTTGAAGGCGAGATTGTTAATGGTATGTTATACTGGAATAAATGGACATCTAAGGGGATAGAAATATGATCTTTAATAGCAGCATTTTTAAAGTCATGTAATGTTATAGACGCCTCTGAGACTGGATGAAGATTTAAAGTTTTGTACAGAAGAGAACATATTCTAGGAGATTAGCATTAAACAACTGACATACATACATTTTAAAAACCAAATAAATATTCAGTGTTAGTAAGACAAACTCTTGAAAGGAAAATTAACAATCCCTGGTAAGCAAGTATCAAATACTTTTTATTTTAATCATTCTTTTAATAAAGAAAATATTTTAAAGTGTTTTCCAAGGCCAGAAAATTGAATAAAGCATCAGGGGTTTGTCATATAAGATTAACAGCCACATCGAAGTCATATCATATTTGACACACTGAAAACATTTTGGGATGTCAATGACATCAAAACATGAATGGTTTTTGTAACTGGCTACACATTATGTGGAACCACATGCTTGGCAAAACTATAGATTTACTATACTCCTCTAATAAGACTGATGAACGTCAGTAAAAGCAGGATTCCTGACTGATTCTCAGAAACAATAATCTTCTATTAACCTTTAGTTTCATTAAATTGCCTTTAAATTTTGCAGTATTTTAGTGTAAATTGTGTCAGAAAGAAAAACAATGGATTGGTTAATGTTTTGAGCGCTGCAGTATTAATGTCAGTGATATAGAACAAAGACTAAGACATAAACATATTTTTGTTTTAAAAGCAAGTCACAGTTTAAAACAAAGACAAAGAATGTTAAAACTTTATCAGCCTTCTATTGGCTTCTTCAATAAATTCCATAATCTTTTAAATAATTTTAGGAATCTCTTCATGCTATAGTATTAATCACCTTGCTTGTTTCAAAACCAAATTTGAGAGTGTCTGCATTAAAAAAAAATTACTGCTGAAACATTAACAAAACAGAAGGGGTGATCAGGATATTCCTAAAACATTAACATAACTGTTGTCCAGATTTTCCTTTGCTATGTAAATTAAATCAGTATTGAAAGGAAGATCTTTCCTTAAAATTTTGTGTGTGTATGTTCTAGTACAGGAGAAGGGTGATTCGTGACCTGAAATTCAAGTGTTTATATAATTGTGTTTTTATAATAAAATGTCACTATCGAAAAACGAGTATTTTCCAAATCAGATACATTTCTCTTAAATCAGGGTCACCCTGGCAAAGAGGGTCAGTCTGGAGATAAAGGTGCATTGGTGAGTTTTAAAACTTTTCCATTTATTTACATAGCTTTCAAGAAAACCTTTGTCAGTTTTTCAGCTTTATGACACCTTTGTTGCTGCAAGAACTATTTAGGAAGGTAATAGAAAACCCATGACACATTCAAAGCATCTGTGTGTAGACAAACTTATTTATTATATTCTAATATATTCACAACGTTATACAGATTCTAAATAATATAGAGATTACTCTTTTAAAGTAAAACTGATTGTGGAGTTGACAGAATGGCAATCAATAAAAGTTGCATAAATTTCATGTATATAACTTGCAAATAGTTTGAGTTTATAATTCCATTGTATTGAGTACCCACTAGGGTTCTTCAGAACCTTGTTTTTTGAAGATTTACAAATGCATGCATACGCATTGTATTTTTGAGGTCACCTTCAAGTCAGTGATAGCGAAAAGTAATTTCTTTATTTCATTATGAAGCACTGGGTCTTGGGGCTCTTTAAAGCATTCTGCTTGCTCAATATTGACCCTTATTTATCCAGAATAGCACTCTTTATAGCACCTGAAATCAGTTTCAGTTGCAATACTGATTTCAGTGGCAACAGTAAAAGGTTGGATTCTGGATAAACAGGATTAATGAATGAATAGGACGTTTCAGAAAGTACAATTCTACTGACAGCAGCATATTACTATTTGTCCAAAATGTTGTTATCTCTTAGAGGCTTGTAGATTTTATCCTGATTTCTTAAGAAAATAAATCTTACACAGATCATTTATGTTTTGAAAGTATAGGTATGTGACCATCTGTCAATTTTTCCTGATGAGTTTTGAATTTACTGATCAATTTCAGCCAAATTTGATTGACAATTTTATTTCTCAGAGATCTGAACAGTCTGAAGGCTTTGTGAAAAGGCATAGTTGGAAAGGGGAAAAAGACCCTATCAATGGCCCCATTAGGGAAAGATTTTATTATCTGTCCATCTCAGACATCAGAGAATCAACAAAGTAGCTCAGCCTCAGACACAGATATGTATGTTTCCAGGCTTCATTGCTTCCACTGTTCACAGAACTCAGTTTCGTTAGATGCTGCCAGTGGATTGCATAGTATCGAAGTTGAACATCCTTAAAATGCTCAGCAAACAGTAAATAATGGCATCCAGACACTGGTCAACATTGATAGCACCATAAGCCTTTTAACTTTCAGGTTTGGAATCTCTTTATTTTAAAGACTGTGATTTTTGTTGTTATCATTATTTTGATCTCTGCTTTTGACTTGCATCATCATCATAAATAACACATACATTTTCTCCTGTAAGACACCACTGGTTTCTAATTGGCATCTTTTTGTTTGTTTGTTACATTTTCCAATTACCATTGTTTCAGACAATTTATATTGTGGATAGGAGTTTCCCAAATATACAAGTAGAACCAAGTTCATCATTCTATTAATAGTTTTATAGTGACATTGAAGGGTTTTTTGTGATGCCATGACTTTTCTTAGTGGCAGGCAGCCCAGTGTTATTTTGATGTCTCACACAAGACTGCTGCATTATAGTGAAAGAACAAGGATTAGACTCAGAAGAGAACTGCTTGCTAACCAAGTACTGTACAAACAAAAGTTCTTTACTCCAATATATTTTAGGGGCCTCCAGGTCCTCAGGGTCCCATTGGCTATCCAGGTCCCCGTGGTGTAAAGGTAAGATTTAATTACTGGATTCCTCCCCTCACCCCTTTTTGAATATATGCATGCGGGTAATTCTTTATATTCTTTCTTTAGGGAGCTGATGGTGTCCGTGGTCTCAAGGGATCCAAAGGTGAAAAGGTAAATCTGACTGCATTTCATTCCTTTCCATTTTTCTGTGTTCCTTATTCCACTGCAACATCTTCTGTCTCCTTCACTGCAGTGTGTTTTCTCTTGCAGCAGTGGGTTTATTTTTGACTTAGCCTAAGGATACACCAAGCCCAATTCATAGATCAGTGACCTCCATGGTTATTTATACTGGTGCAAAGTGAATATAAAACCTTCAGTTATTAGAATAGTTTTGGATCCTCTTCACACTAGTTTAAGTAACTTCTTTCTAAGGCGCTCTTAAGCAGAGAATTAGACATCCCCCCTCTTTAGACAACCCCTCTCTTGTTAATAGATACTATAGTGGATACTGAGAAGCTTGTGCATCAGAGAGATTTGTGGTGATAATAGTATTTTATCTGTTTTAATAGTGCTGTAGGCTAGATTTTGTATTTTTTGTGTACATCTTCCAATGGTTTTCTAGGTTCAAGGTATTTTTGTCCCAGATCTTTGGCTTTGCCAAAGTGATGGACAGACGCAGTCAGATGCAAATATATGAACATGAAGCAAGATTTTACATCCCTCTGATACCATTAATTCTGTGCATAGACCTCTTACTAGAGCAAACACCAACTACTGCCATCTCTACTGACTTCTGATGGTCTGCAGTGGCTGAAACTACAGCCGGCATTAGTTTAAATTCTCACTTCCCTCAGCACTCGGAATAAGAGTCGGATAACAAATGCCATCAATCATACCCCCTGACCACAGAGGCAAATTCAACCTTGTGGCTCTGGTGGCTACTGTGTATATATTTATAGCTATTTTTAAAGCAGAAGACTCACCCTTGCCAAAAAACCTTGATTTCAGCACTAGATATCTGTCTTTCAGGCTCAGATGCCAAGAGCTGCTGCACAGTTTCAGGCTTTTCTAAACCACAGTTTGTCTAGTCTGCATACTCATTTTAGAGTTGCTCATTAAATATAACCTGAAAACGACTGTGGTTAATACCTGTGGAGACTGGATGGTTCAAAAAAACAGATTTTCTTGTGCCTTATTGAATGATTAGTATCCAGCTAGGACAAAATACAGGACTCACATATAAATAAGCTTAATATATGTGTCTATATATATGTGTGTATCAATGAATACTGATTAGCATAATGTCCACAATATTTGTCTGTTCTTAAAAATTGATCTCACAGTTGCAGGACACTGAACTCTACTGAATAGCTCAAAAGGTCACACAAAGATATTTTGTAGATTGTCCTCACAGCGCTTTGAAGGTCTGTTACACAGGCTTTTTTACTGAAATTATTCAGATGCCATTACATGGGGGAAAGCACCGTAAGAGACAGAAATAAATAAACTGATCATTCAGGAAAGCCTCTGTAGATCTGGAGCCATCCCAGGGGTATCAGAGGAGGTCCATCTCTGTTCTGACCAGTAAATGTGACTAGAAGCCTTTAGCTATTTTATTTTTTGTTAACAGCAGAAGAGGAAATAGAGCATTCAGCTCTCTCCTCCTACATGGAATAAAATCAACCTCTTGTAGATCTCAATAGCTGGAACCTCACTGTGAAAGCCGAAGACAAGTTTCAGTTCATTTGGCAGCCATTTGGTCAGCAGTTGGCACATGGTCAGTCCTTGCTGCTATGTTGCAGTGTTCTCATGTAATTGTTACTGTCCATGGCCATAACTGAGCAACTTTTACAACTAAAACTTTTTTCATGTATTCTGCACTCTACCTTTTTCACCTCTCTAAATTTTAAGAAAGATCACCTTGAAATTTTAATTTATGCAACCATAAAAAGCTTAGCTTCACCATCTAGAAAGTATGGGAAACCTGCTTTTAGAATGGTTTTTAGTATATTTTTTTCAATGAATCGTGATGGGTTACCTCTTTTTTACATGAACACATACTACTGAGAAACTATATTTGCTTTTTTTTTTTTTTTAAGTTTTAATGTCTCCTCATATATTTTGAGCTGTTTACCTCTTGCAAATCTATTTCTATCACCGTTTCTAGGGTTATTTGTTGCATGCAGCATGACTAATTCTAAACAGAATCAAAATGGCTTTAACATTGCAATCTGTCTCAATTGCTGATCAGGGAGAAGATAAAACTTTTCTGGGCCCAGGAAAGCAACATGGAAACTTTTTTTTCAGTAACATGGAGCACAGTATCAC
>NW_009648332.1:18413134-18426048 GCF_000708025.1 Charadrius vociferus | reverse complement strand
CTCTTTCCTGGCTTTATTGACAGTCCAAGTATTACTGAGATTCTAAGTCAGCAATATTACTTCAGCACAGCAAAAAACTAACAGCATCGTAGTAAAATGTTTTGCTATGTGCTCATTCATCTCAAAGACCTTTGCTCCCAGGATATAAATAAGCAGCAGATAAAAATGTAGTCAATAATCTGTTGTCTGGATATTGGAATAGTAGTTGTATAATGATGCTATGATTTTTTTTTATGATTTCTATGATGACTTAGATTAAGAAAGAGGGAACCAAAAGTTGATGAGTCATGCTAAAGCAAGTCATGAACAACTCCATTGAACAACTCTGGAGATTTCTGTGTGTAGCTGAACTAACTTATACAGATATAAATGAAACTTGCCTGTATACTGCCTGCTTGTACTCTGGCATGGAGACATTAAAAAGCTTGGAGTAAATTCTCTGCTAGAATTTCCTAGGCAGTAAATAAGTAATTATCATTAGGAATAACAATAATGTGCACCTGTTTTGCCACTGTATATAGATTCAATCTTAATGTCCATTGGTTTTTCTAATTACTTTCAATCACATCAGCCAATGAGAGTAGGCAGGGCTGAGTGTTGTCGGATATCAAACTACTACATAGAAATAACTACTTCTTTGAGGTTATGAACATTAATATATGTCTTTTTTTTTTATTAAGATGTCACGACCAGTCAATTTTTTGCTTCCTTTCATGATACTATTAAGACAAAAAAAAATTAATTAAGGGAGGTTCTGCTATCAAAAAGAATAATGCTGAATATTTTTTAGTTAATTGAATGGATGGCCTTATTAAAAAGAATGAGAATAAAAACCAGCTTAAGAGTTAAGAAAGGACTTTACAGGATAATTCATAATAGAACAGAAGAATTATATTGCCTCTATATTTAAACAGATTTTAAACACTTTGAAAAGCTCTTATTAGGAACTTTCAAAGTAAAAAGTAATTTTGTATAGTGCACTGATATACTTCCTCTCAAATATTAGATTTTCTGGTCTCTGAAGTTCTCACTTTATTGATGCAAATTATTTTAATCTATAGTGAATGTATTTTCTTATTCTGTCAGCAGAAAAAAAAAATTCTTTACTACTAGAAGTCATTACATGCATTTCTGCCTTTTTTAGGGTGAAGACGGTTTTCCAGGATTTAAAGGTGACATGGGCCTTAAAGGTGACCGGGTAAGCATTTATTCATAGCCCATATATTCTTAAAAAGTTTAAGTGATATTACTTTGAAAAGGTCACTGAAATGGACAAATAAATTTAAACAAAAAATATAATAAAAAATCATAGCTTAAATTATTTCTATTCCCTGTGCATGCACAGATTTGAGCTAGAGATTTGGTTCTTGTGAATCAACAATGGCACAGTTATAGAGAGGAAGAGAATGTCAGTCTTGGATATCCTTTTCACTAAGCTTCTTCCTAGAGAATCTCCTTTTCCAGATTGCAAGATCTCCAGTATTTGCCTGAGGAAAATTAATCTACCTGGGATAAAGATGTTTCCATTCCAACCTAGCATTTTGCAAATCTCTGACAAAATGTTGTTTATTTACCCCAATGGGAACTTACTTCCTTTCATAGGAAGTGTTGTGGAGTTTCTAAAAAAAAAACCTCTCACAAGAGGCTCCTGGCCTGTATCTCTTGTCTGTATACATAAATAACTATGAAGTTATTTATAAGTACTAAGTATAAGTACTTTGATACAGACATTTTTCTTTCTATGGATATTCAGAGTGCCTTCACAAGAATTTAGAGAAGGAAAAATAAGAATATGCAGTTTCCAAATGCAGCTCTCTTCAGGCAAGGTGACTGGGCTCGTACACTTGTGAAAGTGCCTAATTTATATGTATTTGCATTTATATAGTGAACATAAGCAGTGGTATTTTCCTAACTGGAAGTTCAACAGGGCTTTGAGCAACCTAATATAGTTAAAGGTGTCCCCACGCATTGCAGGGGGGTTGGACTAGATGACCCTTAAAGGTCCCTTCCAACCCAAACCATTCCATGATTCTAATCTCTATTTAAATTTACTGAAAACTTTTTTTCAAGTAGTTGTATGTAGTCTCCGTAAAATATGCATAAAGGCAATTGTTCCATATTTATAAGGTGGTGTATTTTAGGGAGAAGTTGGTCAGCCGGGTCCACGAGGAGAAGATGGTCCAGAAGGTCCAAAAGGTCGAGCAGGTCCATCTGGGGACCCAGGTGCTGCTGGTCCAGCTGGGGAAAAGGTCAGTAGCCAGTTATCAACATAAGCATGTCATTGCCTCATAACATAGATGGAGCCCATCATCTTCATCACTAAAAAACCAAGTTTCCAGATCTGCAAAATCTTTAGCTACCTAACATTAGTTTTTATGAGACACTACTACAGCAGATCACTGGAGTTCACATCTGAACAAGTACTAGGAATCATTATTTTGTAAGTATACAAAAAGGCATTATAAAACTTTATTGGCATGTAAGGCAGTTAAATTCTTATTCCAAACTATATACAGTGCACGCTAGCTAAGGAAAATATGATGCAAAGAAAATACCCACAAAGCAGGGTACAGGTGCTGCAGGAGAGTGAATTAATATTCACAGTCATATTATGACAAATTGTGACATGAAGATTGTTTTAAACAGAAAACATATCCTGAATAAAAATCCAAAATAGGGTTGGCAAAAGTGAAAGGGGCTGTTAAAAGGGATGACTGAAAAAAGGATAGTGATATGAAATACAGGTGAAAATAAGTGCAAAGATAAGTACAAATCTCTGTAGAATCCTGACCTCAACAAAAAACACTTGAGATTGATATAGAGGAGGAAAAGGGGATGAGGAATGTGTGTGAAGGTACCATATTTTACTGGGTGAGAGCATTAGAAAAGGAAGATGATTTCAGCAGTCGCATTTTGGATAACTGGGAAAGAATGATAAAATAAAACAAAAAGTGATGGTTCAGAAATGTCTATACTGTATTTCACAAAAGTGAGAAAATGCTGATGAAAATATTTCCCTTTAAATTTTTGGGTAACTGTGGCTTTAATGATGAAGGGTGAATTTTACATTTCTTTCTCACTTTCTCTGTCTTTAAAGTAGGGAGTAGTTAGTATTTCCAGCAACATCCCATCTGACATCATGATTAATTATTCTATCTGCCTTTTTATCTATATACAGTTTTTGAAAGTATACATTGAAATGTTAGTAAGTATGTGGTACTACTAAAAAGGTAACAAGGTTCACAGCTAAGAGTTTTGCCAGGAAGAAAAAAATGTATTCAGCAAACTTGGCAACGAACTCTTTTCATCAAAAGTTGCTACATTTTGCAAGTATGTCATTATCAGAAGTTCAGAAAGAAGATAGGGTTATAATTTGAGCCTAATTTAATTCATAAGCTCTTAGAAAAGTATGTATCCAAAACCTCAGTTCACTCACTAGAAAAGAGTTTTATTTTCCTGTTTATTTAACTACTGGGAACTATGAACATATGAAAAAAGAAACTCAGAACTATTCTCCTACATGAAGGCAAGCTGAGTTCACACCTGAAAGCCAGTTCTAACTAGATCAGCAAAACAATCTGGTATAGTAAGCGTCATATTATCTTCACCTACAGTATATTTATATTTTCCAGAAAGAACTGTATGTTTCATGGCAACGGTTGTTTTCAGTATCGCTGACCTGATAAAAATGTAAGAATATTAGGAGTCTTGCAAAAAAATTATATTGTTGTCATGATATCTGCAGACTAAGTAATTGACTGAGGACATCTACAAAATAGTTCATCTTACTCAAGTCTTTATAACCTAAGTAAATAAACCAAAGTAAACCAAAACAAACCAAACTTTTTTTATTGTTGTTAGTTTTTAAATACGGATTTGAGGGTTTTTTTAAATCTTCGTATTCAAATTACTCAGTATAAATATAGGTTCATGTTTTCAAGAATTTCTTCTTCACTATGACATATATGGAACTCTTACAGTCTCAGAAGTCCAGAATATGAAGCTCTAAATATCAGAAGATATTTGAAAAAATTATTGGTGTTGATTACAGTCTTAGCTGGGCTTGGAATTGTAGACCAAATTTTTTCCCTTTTCTACAAATATTTATACCTTTTCTTGACCTTTGAAAGTCAAACATCTGCTGTGGATATTCTCTCGATACTTGGCCAGAATTGAGTGGGTCAGAGGAGAATTCTATGTTGGTCCTGTGATAGTTAGTGCAAAGACTAGAATAATCTTTGTGAATTCTTAGATCTCCCCACAATATTAGGGAAGTGCCTGTAAGACCAGTTATGAATGTCCTATTCCCTTGTCATTCCTATGACTTATTTAATGCAAAGGTACCACTCTGCCATAGTAATGAAAATACCAGGGTAGTCTCCTATTCTCTCTGTTCAGCTGAAGCTGCGATAAGAAAATTCTCTTTCCCAAGTAGGTCTAGGGCTGGATTTACCTAGTAAAGAAAATGCCAAGTATGGTGCCAAAAAAAATGAGGAACATATTGGAAAAGAGTTTATAATCAAAGCATCTGTATCCACACTCAAAACCTAGGCAACTGGGTTTGCTTAATCCTAAATTCAGGGACAAACTTTCAGTGAATTTGGCAAGAATTTGATGCACTGTCGTGCTGCAAAAAATTTCAATTATTGTAACGTGTGCATCTTGTTTCAGTGTGGCACATAACTAGCCACATTATAATTATTTTCATAAATCAAAGAATTCTTCTTTAATAATTTCTCAGCCAGACACATGCACTTACATTAGTATGATAATGCATGACATCTTTATTCATGTGCTGCATTTTTTAAGAATAGACATGATTATTTTGGCAAATTTCCTTTCCCATACAGGTCTCTCCTTCCTCTTTTTCATTATCTAAGGTTACTGCAGACTACAATATTATATTGCATAATCATATCTTTTCCACTGAGATCTTCTCCAAAATGTGATAGTCGAGAACATGGACTGTGTTTAGAATAGGCAAGCAGGCAGATTCTTTCCCAGAGTTCCCATCTTTCAAAGACCGAAACTGCTTTCCCTTGCTTTTGAAGGTGACAAACCATCACTTATCCTCTAGAGGTCTGAAGAGACCAGCTCAATGGGGTAGGGTACTGTATTTCATTTCTAGGAATGGCTAATGTCAGTGTTGATCAGACTGCTCATCCCGTTGTCCTTTCTGACAAGGTGGTAATATTTGTTGACAAATCTGTTGTCAGCAAATAGTCAGTGGGGTACGATTTATCATAGTCTCAAATCGTTTAGAACTATTCAAGAAAAAAGTTGATTCTTCAAATGCCTGTTCCTGAAAATTCTGCGGAGAACAAAGCAGACATCACACAGAATAAATTAAAAAGGATTTCTTCTCACTTAAACCTATTAACACCCTGATTTCTTAGGGAATAGTAACAGTTTAATGATCTCAGCCCCACATCATTACACAGCACTTCATGGTGAAAAAAAAGAAGACACTGATGTATTGGCTTTGATAAACTCATTCATTGGAGTGGGATTTTTATTTAAGTTTAGGGAACCAAGTCCACTGGTGATTAATAGGTAAAATGAGAAATTTATTTAATTGAATAGTATATATTCCATGAAGTATCATCACTCTAAGTACTGGAAAAAATATTTTCTATAGAAGTTTGCTGAACCACTATGGAGGATAAAATAAAATTTAATACTGCCTTCTTATTGTAGGGTAAGCTTGGTGTACCTGGATTGCCGGGATATCCAGGAAGACAAGGTCCAAAGGTAAGCTGTAAATGAACCGTTTATCTTTGCTTTGACATTATTCACAATGGCATGTACTTTATTTGTGTGTTTGGGAAGCAGGGTGTGGGCATCAAAGCAAAGGACTTTTTTCACATTTTCTTTCTTGACAATCATCTTCTGAAGTAAAACCTTAAAAAACATTGGATCGCTAAAGCAGGCTTTTTAAGGAGGACTACCTTTCCTCTTAACGCTACTGCCTTCAAACCTTTGCCATCCTCTCATGGGTTGTGTTTTTGTGCGAGCATCACACTGGCATCCATTAAACAATTTGAAAACAAAGAAACTGATGATATGCTTGAAAGAGAATGGGCACTATATTCACCACTAAATGAAGGCTGATAGTGATGGGAATTTTCCATGTGATACAAGGATTCCATTTGTGTCATTACTGCTTCTTCCATAGAATAAGCAGAATTTCTCTGAAACATATAATTTACAATTTTCATTATGTTTTCCTTTTGCTTCCATTAAGACAACCATGACAAAACCCAACCCTTAGTTGATTTATGTACCTAGATCTATCCTTCAGCTATCTTTCATGTTTTGATTGCAATTGAAAACCATATAGGTGGCTTCTGGTTTAAGTGAAGGATTATATTTTTAAAACATCTTAATGAAACATATTTTTAAAAAGACCGTCCTAACACAGCTTTAGGAAATGGCCATGCTAAATTAATTGCAAACCCTCTTTTCTGAGATTAGCAAGAAAGAAAAAAAATGGACTAAAAACATAAGTTTACAGACATTTCCCAGTGTAGAGGAGGCCATTAGGGAGACATTTTCTGTCCAGACTGTCTCAGATGACTCATCCAGGGAAATATCACAAGTAAAAGAATCCCTTGCTCCTTCTACACAACTGAACAATCAACCTGCAGTAAAACCCTCAACTTTGCTCTATTTTGGGATCTATTTTTATTTTCAAATTTATTTTCTTTTTGGAAGAAGTACAACTTCCTGGCTGGCTAAGCAAAGTGTTTTTCTGACTCTGGCCTATACTTTGGCCCTTGTCAGTCGAGTGAATGAACTATCTGTGTAATTCTTATTCATTGAACACTCTGTGTTAGTGAAAAATATCAAAACCATCTATGGAAGGTATTCAAGAAAACTATTCGCCTTGAGAGACGTGGGGTTTTGCTTCTGTTTCTTAAATGTCTGAGATTTCAGTCTCTTTTTGTTCTCCTTTAGAACTGTCTTTTGAAAAGTCTAAGGTCAAAGAGGTTTACATTATTCAGTTCTAAGAACAAAAATGAGGTAACACTTCAAATAAAAGTTGATTGATTCTTTTTTCAGCAAAGACTCGATCAAGAATTTCATTACATTAAATTTTTATCACATTAAAATTGAAAATAGTTCTCAAGCTGAATTCACTGTTTGCTTTTCTAATTTGTCACTTAAACTTCGAAGGAAGAGTACTGACAGCTACAATACATCAACTCACTAGAGACTTGTTTTGAAACTTATTCACAGTCTAGTTCAAATTACCATAAGGGAGAGAGAAAAAAAGAAGCAGCAGAAAAACATATTAGCTGTGTAGAGCAAATAAGAAATCTTGTCCCAGTATTGTCAAGAAGGTTCACACTGTCATTTTTGTTGTCACTTGCTTTTCATTATTTTTCTTCTGAGAATTGTTCTTAAGAGTACTGCCATTATCTGGTAACTTTCACTATATTCTTTTCTTCTGTCCAGTCCCTCTTGATTAACACAATTGCAAAAAGTTCTGTATATATAAGATATTTACAACCAAGTCATGCTGGTTAATGCCTGATCATTAGAATTTGTTTTTACCTCTGCCCTTTTAATTATAAAGAACACGCTTGGGATTCACAGAGTAGAATTTTCACAGTTTTATTCACATTTTAAGTTATTACTGGTGAAGAATTAAAAAGAAAGAAAGGAAGGAAGGAAAATCTCTTACTTTTCTCTCACCAGTGAATATCAGTCAGGTTTCCATTAGAATCGGTGTCAGTGAAGTTTTACTGCCCCTGAGTCCTTAATGGATAATTGGAATGACTGTGTTAAACAAGATTCATTACAAGGAAAACATAAGTAAGAATAAGAGAAAAAAGGAAAAAAAAATACTTATTGATGTTTCAAAGAAGAGCACCAAGAAATTCTATTTTAAGTTTTTGTTATATGCATTTTATCTGCCGCTAAAATACTAATAGCAAGCTGCACAGATATAGGTGCATTATCACAGCAGGGAGTCTGGCCAGTAGTTTTAGTGGCTGACCAAACTAAACACTGCTTTTATTTTCATCTCCAGTCACTTAAAAGTATATTTAATCAAGTCTATCACCTCTTTGACCCCAAGTCTCGTATGACAAATTAACACCTTGGCAGGTAACAAGTATGCTGTCCCTCTGGACCCGTATACCAGAAATAAAGAATAGTACTGTTCAGATTAGACTGGGCAGTTAGCAGGAGGAAAGGGCAGAAAAAAGGAGAAGTGGGAATAATGTCTGGAAGCAGTTTCTATATATAGAATCAAGTCAGATAATCTCCCCATAAATTCTACTTACGAGATGAGCATATAAGCACATAAACAAATTGCACGTATCAGTGACACGAGACTCGCCAGTGGTCAGTTTACAGTGAATAAAGCACCTGAAGTAATTTACAGCTCAGTAAAGTGAATAGAGGACCCATGTTCACATGTGGCAACACCTTACGTTTATTTTGAATTAAGTTACTTTGTAAAAGAATTATTATACTGTGAGGCAACAAGGCCGTGTTTGTTCCTCTTCGTTATGATACAGTTATTTCTAGTGGGCTGTTACTGGTAATTTCTTTCCTACTGCTAAAAATGGTGCAGATTTAATGACTACATTATTGTCCAATAAGATGACAAATAATGTCCATTCTATACATTGATTTTTTTAATGCATTCTGGACTTGAGGCGTTATGGTAAGTTAATTTACAGCTATTCATCAGAGCTGTCATACTTGCAAGTTTGATGTGTAGAATGTACATGACTTTGGAGATGTGCTTTACATGTAAACTAAATGTTGGCTGTGCTACTGTTTTACTATTGATATCCTCTGATATTTGCATTTCTTATGTAGGGCTCAACTGGTTTCCCAGGATTTCCAGGTGCCAATGGAGAGAAAGGTGCAAGGGTATGATAATGCATGACACTTAATTAACTTTTGGAACTCAGTGCTATGGGAAGTCGCTGAAACCTAAGGATACAAGCTACTATCCAAAGAACTACAAAAACAGGCTTTTTACACTTAAAATGAATCTCTACAGTTATGTAAAACAGGACATACTGAGACACTAGTTCTCATTCTTTAAGGTATTAATCTAAATTTACAGGAACTCACTTTCTCACTGCGTATGCTACCACAATTGTATATTTGAAAAAGAGAAAAGAAATCACCTTTGCTGAAGCATCTTTTTTGACAATATAGCTGAGTGAGCTGGGAAAGACTATTTTCATGTATCCCATGAATTATCCTGCTACCATGCAATTTGCCCTCAAGGAGATTCAACTTGTATTTCATAAGTATTCTGATTTGCCACCAGCTTTTTTATAGGCTGAGCTTTGAAAATGCGAAATATACCTGACAAGATGAAGAACATGCACTATTACATATATTAAAAATAGATACAAAATGACAGCTTTTTCTCCTTTGTTTACTTGAAGCAGGTGAGGGAAAATCTGTTATGCATATTCTTCAAACTCTAAAAATGAAATACAGGTTAGAAAGAAGGTCACTGTGATGTTGTGTCTAAAGCTCAGTTGAACATAGCAGAACATACTGTTAGAAAGATTATAAAATTAAGAGGAGGAGTCAGAATTCCTGGATGATAGCAACTTAAAGTCTAACTGAAGTAATGTATGTCATTGTTGTTAAGAATCCTTTTTAATTTGCAGCATGAAAACAAGCAGAAATTCATTATTTTAAGGTGAAATATATGAATCCAATTGCATTTGTATTGCTTATGTATGGTTTAAATTGTTCTTGTATTATTTTAGCTAAGATAAAGATATATTGTTATGGACAGACACAAGCAATAAAACAACGTTCAGTTCATCCTTAGGAAAAATGAGACATGACTGCTAATCAAGACATCAAATTTAAAAAAACAAGCAAAATGATAACATGAAAGAGCAGACTTAAAATTATGAAAATCTAATTATATTGATCTGTTATCAGGGCTTCATAAAGCTTTCAATTCAGATAGGATACTAACCACATAATTAATACCCTCAAACTGCATGCATACTTAAGTATTATGCTCTTCATCAATGAGACAATAACTGCTGGTTTTGTAATGTGAATCAGATATTATTAATCTTGCCCAAAGGGATTTCATTGTGGTTTATGCTACCATGCACACTGGTACTAGGAAAGACAGTCATTGTCCCTGAGAAGTTTACAAGCTGTGTAGCACTTTAAGAACAACACATAATTTTCATTTTGATAAGTGAAATCAAATCAATATTAGAACCCCCCCCCCAAGAAAACACCCAAGAAAACAGGTGTGTGCATTTAATTGGTTTCCAATAAAAGCAAGCTTTATGCTAAAACATCTGCTGATTTTCTGTTTCTGTTGCATTTATCTCAGAGACTAGAAAGTATCAGTCATCAGGTTCCTTCTTCTACCTGAAAAATACTCTATTGAGTTTTAAGCCTCTTTGCATTAGAATGCACATCAATACTTATGCTAAGCCTAAGGAAAGAAATCTGTTGAGTATGATTAGCAGATATATTGAAGCAAAAAATTAAGTGCTAGTATTCTAGCAAGTTCTGTATCTCTGTGCAAGTGTGCAGAATCCTTGTAGGTATCACAGTCCCTGTTTCTGTTATTTAAAAAAAAAAAAAAAAAAAAGAGAGGCTTGCCCTTTCTTTTCTCTGTTAACCTATGGAGCTGTCCATGGGAACCTGGGAACTTTGTCTTCAGGTTATATTGGAAATGATGCCAAGTCCTTTAGACTACTGCAGAGGCACTCTGCGTGTTGTGTGCCATCTTCACTACCATTTTAAAGTAGTTTAAAATGTTCTAATGCCTATGACAGAATCTGACTCTGAGGCAAATTTAGCGCATTTAGCTATAAGTCTCAGTGAACTCAGAAAGACAATCAATTTTATCAAGGAACATCACTCTGTAAATTGAAATGCAAAGTAGATACTAAAGGATAAAATAACATTTAAATCTAAGGCAGTTGCACTCTGTCCCCACTTTAGTAAAAAAAAAACAACCAACTTTATCTCACAAAAACAGTGTTTGCTAAGATGATTTCTGTGAACTTTTCTCTACAGGGATTACATGGCAAACCAGGCCCCAGAGGACAGCGAGGACCAACAGTATGTACTTTTGCTTTGCAGTTTGGAGGCTTTT
The DNA here is from genome assembly GCF_000708025.1 of Charadrius vociferus. Classification (NCBI taxonomy): domain Eukaryota; kingdom Metazoa; phylum Chordata; class Aves; order Charadriiformes; family Charadriidae; genus Charadrius; species Charadrius vociferus. Next base: position 18,414,929 of record NW_009648332.1, on the reverse strand, counting down.
CTATATTAATTGCCTCCACTGTACTGTGAAGAATTATTTTGGTTTGATTATATTACGCAATAATTATCCTCAAGTGCATGTGTATTGAATTGACAGGGTCCAAGAGGCTCAAGAGGTCCCAGAGGTCCCACTGGCAAGCCAGGTCCAAAGGTAATTGTTAAGCACACTGCGTAGATTGGCTACAGGCTGTTTCTTATAAATAAAATAGATGTCTAATCTTTGAACATATTGTCTTTCCTTTCTAGGGTACTGCAGGCAATGATGGTCCTCCTGGCCCACCAGGTGAAAGGGTATGTGAAAGCTATGTTGTTTTTCCCACTATGTAGGAGTGTGATTTGAGGGTGGGTTTTATTTTCAGTTCTCCCTCTCGTGTCTTTGCCCTTCTTTGACCAGAGTAACCAGAACTAACAAAACCTCAATTCCAATGATGCTTTGCACAGTAATGAATGGTGTAACTGAAGTTTGCTGAAAGCTTCTTTTATCTGCAGCTCAGTTTTGTACAAATAGAACACAGAATACATACACACTTTGTATTATATCCATGCACTTTGTATATATCCATGCAAATGACAGTTGTACTTACCAGCCTATACTCTTAAGAATGCACCATTTACTGCAGCATACTGCTTGTTTATGGGATTTACAAATCACTCAAGCCATGTCCAGAAGTTTCTTTGTTGAAGCATCTGATATTTTTGTTCTGATCAGCTAAGAAATCCCTTCAACCTACTTTCTGGATGCTTGAGAAATCCTATTGTGCTTGCTAAAATAAAATTTTCTGCTTGCTATTACATTACCAATCAATACACAAATCCAATATGCAGTCAGCCCATTACACAGCAGTATATAGAAAAACAATATTAATAAATCAGATTTGTAATAACAGCACTGGAAAACCAACTCAGATAGTTTAAGTGGACATGCTCTCTGCTGAAGTATTTTTGCAAAGCTTAAGAACAAACTTTTCTTTTGTAGTCATAATTCATTAAACTGCTAACTCTTTTCATGTAGAGAATCTATAAATCTTTTCCCAGTACGCACGCTCAAGGCCCAGTGATCTCCAGAAGTCTTACTGCTCAGGAGGGAGTTCCTTGTGCATTTTCCCCTGGTCCATAATGTTGCTTTGTTACACTATTTCGTTGTTTAATACATACACACTTGGTGTAACAATACTGGCAGAACAACAGAAAACTGTTTTTGCTAGAATGACTAAGCAAACTGGAAAAGGAAAAAGGCCATAGGATCAGACCACATGGTTTGATTGATTACTAGAGGTAAGGACACCCATAAAACTATAACAAGAGCATGGCGTGAGTGTGTTCTAGAAATCTCAAATTTTCAGTTTGTGTGTAAAAGCAATTAAGGTTAATTTTGTTTAATTTATCCTTAGCAGTTGCAAGTAGAGTTTTAATAAACATCTGTCTGCTATACAAATGTAAAGGAATGCACATGCCTGCATATCTAATTTTTCTGCTTAAGAAAAGGATTCCTTTCCTTTTGACTGAAAGCATTAAAGCATATGCCAAAAAAAATACCAAGTACACTGGGAACAGAACTTTTAGTCTACTAAAAACCTTTCATACTCATCGTTTTAGGTCTTTCATTCCTGAAGCAGAATATTACTTAACTGTCCAAGCGACTGGTTAGTCTAGTGGGACAGTGGTTCTTGCAGTAAGGAGGAGAAGTAGGACAGAACAGAAGGAAAGTGGAGGACTGGAGAACTAGACAGTAGCCAGTGGTTATAGAAGGCAACAGTCCAAGGGAGGCTGCAGTAAGAAGTGAAAGTACCTCTATA
>NW_009648332.1:18402483-18413104 GCF_000708025.1 Charadrius vociferus | reverse complement strand
TAAGTGGGAAGTTTGGGTGAAACAGGAATGATGTGGCAAATAAGAGAGAGACACAGGGCCAGAAAGCTGGGATTCAAGAGAGGAATGAGTTAACTAGGATGCTGAATGTGGAGAACTAGGCATAGTCCAAGAAAGGGAGGAGGAACATCAGAGGTAGACTACCGTGAGGTGAATAGCAGAGCCTCGTGAAGGAGGAGTTTGTTGACAGCTCCAAGAGGTTATGAGTAAGAGAAGCTGTGGGGTGACTGAAAACGATGAGCAGATCAATCCAAGATGAAGGCAACCCCAGAGAGAAACTGATTATAGCAAAGAGATGAAGAATCGCAGAGCACCACATCTCATATCACTTGTGTAATATAAGTGTGAGGTATCTATTTCCTTCCCAATAGGGGTGAATTTCAGCCAAAAAATAAAACTGTCATTTCTACTCCGCTGAGACTATTTCAGGTACCAGTCATGTAAACATTAAATAATCTGTCCTGTGTAACTACTGTTAAAATGAAATTTAATGACAAAAACGAAAATGTAATTTTGATGACATGCTGTTAGCATTCTAGTGCTTTTTCTCACATAATCCATCAATCCAGTGGCTTGAAATCTGTGAATAAAAAGAACGCAAATTTTCTTTCCTTAAAAAGCCTCAAGATCAAAGTACAGTGGGAATTTATGAGAAAGATGGTGCAACTAACAGTAAAACTTTGAGTTCATAGAATCATAGAATGGTAAGAGTTAAAAGGGACCTTAAAGATCATCTAGTTCCAACCCCACTGCCATGGGCAGGAACACCTTCCACTAGACCAGGTTGCTCAAAGCCCCATCTGACCCGGCCTTGAACACTTCCAGGGGTGGGGCATCCACAAGTTCCCTAGGCAACTTGTTCTAGTGTCTCACCACCCTAAGAGTAAAGAATTTCTTCCAAATAGCTAATCTAAATCTACCCTCTTTCAGTTTAAAACTGTTACCCCTCATCCTATTGCTACATTCCCCGATAAAGAGTCCCTCCCCATCTTTCCTATAGGCTCCCTTTAAGTACTAAAAGGCTGCTATAAGGTCTTCCCGGAGCCTTGTCTTCTGCAGGCTGAACAACCCGAACTCTCTCAGCCTGTCTTCATAGGAGAGGTGCTCCAGCCCCCTGGAGTTGTGCCCTTATAACCCAATTCCTGAGAGGGACCAGTCGCTTTCATTTCTTTTGTTTAGTAGCTGAATCAATTTTAATTGTTTTCCTCTATAAAACTCCTTAATTTTTTTTGGAAACTTTATGCTTTATGTTATACCCAGAAGCAAATGAGGAAAGGTTATTTGTTTATAGAGACAGCAGAATGAAAAAAAAAAAAACAACAAAAAAAAACCCCACAAAACCACCAAACCCTCATATTTGAGCGTTATGGAGGTTTCAGAAACAACCTTACACCTGTTTTGGAAGAGAAAATAAAAATGATGGATGATGCAGGAGGATCACAAAGATTTCTTCCTTTACCTGGCACTTCTTAGTTGACTCAGATTTAGTATTACAGTATAATCAAGGTCTACCCTTGACTAAGATTCACATAAGGGCAAATTCTCCCAGGCTGGGCACAAGGGATCCTCTCCCACAGCTACGTTCACACACTGCTTTGCGTACTGCGGGAGGCAGCCATGCTCTGGAAGTGAGCCTGGGCTCTAATGAATGTGGCTTATGGAACTTAGAGTGCTTTAGCAGAAGAGCAAAACGGTAGCACAATTCGGGACATGTAGCCTTCTGCTTCAAGTCTTTTGCATCAAACTTCAAACCAACGTTTCTCACATAAGACAGCTGATGTCTTAGCAAAAGCAGACATCATATACCAAGTTGAATAGGATAAAGTTTGTGACTTTATGACTAGGGTACATGGCTCTGCTGTGGGACCACATAGAATAAATAAGGTTTTCCAGGTTGCTACTCTTTGACTTAGCACACTAAAAACTAAACAGGAAAAAATATTTTAATAAGCTGACATAGTCCCTTTAAGCATATTGGCAATAAATTTTAAAAGCTGGCCTCCATTTTGTCCGGTGACAACTTTAGAAACAGTCACATAAGCTAGTACTTTGTGTAAATATCTATGTGTATAGGTGTATGTGGACATACATGTATGTACACATGTATATGGATATACTCATACATATGCATACACAATGGACTAATTCACATGATCATCTTTAACTAAATTTGTAAAACTATGCTGCATGAAAATTTTCTCTCTCCATATATATGTGTATAACAACACTATATAAATAAAATGTTCATGCATCATGGGTTTTTTTCAGCTATCTCAACTACTTTTCATGATAGCAAGAATGTTGTATTTAGGCCCTGGTGACTCTGGAAGGCTTATTCTATTTGGAAGTTTGTACTATTGTACTGGTTTGAAGCATTGTCAGAGCGTAAGAACTGCCAAAGATGAATGTTGGACTCAAAAAGACCACCAGACTATTAATTAATTTCCATGTTTTATGCAACACAGAAAACACTGTTTTTTACTCACAGTTGATTCCTACTTTGTTATGCACAGTTTCAGGGGTCAGACGCAGTCATACTTAATATAAGCAGTTTTTCTTTTTTCTAACTACATTCCTACATCAGCAGTATCACTCTCAGGAAATCCCCTCCAGTGTCTATGCATGTCAATTTTTGCTGCCAATATTTATGACAGTGGAGCTGAGGCTTTATACGTGTATCCAGACATTATGTACAGAGTTCATATATTTTATAATTGAAGCAAACTTTTCAATGCAGTGTTATGGCAGCTAGAGTAAAACTTTACGTGTTTGGTTGCCTTTATGCTAGGGACCACAAGGACCTCAGGGACCTGTTGGATTCCCTGGACCAAAAGGACCTCCAGTAAGTATCTTTTTGGTTAAGTATCTGCAACTACAGGGATGTCATTTTTCATACAATGTTTCAGAAGTTAATATTTGAAGATTTATTTAAGGGACGGTTTATGTATAGGTTACAAATACGCTTATTGAGTTTTAAGGCTAAGACAAGAACTCACATATTGAAAATGATCATTGGTGCAGCTTATGACATTCAGCATAATATACTAAACTGCATATTTTCTTGTATGTTGATGCCGATGTCTAGATGACAGACTGAGTTTTGGCAAAATATTACTTTGCTGGTGTATATTTTCTTTTAACGATTCATTGAGGAAAAAAATGAAGGAGACATTCATTAGTAGCAGAAATGTATAGAAGTAATAGCACATTTGAGCTGGAGTCTGATCTAGTTATACTGGTCTTCTAGTGGGTTTCTGTGCATGTGGAGTAAGTACAAAAGCATTAAACCACCCATGATTTTTTTTACCCATGCATTTTTTATTTTGTTTCCAGTGCCAAAACCTGAAATTTTGTCAAATACTCCTGTAATGCTCAGTTTTATGTTAACTGAGTCATTAAGCGAAGAAAAATGGAAGGGAAGTATGGGGAGTTTCCATGATTTCTGAATTTACAGAAACCCATTTTGAACATGCATGCATTTGACAATCTAATAGTCACTCTCTAAGCAATTGCTAACACACATCAGACTGCACAAGAAGACGTATTATTAAAATCATAGCTAGCTGATACAGGAGCAGTTAAGCTGTACTGAAGACTAGTCTAGAAAAAACAAAGAGATAAGAGATTCTTACAGCTAATTGCATACTTTTTTCCATAATTAAGGGTGTCTAAGAAATGCTTTGATTTATGTATTTTACAATTTCAGGGGCCACCTGGAAAAGACGGCTTGCCTGGGCACCCAGGACAGCGGGGCGAGACTGTAAGTAAATGTACTCTACTGTGTTAGTGTTGTAAACCTCCCCAGAGACAACAGATAAAATGGAAAGAGCCTGGGACTGAGAGGTTATATAACTCTACTTTTCTTATGGTTGATAGGTTGGGCATGGGAAAGCTTTATTTTGTTTCCATGCTACAAGCGTGAGGTTATTCTGCGCTATGCCTGGTTAGTAACATCACAATGAGCTTAAATAGTCAATAGAAGTAAAGGAAATTAATACTCAGATCTCAATTTTAATAAAGATTTGTCAGGCAATTACTATATCATTCTTTTCTCACTGAATGCCATGTAACATAAATAATAACATAGCAAAAAGTCTTATTAAAGGTAAGCAGCTCGGAAACTCAAAAGACAACACCTTTGGAAAGTAGGATAGGGAATATTTCAACCTGTGAAAAAAATCTTAAATTTTGAAACTGTACCCTATGTAATTCCCCTAAGAATCACGAGTAAATTCTGGCAGCAAAATGAAAAAATTAACATGTAACAGGTTTAATGGAATTATTTTAAAAAAACTCTCTACTTCTGTAGTGCCAAAACCTTATTCATATCCCACTGAAAAAATAAAGAAAATTCTTACTTGGATTTTTCAGAGCTAGAGATAGCCATAAATGAATTTAGAGAGAAATTTTCTCAGCATGTAGAATGTGGTTTGGTTTCCAACGTCACTGGAAATCTGTTAGTGACTGCTGAGTCACTTCCACTGATGGAAGGGGGACCACAGAGCTTGGAGTAACACATCATTCTGAAAAACGGTATTTTCTTCTGCTAGTACTGTGGCGTTGTAATGCTCTGCAATGATAATGGCTTTTTTGTGTGAGAAACATTATTGACTACATCTTTGTTGCTGAAAAGACTAGTCTTGTGTACTGTAAGAATGAATTTAAATCATTGTTTAGAATGCAGGATGCTCAAAATTGTTCTTTAGTCTGATAAGAAAAAGCACAGCTACTATTTTCCCTTTAATCTTATTTACTTGAACATGAGTCAGTAATGTGCCATTACGGCAAAGAATGCTAATAGTATCCTGGGCTACAGCAGGGTGATCATTCTCTTCTGTTCAGCCCTGCTGACGCCAGGAGCATCGTGTCCATCTCTGGGCTCCTCAGTCCAAGAGAGAGCGAGCTACTGGAGAGAGGTCAGCACAGGGCCGCTAAGATGATTAAGGGACTGGAGCATCTCTCCTGTGACTGAAGACGGATAGAGCTGGGACTGTTTAGCCTAGAGAAGAGAAGGGCCGGTTCAAATCTTATCAAAGTATATAAATACCTGAAGGGAGGATGTAAAGAAGATGGAGGCAGGCTCCTTTCAGTGGTGCCCAGTGACAGGACAAGAGGCAATGGCCATAAACTGAAACAAAGGAGGTTCCATCTGAACACCAGGAAACACTTTTCCACTGTAAGGGTGACTGAGCATTGAAACAGATGATCCAGAAAGGTTGCAGGGTCTCCATCCTTGGAGATATTCAGAAGCCATCTGGACATATTCCTGGGCAACCGGCTCTCAGTGTCCCTGCTTGAGCAGGGAAGTGGAACCAAATGACCTCTAGAAGTCCCTTCCAACCCCAGCCATTCTATGATTCCATGATTCCTTGATTTCACTCATGACTAGAAATGAAAGACGCAAAGTACAATGAAACTATGGACTCTGGTACTGTGTGATATTTGGACCAGGTTCCTCTGGGTTCAATCAATAGTATGGTTCTCTAATTTTTTATTTCCTTTGGGTTTAGTAGACTTAGATTGATATAAAACGTGAGTGACAGGAGAAAATGCAGCTTTTCATTGGCATTGTTTTCTGCCCTGTGTATATATGTGTATTGGGGCCAGAATTATTTTAAAAATATTTTTCCCCCATGGGTTCTCATGTATATGTTTTTGTAGAAGAACAGAATTTTTTAAAAACAAAAAGTAGACTTCTTGACTTTTTTTTAATGAACATTTCCATTTCAGATTTTTTAAAAATGTATAAATCAGAAAACTTTCATTACACTCACTGGTAAATCAGGGTCTTAAGAATTCTGTTTCTTATTTAAGCGTATATCTCATTAAAGCTCAGTGGTGCATGTGGGCATTATAGCAATTAGGGAATAAGGCTAAGAGACATAATCAAGCTTAAAAAATTAAAGAGCCAGATTCCCAGATTGCGCTCTGCAGCTTGCTTATGGAATAATAAGCATATGTTGATAGCAACTGGGTAAGTTTTAGTGGAGAAAAGGCTACAGCCTCTTCCCCCAGTAAGCCATATGCACTTTGAAAAACTGCCATTGTTTGTTGAAATTTTAGACATAGGAACAGTAATATGATAAATAATTTGAAATATAAGTGTAGGAATAAACTAGATAATGAAAACCAATATTAAGCTAATTTGTCCTTAGAAGTGATTATAAATTTCAGTGATATCAGTCTCAGACTGGCAGGAGGCATCAGCTGCAGCGATTATTAGATTGTCTGGTGTTATGCAAGAATTTAGTGTTTCATGCCTGTGAAAGGATAAAAGAGAAATATACCAGTTGTTTCATCTATTATAATTAATCAAGGAGCTCCTTCTTCCTACAAAAACCTCAGGTTTATTAAATTGTCTTTCACAGAAAATAGGAAAAAAAAAGGAGGCTAATTAGGCACTTACAAACACATGCATGACACGTTAGTGTAAATTTTTTAATACTAAATATTTTAGATGAATTCACGGGATGTTCAGGTTATCTTGAGTATTTGCTGCTGAAATCTCCTTTGATTATTACTTCTTTTACAAATCTGAACCTGTAGGAATAGATAAGCTGGTGACATAAGAGAGAAAGCAGAGTAGTGAAACCATCATTAGCATCAAGAATCATTGAATATACTGCAAAGTATCAGTGCATTCTGCAAACCTGGGAATAGCAGATCTTCTTAAGGTACTTTCAGGAAATGGGTAATACCCAACATTCCTTCGTATTTCCTTACAATAGGCTTCAGAAGAAGCTTTGACTGTGCAAATGAAGGGACACATGAATGATTCCATCTATAGCAATTCTGTTTTTCAGTCATTAGAGCAAAGGGGGACTTCTGTATTTGTTTTTAATCTGGATCATTTCAGAAGTCTGAGAGAGTGCCTGAACAGTTATGGGCCAAACTGAACCATGATAATGTCTGGCTGGCAGCAACAAGAGAATCAGATTGAGGAAGGCAAAACAAGCTCAAACCGGATCTGATGGAATGGGGCAACTGTCAGTGAGACTGTGCCCAGAGGAATGCTGAGCAGGGCCCACCATTTATAAGAAATACAGGCCAGATGACACCTTTGTTTTTATATAGGTGAGCACAGTAGGAGGCAGGTATAGGCTGTTAGGGGATACTGTGTGTAATCCTAGATATGGTACAGCAGTGAATGCACTCTCCTAACTTTATGCAGCAACACACTTCCAATATTTGAAAGAAATAATTTAGTACATTTCGAAGATACCTTAAACGGCGCTACTATAAACTGAGGTTGTCATTCAGCTTATGGACTAATTTTCCATGGAAGTCTGGGGCTATGTTCTGGTTCGAGGTAAAACAGAACCGATTTTCTTTTCAGTAATTTTACTTTTCAGTTAAGCCTCGTCTAACTCTCTGATATCAATGGCATATTCTTCAGACAGTGTCTCCTACCAGAGTGATGAGGCCTGATGTTTATAGTTAATACCAAGGAATGGTACGCAGAGAGGCTCTTGCTTATACTTACTGATGTAACACCCAAGGGCAGCTAACTTTGTTGTGTGCCACATTGGACAGTCGGAAGCAGAAGAACGTAGAGGGGTTGCACCTGCAGGGAGGAGTAGGCAGGACAGGTGGTCCAAAACTGACCAACAGAGTATTTCATCCCATCTGTATCATCATGCTCAGTATAAAGCTGAGGGATCAAAGGAGTCTGCCTCTTTTCTTCAATGGCTGGCGTCAGAGGAGGACTCTGTTCATCTGCCTTTGATCCCAATCTGTGCATTCCTAAATCCTGTTCCTGACGTCAGTTTCCATCCACCACTGAGTCTATTCTGAGACTTTCCCAGTGCCTGCCGATGGCATGATCGTCACCCTGGGAGCTCAATATTGGTTTGGCATACATTGCATATATTTAATTATTTTCTTTTTTGATACTATTATCTTTTCTTTTTACTATTAACATTTCATTAAATTAGTTTCAGTTTTCTTTTCCACCCTTAAGTAGCTCTCTTATTTTCTCTCCCTTCTCTTCTGGGAAGAGAGAGAGAGGTAGGTTAAAGTGAGCATCTGTCATTCATTTATTGGCCAGCCCAGCCCAAACCACAACAGGCTACTGATTAGAAAATGAAAATTCTGTCAAATTTGCCAGTGTTTTGAAAACCTGTCACAAAAAAAAAATTCTTTTCTAGTCTCTGCTTCCCACTTTTGTCATCATATCAATTTCTCATTAACTTCATTTGTTTGGTGGCACTCATGCTGCCTTTTTCACCATCTCTATATAACTTTCATCTTCCCTGGATCTCTATTTCTTTTCATTTGCTTTCTGTCTAACCTCCTCTTTATCTTTAATGTCCCTCCAACTTAATCCACTATCCGTGTCTTCTCTTTCTTTAAAGAGCGTTCTGTGTCTGGCTTTATGATTTGTAATGCACATATGTAAAAAATGTATTTTCAGCTATCTTTTAGCTGCATCACTTACGCATACAGACTCACCTAATCAAGTTCACCTAGAGAGATCTGTAAAATTGACTGGAATTTTTACTGCTGTACCACCTCAGAGAGATTGGAACTGATAGAGATAAGATTAATCAGTATTTCACTTGTAAGTATACACAGGAAAAAAGAATTTCTCATTTTTATTTCCTGAGGAGAAGGAATGTGTGACATGGAATTTCTCTTTCTCCTCTTCAGCACAGATATGAATTACACTCTTCTACATCTTGTCTTCAGTAACATAGTACTCTATGATTATTTCACAGGGTTTTCAAGGAAAAACCGGTCCTCCTGGTCCTGGTGGTGTTGTTGGCCCTCAGGTACATCCTTTAATTTCATAGTTAACTTCATAAGACAAATATTTAATGGTTATATTATGGCTAAGGCAGTTGCTTGTGTTGTATTAAAAGGACCATATTGATGGTTATATTAACTTTTGTAACAAATTATGCATAAAAGTTTTAGAAAGGTGTACTTAGTAATCATTAGTGATTCCACAAAATATGCAAATATTGGCGGTACGTTTCCACTACCTTTTTTGTGTGTTTTCTTCATGTGATTATGAAGTTGGTGGTTTGCAGAAGTCAAGAAGGCAGAGTTCTCTACCATGAAATAGCTTAGAAAAAGCTATGGAACATGTGACTCCCTTGTCAGGGGCCAAATTTCTGTCACTTTTAGATTGTGGAGAGATTCACTATCAAAATTTCAGTTCATCTAACCTTACTTATTTGCAACAAAATCAAGCATGTGGATTTCATCAGCTTTTTTAGGTAATACCCTCAGTGAAACTTTTCTGCTAGTGCATCTTTCAACTCTCCTACTTTCCAATTCATGTTATTCAGAAAAATAACAGAACAGACAGCGTTTGAAGACATGCATAGTACATGGATTTCCCTCCCATGTCCTTTTTGTAACCTCCTCCCATATGTGGGTATGCACTGCGTTTTAAAGCTTCATTGCTTAAGAAGCAAGGTCAGGATTCCACTCTTTGGAAGCTGTACAGACGTGTCTGCAAGCAGAATGCAATGCAAGATTTATTTTATAGGACAAAGATATTTTGTAAGTCAGCTTTGCCTGAAGGGAAGGTGAGGAATGCATGCTTCACCAGTGGTCATATTGTTTTGTAACAGATACTCACAACAGCTGAATATTAAGAATCTGCTCCTCCCCATCACCCCCCAAGACATTAAATACCTTGAGATGACTGAAATTTTTCTTTTGTGCTTAGGGTCCTACTGGTGAGACTGGCCCAATTGGTGAAAGAGGTCATCCAGGTCCTCCTGGCCCACCAGGTGAACAAGGCCTCCCAGGTGCTGCAGGAAAAGAAGGTGCTAAGGTATGATGTGGCTTTGAGGAACAAATTGGAAGGGACAGATAAATTGCTGACAGTCGCACATTTCAAATCATGCAGAACATGCATAATAAAATTAGAATGTACAATATAAAATCACTATTAGCATGTTTCACCCAGACAGATTTTTAAGATTGGAAGATTCCAGTTTTAGACGTATGTCTGCCTCCATTGAAATAATGCAAAATCTCTTGAGCCAATAATTAGTATTTTTGTAATGAAAAATAAAAAAAACGGTTTACACATACCACACATTCATTATGAAAATATGTAGTAATGACATGATCACACCAAGGTGGAACACTGTGCATTGGTATTTAAAGTAAGATGTGTAGTACTTGCTACAGGGCAGCATTTCAGTGACCAGATTTAGCTCTTTGCTTACTTTTTGGCCACCCCTGGGGCACAAGAAAAATATTGCTTATCTAGTAATTCTAGTAATGTCTAGTAATCTGTAATTCTATTCAATATTCCATTTTAAATAGGCATTGTAAATTTTTAATGCCTTTATCTTTAAACATACTTTTATGGCTTGCTGTCTTTTTCACTAATTATATCCTATAACTAATACTGTATTTTGTCAAAGCCTATTATAAATTTAAGCATGTTGATAGACGATTGTACTAAAAATCTTAAAAGAACGAGTGAGTGAATAGGTGGGGGCATAATCTTTTTTTGTCATTACTGTAACTAGGATCTAGTATTTAATTTTCATCACTCATTTAATGAATAACACCAGCATTTTTTTTAATCAAAATGTAATATGTTTCTAAGGGTGACCCAGGCCCTCAAGGCATTCCT
>NW_009648332.1:18283652-18402466 GCF_000708025.1 Charadrius vociferus | reverse complement strand
CGTGGTTTCCCCGGAGAAAGAGGCCTTCCAGGTGCTCAGGTATGATTTAAGCACTAGAACAATTGACATGATGTTTCTAAATACAAGAAGCAATGGATTAACTCTTATTTCATGGAACCTTCTACTGTGCTTAAAAATGAATGCAATAGGAGAACAGACATCAGGCACCCAACATTTTTAAATATCATTGGCTATATAAGCAAAAAAGATTTTTTTCACTTTTTTGCCTTTGGATTTTTACATTTTTCCTATTACATGTGTTGGAAAAATAACTTTTGAATTTCCAGTGTAAGAGACAAGGGTTTTCTTTTCATTTTTTAGGGTCCTGCTGGTCTGAAAGGAGGCGAAGGCCCACAAGGCCCACCTGGCCCAATTGTAAGTAAATATAATAATTTTATGGAAATGTAAACAGTATTAAATAGTAACCTTTTTTCTTCTTTACATGCTGTGATGCTTTCATCAATGCAGTCTGTAATACAGCAGACAGATAAATGTCTTCCAAGTGATCAATAATTACTTTCTACTAATTATCCATACTAATAAACTTTCAAGGAACGTGAAGGTTGTGAATATCTGAAGCCTGCGATCAGTAGGTGTAAGATTTGCTTGTTGCTCAATATTGCCACTTACATAAGTTATTGTTGAGATGAAAGAGGTTTTCCATAGTGGGAAATCTATGGATAGTGGATAATGGACTCATGCTGTTGTACTGGGTTGTCCTTGGCTGCACGCCAAGTGCCCACCAAGCTGCTCTATCACTCTTCCTCCTCAGCCTGACTTGGGGAGAAAAAACACGACAAAAGTCTCATGGGTCAAGATAAGGACAGGGAGAACAATTATCAATTATGTCATGGGCAAAACAGGTTCAACTTGGGGAAATTGATTTAATTTATTACCAATCAAATCAGAGTAGGATAATGAGGAATAAAAAACAAATCTTAAAACACCTTCCCCCACCTTCCCTTCTTCCCGGGCTCAACTTCACTCCTGAATTCTCTACCTCCCCTCCAGCGGCATAGGGGATGGGGAATGGGGGTTGCAGTCAATTCATCACACGTTGTCTCTGCTGCTCCTTTCTCCTCACACTCTTCCCCTGCTCCAGCATGGGGTCTCACCCACAGGAGACAGTCCTCCATGAACTTCTCCAGTGTGGTCCTCTCCATGGGCTGCACTTCATGAACTGCTCCAGCGTGGGTCCCTTCCATGGGGTGCAGTCCTTCAGGAACGGATTGCTCCAGCGTGGGTCCTTCATGGGGTCACAGGTCCTGCCAGAAAACTTCCTTCAGCGTGGACTCCTTTTCATGGGGTCACAGATCCTGCCAGGAGCCTGCTTCAGCGGGGGCTCTTCACAGGGTCACAGCCCCCTTCAGGTGCATCCAGTGTGGGGTTCTCTATGGGCTACAGGTGGATATCTGCTCCACCGTGGATCTCTATGGTCAGCAGAGGTCAGCTCTATGGTCAGCCTGCCTCACTGTGGTCTTCACCACGGTGCTTCCCCTTCACCACAGGCTGCAGGGGAATCTCTGCTCAAGCACCTGTAGCACCTCCTCCCTACCTCCTTCTCTGACCTTGGTGTCTGCAGAGTTGTTTCTCTCTCATATACTCACACCTCTCTTCTGACTACTGTTGTGCAGCAATTTTTTCCCCCTTCTTAAATATGTTATCGCAGAGGCAGTACCACTGTCACTGATGGACTCAGCTTTGGCCAGCGGTGGGTCCATCTTGGAGCCAGCTGGCATTGGCTCTGTCAGACATAGGGGAAGCTTCTGGCATCTTCTCACAGAAGCCACCCCTGCAGCCCCCCTGCTACCAAAACCTTGCTATGCAAACCCAATACAGTGTTCCCTTTGTACAACTGCAGTTCATTCATACAGTTGACCCACATAATGTTTAAAATACTGCATGTCCTAAGTTAGCTTTTAAATATGTGGCATCGCTACTTTTGCGCCCTTGTTACTGCATCAAATATTTTGAACTTTATACCAGCCTATAAGTAAGCCTATTTTGGAAAATGCAACTTGAAATGTCCCATTGAAATCCATGGGAAAATAGGTCGTGCAAGAATATAAGAATGGCTTATTAACAATACCATTTTATGAATATGTCAAGAACTTATGCATTATACAATTACTTCAGAATTTTAGAAGACAAGATGACCAAAAACTATCCATTGCTTTGAAGACTATCTTTACTGTACTTGTGTGGACCATGCCAATAGACGGGATCAGTGAAACTGTTACAAATCATGTTTGCTTGGCTAATGAGCTATGTAAAATCATGTCATGCAATAATATTCCTTCTCAACATGTTAAGCTCAACATAGGCATAAGAATGTATTTGCAAACTTTTGGGGTTGCTGTAGTTTTTTTCTTTACGATTATGATAGAGAGAAAAGCAGTGATATGTACTCATTGCTCAAAAACAGCAAATTATTCTCCCTTGAGCAGTGTGACTAGACTTTTTCTAGATGGTCCTGTGCTCAGCAGTTGTTTACATTTAGATGTTTGTTTCATGTTTGGACTTCTACTATTTATACCTCTTCTGCTTCTTTCACTTCAGTTTCTGGTAGTTATTCACTGAAAGGTATTTCAAGTAGGATATGCTTAAAGGTACCTATTCTCTGTTGTCATTTTTTATGCAAGGAAGTTCTACAAGCATACACTGGTATTCAAAATATGGTACAGTTATTCCCAAATGTGAATTGTGTAGATTTTGACAGTCATCTTGTCAATTTATTTCTTTCATTCAGTGCAACTGAAGTAAAAAAAAAAAAAACCAAACCAAACAGCACAGCTATTCCTGTTAGATAAAAGCGTAATGGAGGAGCTGAAATTCTATGTATTTCAACAATAAAGCTCTCTTATGTCCCTCCAATTCATATTGAAATTAGAATGCATTAAACAGGGAGGAAAGAAAACCAATGTAGTATAAAGGTTCTTGCCTTTGGATTATTTCTACATTATTGGAAAAGATCTGCTGTAGCACACTTTTAGGCTTTACTTCTTGATTTCTTGATACTTGGTACTTGAGTTCTTAAAATTAATTATTGAATTCTTAAAGCCTTTAAGCTTCTGTTCTTTAAATCAAGAACTTGCATTTGTGATTTACAATTCTTCTTAACACCACGCAGTAGGAGTACGTTCCCAAAAGGCACCAAAACAAGGTAGCTGGGAATGGAATGGAATGGAATGGAATGGAATGGAATCTAGTAGGGAGAGTCAAAAGGGATATCATCCCACCCCATCGGAAGAAGCTGAACTGTTAGAAGAAAAGAATCAAAATCAAGAAAGCATAGACCAGAATAGTTTCTTCAATCTAAAGGTCACGGCTTCATTTTTTTGTTAAAGGAGGCCCTAAGGCTGGACTAACTTCTCAAGCAGATAGTTAGTTCAGGTGCAATGAACCAGAACTCTTCTGAGCACGCACAAACCAGACAGCAGAAGCATACCTGACATTTAACACACCCCACTTTCCCAGACAGGATACCCACACAGTAGCTGTGCAACTGCTATCATAGTTTCTCATAAATATGCATCACATAAGGTTGTGAGGCAAAAGCGCATATCTTGTCTAGTGATGGTTATCCATCACATATATTCTGAAATACACGTTTGAATTTAATTTCAGATGATCCATGTGTTACTAATTTGTATAGGGTATATGTTTTTTAGTTCAAACCATCAGAGCCTTTTTGAGATTAATGTCTCAGTCATCCCCATTTACTATCCTTAGGTCAAATCATGGAGTTCTCCTTTCATGTGAAACTAAATTGGAAGAGAAATTCCAGAATTCCTTCTAATACACACCAGCTAATGGGAGTTCAGTGCCAGACTAGAATTATCATGAAGTCCAGAAATACACAGAGTACGGGTGCCAGGAGCACAGTACCAGCTGTTTCTTCACTTTATAAATCCATTCCTGTTGGTACAACATTTCCTGCTAAGTTAAACATAGTCATAGAAAGAATCACTTAGGGAGCTCAGGAAATTTTGCATATGGCTTTTCCGATCTTTGTGAAATAGATGTAGTGGTAGCAGGAATTGTGGGCAGAGTGGAAAGAGAGATTGAAGGGTAAACTTTTTTTTTTTTTAAATATACTTTGAGTTCAGTGCAGTGCAAGGGGGCCACGTGAGGCACAAATAGCACCAAGCTGACCTGAGAGTATTCCAGATGTTCTCAGTGGGATTTTTTTACTATTTCATCTCTAATTACTAACTTGTTATCTTTAAAGTGTTTTCAGTGAAAAAAGGTGCATAGATGCCCTTAGTACTGGGTTTCTGTGCATCTGCAAGGAGCACAATTAAACCACAATACCTTGCTTTTTTTCACAGTAGCTCATAGCAGACCGCGAGCATCAAATAGTCCTAAAATATTTTCCCGTCTATTTTTAGCCAACAGAGGGTACATCCAAAAGTGTAATTATAGTGGAGTCTTCATTTGCCATTTATAATAAGAGAATTCATTTCACTGGATGATTTTCCTCCAATTCCCTGCCAATACCAATTGCTTCTAACTAGCATATATAGTCAATTATAAGCTTTATTTGGCTAGTGCATACATCTGCAAGCATACCAAACAAATGACTGTGCATGCCAATTACTGTGCTTAGAGGGATTTGGACAAAAGAAAGAGATGCATGAATGCACTCCAGAGCAAGGGTTTTTTCTGGGGTTTTTTGTTGTGAGGTTTTTTGTTTGTTTTGGTTTGGGTTTTAACAGTTTTCTTTTATCTGCTGTCTTTGTCTTCTGTTTGTTTTCTTCCCTTCTCATACTACTGTGTGGAATATGGAATGCTGATAAGAGAAAGCTCTTTAGAATGTCAGTCAGTCATTTTTCATTAGCTCATTTAGGAATAGGATGCCCAAATTGGACTCTGAAGAAGCCAGCTGTAGGCATTATCAGTACTGAGCTATCTAGAGCGATCTCCCTCTCTCTGATAACATTCTTCAGTCATGGAGATCTTCACTTGTTGAGCATTTTGTTAATCATCAGTAAAAAGTATTGCTGCTACTATGTAATGTATACCATAGCCATAATTACATATCTCACAGAAAGAGAAATAAAAACAATTTTACTAATGACTTTATAGTCTGTATAAGAGAAATACAAGACAAAGAAATACAAAGACACTTCCGTTCTGTAGAAAAGTTTTTAAACCCCCCCACAAATTAACAGAAAGATTCCAGGATGTGAGTACCACTCCAAGACCGCGGGTTAACAAGGAGTTTAGTTTAATAATATATGGGGATTGTTTCATAGTGGGACAGAGTGAAGAAAAAAAAAAAGATAATATACCTAGAAAGAGAGAACAGACTTAACAAGCGGCCTAAAATCCTTTTCTGAGTTGTGAATATAATTTAATGTGTTCTGCTTTGATCAGAGGCCGTTCTCCCAGAGAAATGAGAGGATCCTTGAAAACAGAAGGTGTACTTCTTGTTCATAATTCATGTGAAATTCAAGTATAATAAATAAAAATGATGCAAAGATAAAATGTGAAAAGTTGGCTGAGTGAAAAGAGCTGCTAGAAATTATGGCTACTGTTAGTGTCTGCTGTCTGATATAGGAAAGATTTACGAGTTATTTGGACTTTTTTTTGCTCTCTATTCTTGCATCATACTGATGAGATGACCTAAAATTGTTCAGCTTATGAGAGCTGACAAGATCAGAGACCGTGGTAGTATGGCTGCAGGGTAGTGAATTTTTCTCGTTGGATTCACTGAAGTCTTAGGAAGTAAAATAGCAGAAATGGGACTGAAACTTAGGCAGACACCCAGACTTTAGGGAAAAAAAAAAAAAGAAACAACACCTGGAAGGATAAAGTCATCTATGATTCCTGCACAAATACTTTTTTTTGAACACTCATGCAAAATTAGATCTTACTGAGATAACTTGCAAAAATATTTGGAGCAACCGTTCAGCATTCTCTTCTGCCATAGTTACCTGGAGGGAAAAGCACCTTATTATGGAATTAGTACCAGTTATACTAACAGAGTCAGGCCAGGAAAAGTATGCCATGAATAAAAGCAAAAAAATTGGGCCCTTATAGGTGAAAGCATCTTAAAATTTCAATATTCCAAGAGCCAGCAAATTCAATCTTGCTTAAACATGAAAAAAACCCTGGCTATTCAGAGGCCCAGGCTATACCACCTATTACTTATCCATTCCATGATGTATCACCCCACTTCCAGTATATCAGTTGGAAAAGTGAAATTATCAATAACTTCAAAGTGTTATAAACTATCTTCCAGGTGTCAAGCTGAAAAGCTGGGGAAATATTACTATACAGCAAATGAACCTTAAACAGTGCTCTGTGAATGCAAAAATTGCAAGTTACTTAAAAGTCAGAAAGCAAAGATGCTGTAAAAGTGTGAAAATATAGACATTTAGAGGGAGAGGACAGCTGTCTTTGCTTCTTAGTTTTCAGTAAGTCCACAAATTTCAAGGTTAACTGTGTTGCTCTTAGTGAAATAGTTTTTCCCATTAGACTTGTAAGCACAAGCCTAGAATATGTAGAATATAATGGAACAGAGTACTCCGTTGTCCTTGTTCCCATGCTGCCCTATCTACAGGACACAGGCAGGATATACAGCATCTTGAATCCTCAGGAATTACGAGGACTGGCAAAGCTGAATTTCTTGTCAGAGTTCTCAGCCAGGGATGGTGCAGAAAGCACAAAGAAGCTCCTCCATTCTTCACACTCTGCCTGTACCCAGGAGAGCATCATGCTTCTGTCTCCCTGCACATGCCACCTCTTGTGAGAGAGACAGGAAGAGGCAGGTTAGATGGCACTTAACCTTTGTATCAAGACACAGGAAGCTTTTCCCCTATGCTGTCATGACTCTGTTTCACAAATACAGACGAATACTTGGTCAGAATTTGCCTGTGTGATCGAGGAGATACTAGGAATTTGAGTGTAAATGTCTTTTACTCCCTGTCATTTTCTTGCTGTGATGTGCCTCCAAACAAGTGTCCATTTCTTTGCTTACGAATTCGAGAGAACTTTGGTTACAGGTCACTGTTTGGAAATTAACCTAGCTTGCAGAAAGGATTTACAATCAGTACTCCACATTATGGCTTTTGACTAAATGATAAACAAATATGGATAAACCAACATTTAACATTTTGATTCTGAAATTCCATTTATTTGAGTAGAAGTTCTAATCTATACTATTATCTGTTCCCTGGTATCCTTTTAGGAAGGGGTTTTAGTACCAGAACACCTTGTTTCCTTGCCTTTTTCCCCTTCAGCACTATTTAAAAGTATACGCCATCTGTATTCTTAGAAAGTGCAATAAATAAGATAGGAAAAAATTAGTCCACCGTAGGTACTTTGTTTTTAGAGCACTGCAGATTTTTAAATTCCTAGTCATTCTCTGCATTTTATCTAGTTAGCCCAATCCAGCAGAAACCATAAAGGCACAGGTCAAATTATAAAAGGTTATGGAGCTCAGTTTTGTGGCAGATTGACATATTTAAAAGAAAGGTTGGCTTTTTATGGAACAGCCAGAAGCCCTATACTGCTTCAAAAGAAAGAACTGACAGGGAAGGCTGAAACAAAATTTTCACTTATGGATGCTTTGGTAGTTTCAGATAGGAAAAAAAAAGACTTATTTAGACAATTAAAGGAATACAGTAATGACAATGATACAACTGACTTAAAAATGAGGCTTATTAATATTAGAGTACAAATTATTCCTCTATGCTATTGTTTTGTGTATGAATATATTCTGGAATACACAATTCCAGTGTTTTTTCCTCATACAGCACCTGTATTTTCTCCTTTAATTTGCAATATTAGATTTTTAACTTTTTCTGTGCTTATCTAAAGATACTTGTACATCCAAGCCTCCTCTGTATGAGACACCAAATTAGTCATTATACTTCAATAGATTTTTACACAGCTGAATTAAAATGCAGAAACATACTGATCAACACAGCAATGTACAGCGCAAAACTTGACCAAAAATTTGGGCTGTGGTGTGGGTTAGTTGTGTGTTTTAATATGGTGAATATTCTTTCATCAAAAGGGTATGTTTATGTATTTTGGAAACACAGAGGGGAAAAAGTTCTTGAAAACAGGCTGAAGCTCACTCCTATTACGATGAACAAATACAGGAAAGGGTATTTACGAAAAAAAAACAAAAAAGGTTCAAATTAGTATTGAATGCAAACTATTGAGTGTGAACTTCAGGTTAGGTCTTTCAGCCTTTTTCTTTACTTGTACACATGCTGAATGTGTACCCTTCTACCAGCTGGAATCTCCCTGAATAACAGGTATTTTCTCTGTTGATCTGGGTCGTGAAAACCACCAATAGTTATCAGGGCTATATCAGAATTCTCTTATAATTTTTTTATTTCTTTCCAGGGTTCACCAGGGGAACGTGGAGCAGCAGGCACTGCTGGCCCAATTGGTCTACCAGGTCGTCCTGGACCTCAGGGTCCTCCAGGCCCTGCAGGGGAGAAGGGTGCTCCCGTACGTAATCACAGAGTCACATACACCTGTCACATCACAGACTTTTCATTCCAGAATGTTACTTTTTACCACTCTAGTATTTACCTATTAAATGTATCCTCATAATACCTTTTGTATTTACAATTAAGTAAACAGTAAAACATTTATTGTCATACCTTCTAACATCCAAGAAGAGTTAAACCCATTATTATCACAGCAGGGAGTGAATATAATAAAAAAGTTTCTCAAATCAGTCTTTCATTAAAACTTTGTACCCAGCCACTGTGCATTAGAGTACAAGTGTATTTGTCATCAGCTTCCATTATTAGTTAGTTATAATTTTCTGATACATTATCTTCCCTTTATAGTTTCCTTTCTGTTTGGTTTTTTGTTTGGTGTTGGTTTTTTTTTTTTTTTAATTTGTATTGGTAATGTGATTCCCTGTACTGAAATCTTTATGAGTCTTCTGTGGTAATGTGGATCACTTTCTTTTCTTCAAAACCAGGGTGAAAAAGGTCCTCAAGGTCCAGCTGGACGTGATGGAGTACAGGGTCCTGTAGGACTTCCTGGTCCTGCTGGTCCTAGTGGTTCTCCTGGAGAAGACGGTGACAAGGTGAATCATTATAATTGATATTAGTGCATCTGTGAGAAGGTCTGTCAGTACGGTTCTCTGGTTGTAGCTTTCCTCACAATGAATATGGTGACAAAGCAAACCTTACCCCTGCCTCCCTCAAGGTCTCTCCACTCACCGCAAAAAAAAAGCTAAAAAACCCTTCTATAATCAGATGTCTGAGGGGCAGATGCCATGGGACATCGGGGTTTGTGTTCAAGAACTAGTAGACTAACATTTATCCTGGCAAAGAAACAAGGATGAAAGTGTGGCACAATAAATCAAAGCAGATGATTGCAAAATTGATTTTTGCCTATTCTAGAAACTTGGTTTGCTGAGTGAGTAAGATAAAATGTTCTCAGTAATGTATAGTGATTTGGAACTGCTCTTGATAGGTTGAGGGTGTCAAAGTAATATGTTCACAGAGATATTCTGTTGACTTCTGAGAATTTAGGACATGGCACCTTTCAGGATCATTTTGCATGTTTGCTTGATCCAGCACTGTTTTGTTAGTTAGCATAGGGTAAAGGTAAAGATTCTGAGGTTTGTTTTTATGATGCATGAGTGTTATTTATCCCACAGAGAGTATTTTCTGTGATTTAATTGTCTTTTATTATTGTATAAGGAAAACTTTTTTCTGATATGATTTCCTGGTGATTTGAATAATTTTGAAGTTTTGAAATATTGTACACTACAGTGAGAAGCAGTTCAGTCAGATACAGTTAGATGAGTCTGTAAATCAGGGTGCTTTCATTATAAGTTCATATTGAAGGTGACATGAGGAACACAGTTTCCTTTATTTAGAGCTCAGTTGTACTATACTTCAAAGCCAGGTCTTGTTGCCCTTTGCAGTACGGCAATCAATATCTGGATTAATATGACATACTATTGATCGATGCAGAGTTGCCCCCTTTAGGCCTTCACACTTGAAGCGGCAGCATAAAACCCAGAATAATCATATCAAAGGGAACATTTAAAGATACTGTGATATTGACTTCAGCTAAACGTGAAGGAGACCATTTTAAACAAGAAGTTTAACTTTTAACTTTCAATTACAGGGTGAAATTGGTGAGCCGGGTCAGAAAGGTAGTAAAGGCGACAAGGGAGAAAACGTGAGTAGCAAAATCCTTTGTCCATGACAGTCTTCATAAATAAAAAGCGTTCATGCATGAAGTATGCAGGTAGCCTTGCTGCATCAATGAACAGAAACAAAGACACACTTCAAAAATCTTTCTTCATAATAATGTCAAGTTTTAACACAACACTAGACATTTCTACTTACAGACCCATGCATATATATAGTATTTCTCATATTTCTTGAGCTGACAGAATCGTTGAAAAATAGAGTCGGTAAACTACATTCCTAAGCACCCCTCCTATATCATTTTAATTCATCCATTCTACATTTCAACTAGGAGAGACCAAGAATATACATACATTCTCTAATTTATTAAGTTAACTGCACTGACTGGATTGTGTGAACATAACCAGCTTTAACTTCTTAGCCATAATGATGAAGAATATGAAGACTCAGTAGAGAAATCTACTAATATAGTTTTAAAATTTTTAAAGAGTATCTGTTTCTTGGAGAGCACGCTTAACTGAATGCAACAGTTCAGAACAGCGAAGACCTCCAATGAAATGGCTTATGCGAGCTTTCAAATATTATCGCCAGGCCTGTTAGTGAATCAGGCTCCTACTGATGTAATCTGAAATGTTTTTGTCTTCAAAATTGTTTCTAAAGTTCAAGCCCTTCTTCTTTTGATTGAGGCCAGAAATAAAAAAATAAGCTTTTTCCACTGTAAAATTTGAAGCTAGAAAGGATAAAACTAGCATTTTTCTTTTCTGTTTGGTTTCTTTCCCAAAAATTCAGAAAAGGCTTTTTTTTCACCTCTGTTCAATTTCAAGATAAACTGACATTTTATTTGAAAAATTTTCCATTAGAAATCATGGAGAAGTAATTGCAGAAGGATTTTTTTTATTATTATATTTCATCACAATTCATAGTTAGCAAAGTTCAGCACTCAACATAGGGGTATTGATAACTAAGCGTATTTACTGTCTTGAAAACACTGTGTACTTATTATGATTAAAAACTTATAGAGCATCATAAAAGTAGACTGCTTCTAAAAATTGCACCAAATTTATGGCTTACATGAAATCAGATGATGTTTTATAGGAGGATACATACAAATGTAAGCAAATCACAGTTTTATGATAATTTCATAGAAAAAAATGTGGAGACAAAATGTGAAAAAAATGACAAGGATTTTTTTGTTTTTTAAGGATAAGCTTGTCCCTTTCAGTTGTTTATGTGAGAAAGATTTCTACAGTTTCCAGTGCAGAAAACACATACTTTTCACAATCCTATTTTAATAGATCAAATCACAAGTGCTATGCTATAATTAAATATTTGTAATACCCTGTTACACAAGGAATGTAATATTATACATATGGATGAGAGACCACTTCTATTATGAACCCCAGTTTTCCAAGAAACATACACACAAACAAGTTGTAAACAAATTCCACTTCAGATTAAAATTACTTCCGCATAATCTGAGCTGAATGCTTTGGTTGAGTTGGTAAAATTAATTTATCAAATTAAAACATTTTTAAAAGTCAGTTTTAGAACTATGGGCTTGTTTCCAGTTAACTGAAAATCAATCTTAATCTGTTTGCTGTTGTGGTTGTAAACCAGCTGTGGGACACATAGAGATATGTGCAGCTCCTCTTTGTCCACCTAAAGAGGTACATTACAGTACAGGCCCCGTGTACACAGAAAAATCTGGCATTTAAAGTAAAGGGCAGAGGTAGCAGATGAAGCAGGTCATGGTCCAGTTCCACTTCGGGCTTTGCATGTGATCACATGCATATCTTTCTGTTTTCCCTTTTGACATGCCTCTCCATTAGAGATGCTTCTGCATCAGAGAAATTCAGAAAAAAACGTGTGCTACACTTTTCTATTTCAGAGCATTTTAACGTAGCTAGTTATGCTGAGCATTAGACTGTGACCACAGTTCCCATAGTGAGTACTAATCTATTTGGGCATGTTCCAGCAGACCTGCTTTACAAATCAAGTGTCTGCAGCGTAATCATTTGAGAATGTACCCTGTACTCTCAGTCTCAAGGCTTAAGGCATTTGGGAATCTCCTTGAAATACAGGACTCGGTGTCCAGGCCTGCTTAGTTGAAGTGAATGTTCCCCCATTTGAAGTCATGTGTGTTGAATCCTCTTTGCCCTCAGTTGCAGTTATTCAGTGCTGACAATTTCAGAATGTGTTTTTTTCAAATCTGCTTTCCTTTCAACATGCTGACAGATATATAATGGGGCAGGGAGGAAAGGCCTTGTTGGTCATCTCTGAAAGATTCTGAAGTGGAAGTACGTAGTTCTGAAATCACAGGACAAAAAGAATAGATAGACAAATAGATAGAATAGATACCTAGATGCCCAGAAAAGCCCTGATGGGCATTTAAAGCCTAATCACAGCAAGGACCCTGAGCAAAGAAGAATCTACCCCTCTTTCTTGTTTAAGAAGAGCTGGAAACATCTTCAATGAAACTAACAAGGATTTATGTTTTGGGTTTTAACTACACCGTGCCTAACAAAAAACACCATGTTGCCATATCTTAGCTAGGGACAGCACAATTCTGTTGCTCATGTACATCCTCTCTCGAGCTTCAAAACCTCCACTGCTACCACAGCTGCCTTTATTAACTGAAGATTCTCTCCTGATGATTCTGATCAGTCTCTCTCCACTTGCCCTCCAGAGTAATGGAAAAAACAGTCTGTCCACATGTCCAAATATCTTCTCATTAATCAACTGCAAAGTACCTTCCAACAATACTTTATATTGAAATGAGTATTTAAGTGAGATTAAAAATATGTAGGTCTCATTCTGGAGCCTATAAAAGGATGGAGCAGACAGAAGCATCCTGCAGAGTGTAGAAGCAATCTGTTCCAATATGATTATTATTTTTAAATTCTTTCATGCTAACTCCCTTTCTCATGGTAAACCTCCCAGTCAACAGGAGCATTCCTAGGAGTCCTTTCATTTAGATATGTCACCACAGAGGCTAAAAAGCTTTGCTTCACCTATTGCCATCAGGTATGTGATGAAAAGAAAATTATAAAAGAGAAGAAATACATAGCTTGACACTTCAAACTCCCTAGAAAACAAGATACTCTAAAATATACATAGAACCCAAAGAAAGAAATGGACTCCGAGACTTAAGTAGTCCCTTTTCCTAGCCTACTTATAAAGGGTACAATAATCTAATTTTAGCCCTAGGAAGGTCTTTAAATCCAAGCATTATTCTGCACTAAATTAGAACTCCCAGCCTAGAAACTGCAGACAACTTAATTGTCACGTAAAATAGCAGACCAGCTGTTGCCAGGTGTGAGGTTTTATGCTTTCTTAGCTTCACTTTTTATCAGTCTAATCTCTCTAGTACATAATTTTAACTCCATCATAAACTACTATCTTCCTTTCCTATACTGTCAGAGTTAGATATCTTCATTGTATCATATCTGCATAACTGACTTCTAAATTATGCACAATATAACTTAGAAGGTTATTATTCTGTAAGGAGACTGGAAAAAAAATAATTTCCTCTCAGAGACATATTTTTTGGCATTCTGTTGAAAAGAGACAATATCAAATAGAATGTGACTCCCAATGCTCAACAAGAACTTAGACTTTTTCATGTCTCCTGGAGGTCAAAATAAGCTTTGTTCCGTTGCAAAACCATTTGCAATTTCATAAAAACTAATCCAAATAATAAGCATTCCATTTAAAGATAGATTGTTAGATGATGCTTTAAAGGTTGACTTTTTCTGCACAAATCTCATTGAAAGGTCTGATATTTTAATTGTGAAAAAAAAAATAATTCCTTTTGATTCATGTCTGCATGGGAATCTATTTTAAATATTCTGACACATTAGAAATGCGCTTTCAATAAATGCCAGTATTAGGTCTATTATAGATGTGCAAATCTGAGTCTTTGAGAGATAAGCAAATGATTGTTTGTACTGAATGGAAAAGACTTTTGAATAATGCTACATACTCTATGGAGAAATGGAGAAATGCTTAATAAACCTTGATGTTGTAGATAGGGTTGTCTCTATGTTCGCTTTTTATCTCATTCCAGATGCCATAATCACAAACTTTTCCTTTTGGATATTTGTTTGTTTCAGGGTCCTCCGGGTCCACCAGGTCTCCAGGGTCCTGTTGGTGCCCCTGGTATAGCTGTAAGTAGCTTTATTCAGATCAAACCCCAGTCTTGCCGTAACTCACCTGGTACTTAGAAATTCTTTGAACTGCATGCTCCTTACTCAGGAATATATTTCAAATCACTATTAAGAGTTCTATCATTGTCCCTTTACATGCAGTTGTTCACTGTAAGCAAGCCTCCATAGGTGTTATTTTATTTCAGATTTACAGCAGCGCAAAAATTTGAAGGAATTACTAAAAATGAAATAGTGTAAATAGCAAGTGGGGCCCATCCTTTCAGTGAACTTGTTTGATGGTTTGTATGACAGTCAGTGGTAAAATTAGCTCGGTACTAGATGCATTTGAAAGAGTATCTCTTTTTAAAATCCACCTGATACCAGGTGGATTGATTTTTATTTTTATTTAGAAAGCTTTGAATTCTTCCACCATGAAGATTGGTAGAACTATATGCTACCCATATTTACTAGTATGTAGGTATTCAACAGCTAGAATGTTTATGCAGATGTGAAAGAGAAGAGGTATTCAAGGAAAAGTTTTGTGAGATATGCAGTATTAGTTGACCAACATTAAACGAGGGCATATGCTCGTATTCTATTTGTATAACAGTTTTCATTCAATCAAGGTGGTGTATATGCATTTATAAAGACATTAGGAGTGGTTCTGAACCCTCTGGTAGTTGCTTTCCAGTGATTTCAGTGGACCTTTTCTGTTATTATTAGACCTGTGATATTTTTGCTTTTTCTGTTTCCAAATAGGGAGGTGACGGGGAGCCAGGCCCAAGAGGTCAGCAAGGGATGTTTGGGCAAAAAGGTGATGAAGGTCCTCGAGGCTTCCCTGGCCCTCCAGGCCCTATTGGCTTACAGGTAAATTCCTTTATTATTTTACCCTCCACCTGTAAGAACCTTGATTTCTGTGTCAGAAACTGACTGAGTATTGTCTTCTATTAAATAAATGATAGCATCAGTTAATAAGAACCGAAAGATTCCGTATTCATAGAGTTCATGCATAAAGGACAGATTCACCTCCCGGATATCACAGGCTTTAGAATTTAATTCAGTAACTTATTTATGGAGTCCAACAATTTCTGTTTTAACAAGAGCACTTCTTTTTACTGAAGATACACATTTTAAAGGAAAGTTTCAACCTGGAGGAGTATTTGACACATCCTAGTCATTTACTGTATTTTCACAATAGGTTTTGGCAACATAGTTTGCTTCTCAGTGATACCATCACAGACACTACTTGTGTTCTGAACAATTAGCAAAACTCCATGGTGGTTATACATTGCTGCCATCATTGGCAGGTTCCTGTAGTTTCATGTTTCTTCCTCTTGAAATTGTTATTTTATGAGTCAAAAAAACCCCAAAGCAAGCATACAGTAAAATGTAGGCTTCTCACTGCTGCATCCAGAGAATTGTAGCTTAAAAATCCTACTTTTTCAAAAATTTAACTTGCTTAAATATAGCAAAACAGAGAACAAGACATTTAGGACCTTTCATTCATTTCCATGCTTTAAGCTGCAATATGAATCATATATATTCTTTTTTTAAAAATGGAAAATTATAGCAAATGTTTGAATATATTAAACAGTATGTCTCCTTTCTATCCACCATGCGTGAACTGATTCATATCTTTCACTAAGCCAAACCTTAACCTGTACTTATCATTTTTTAAATTCTATTACATAATGCAGTTCACAAAAGTTACAATGACGTTTATAAAATATTGCAGACCTCCATGGAAGATAAACAGTTCATTACTGCACCAACACGTCTTGTGTAGATTCATATTGCCTTTGAAGTTGAAAATGTCTTTATTTTCAGAAATAGGAACTCAGAGAAAAATGATTCCTCAATTTTATTATGAATTGTTAAGTATTTTACTATTTTAAAGAGCATTATCCTTGTTATTTTTCTCAGATCTAGGATACTGTTTCAATTGATGTTTTTCAATAAAGTCCACCTTCACATTTTAAACTTAATGAGCACTAAGCTACATAAATATAAAAATCAATTAGGTTGAGACACAAATGCAATATTTCCAATGAGGATTTTTATTTATCTCATTAAGATTTTAATTTGATTATGTTGGTCCGTGGACTGAGATCCCATATGTGCTAATGGTATTGAAGTACCATCGAGAAATCAGGAGTTTCATTCAGTAATGCAATTCTCATGGTAATTATGAACTGTTGGGGAGTAAGTTTCTCTGTCTTATATATATTATTCCATGGTACCTCTATCATACTTACTCCAGTTAAATTTTACTGATATTACTTACATTGGACATTAAGTACTTTTGTTCATAAAAGTGATCATTGGTAATTTTGAATATTTATTACCTTAATTGTGACTTTACTTGATAGTATTTTTAAAAATAAGGACATTTCTAGCAAAAGGAGTTGAAAGTAAAGAAAATCGGAAAAACTATGGGCCTATCTAGATTATCTTTCCACAGTAAACTTGTGGAAATTTTACTTAAATTTTGAAATATTAAATGACAAACACCTCAATTACTTCTTGCCAAAAGGAACTGAAAGGACTCCTGAAATACCATGTCCAATAATGCATTACAAATGCAATACATTTGCTGTAATCTAAAAAACTGCTTTTCTTTTTTTTTCTTTTGTTGCAAATAGGTTTTGTTTTCTTGTTCGTGCCCCCCCAAGTTTCCAAGTTTCCTATGTAGATCTGATTTATATTGTTTCATATTGATTTATAACTCAGCATTCTGGGTACGCTACTAATAGTTTTCTTTACTCTTCCATGTGTTTTAGGGTCTGCCTGGCCCACCAGGTGAAAAGGGTGAAAATGGTGATGTCGGCCCAATGGTAAGACTTCTTCCCCATTGGTCACTCTAGGGGCCATAAATATCACCCGTGTATTATTGCCTTTTCTGTAGCTCACGATTTGATAAGCTGCTCCTGAATTTGGTGCCCGAGTATGAAACATTTTGTGTAACATAAACCCTCTCTGGGCTTTACTTTGCTTTCCACCATCTATCTTATCTTTAATATCAAGATCTATGTAACTTAAGAATGAAGAGTAGGTAGCGGAGCAGATGCTATGTATGTCTGAGACAGGACAGTGGCAAGCGGGTTCAGGGAAGAACGAGAAAAAGGAGAGACCACTGCACCAGAGAGTTTGGAGCAGCTTTTCTGAAATTCAAGGCATTGTACCTTAGCTTCAGGTAGTTGCGGGCCCGAAGATGGTAAACACTACTTGGCTATATTTACTCTGTTTCTCTAGGTGATCTTGAGACTACATTTTCCAAATGTTTATAGCGTTGACAGAATGCCTTCTGGGCCTGTCCTGACTGAAATACAAGCTATATGGTATACGTTTGCCTCTAACTCCATATGCCAAGCCTGGATGCTTTATGATTGCCCATCTGTAGGCACCGTGGTGCAGTACTGTCATACGGCTGTTACCAGAGAGATAAGCTACTCCAGGGTCTTTGCGCAGGGTAAAGGGTACGTAGGTAACCTGCAGGGAAAATAGAATGCAGGAAACCGATCCTCAGGAGTCCTAATCATCAGATCATTTCCAGCTCAGGTACTGTGTAATATAGCCTGGATCCCCTGTCACCTTGCGAACTCATGCAATGGGCAGCAATCTGGCCCTGCTGTTTCTGTAGCACTGCAAAGATGAAAAGTCCTCTAGAGATTGAGTATATTATTTTTCATTGGCCAGAAAAGCCCCACTGGATTTATTCTTCATGATTGTAACTATATCAAATTGTCTCTTTGATACAGGGTCCACCTGGCCCTCCAGGTCCAAGAGGTCCCCAGGGTCCTAATGGAGCTGATGTAAGAATTAACCTTTTTTTTTTTCTTTTCTCCATAATTCAATAATAAGCGCTACATTTTGGATAACTATTTTGGGGATAATTAACATCTTTTATCATTGTAGGGTCCTCAAGGTCCCCCAGGCTCAATCGGCTCTGTTGGTGGTGTTGGCGAAAAGGTAAGCGTTAATAATATCCTAGAAAGAGAAAACATTGCGATATATGTTTTGATTCTTCTTCAGAGCTATACAGATATATTACAGTTCCCAAATATCCTTCATTGACTTAGTAATTGTCATAGTGACCAAGCTATACTCCTAATGGCTGACTTACCATGGTTGGTCTTTTTATTTCACGTTTTACATCACAAAAGTACTTAACAATCAGAGGAAAGAACTTTGGAGCAGAAGAGGTAGTTTTCACATGAAGGATTAAACTAAGGTTATAGTGATTTCCTCAAATACATAGTTTGATGCCTACAGTAACATTACTGGCTTCAAGTGTTTTTAGTTTTATACTGGTGTAGCTTAGAATATCATATATTCCTCTATCTGGAACGTTAAGAATATAAGCTATTATCTAATGTATCAGTGGTAAACACATCTGTGAGGTGAAGCAGACCTGAAGCATCAATACGTATCCATTCCTCATACAGAGAGATACAGTTCCAGTAAAGTCAAATGTTTGAGGATCAGTTGTGCTAGTTGAAAACCTGACTTAAGACTGACACTATATGACATTCATTCATCAAAATTATTTTCATTGCTAGTTTCAGTTCTCTATTCAGAAAATTTCCTACCAGCGTATGGGGTGGGGTTTTTTTTTAATTTCATATCTTACCCAAAGAACTTGTCAGGTATCTTCCTTTTTCTTAAAGGAAAAATACTGTATGCAATAGACATAATGGCTTTCTTTGTGTGATTTATTTGAGTCACCGTTGTCAACAATTATAAAATGCTGAGCAAACACAAAATTCAAACGACAGGCTCTTGAAATTCCTATTTATGTTTATTTTAACAAGTTAGATGATCTCATCCATATCCTGCATGTTAAGCTGAAAAGCATTTTGGTATAATGTTACAGATTTAATATGATTATTTTCTTTAACTTTGGATTTGGAAAGATTTTCAAGGGAGCATAAGGTGAAGGAAACAGAATAGAAATACATTGCAGGCCTCTGTATAAATAACTTACTGAGAAACTATAGAGATTGCTCTTGAGCATTTAAATATTTGCTATAGAATATCTTATGTATTCAATGAAACATCATTATCAATGAATCCTAGAAAAGACATCCCTCAGAATGTCAGTATTGGTAGTTTTTCAGAAAGCTCACAGCATTGATAACTTTTAAGAATATGAAGCAAGTTTTCTCTTTTTCTTCCTGTCCCATCAGATAATTAAATGCACAAGTACCTTCTGCTCCCTTTCATTTCTACAGATATTCTCTCTGACATGGTGTACCAGTATTGTACCTTTAGGTACAAATCCATCAGATCTATGAATTTACAAATAATGACTCAAGTACCAGGTCAATCAAAAACACTTATATTTGTCATGACCCTCTTGTTGATTACTGTCCAAAAGCATGTCACTCTGCTTCACAGAGCTTTTAGGTATTCTTTCTTTTCACAAGATAAGGAAGTTGCCGTTGTTTTCCCAGGATCAGCTGTATGACTAATAATAAAAAAATAAAATAAAATCTGCAGTTCATCCTACAAGCTTCTTGTTCCTCTGTGATAACAAAAGATCTTCCTTACGATGCTTTTCATCATTATTGACATCTACCACAAAATTTGGGTTATGCATCTGTTTTTTTCACTAGAAGTTCTTTTCTTTAAATAACCCTTCGCTTATGTTAGGGTCACGTCAAAAGGAATCACCAACTTCTTATCAGTATGAACAAACTATTCTTTTAATAGAATCTTCAGATGTTTCATGATTTTTTCTACATGTCCATCAAATAAAGCACTTACCAGTGCTCTGGGGTGCTCTAGTACTCTCTGGTGAAGAGAGTACTAGAATAATGTAATATAATATATGGCTTCATGGAAAAATATCCTACCTTGTCTCTCTTCTTTCTCTTTTGAGATCAAAGGGTACTGAGCCCAAGCAGATGAAAATATTAACTTCATACTGCAGTTTTTTCATGGTAGCACAGTCATGTCTTAAGCTGACAGTGCTTCATTGCATTCCCTGTTTCTTAGGATGTCGCTCTGAGCATCAACCCACCTCTTGGTAGCAGTGGCATTCTTGTGTCTTCAATCTTTTTCACCCATAATTGCATGAGACATACAAAACATGATGCCTCCTGCTTGACTGCATTATTAACAAAGATATTCCCTCTATTCTCCCAATTTTGTGACATTGTTCCTCCAGTCTATCTTAAAAGAGAGCTTGGCCTCATGAAGAGCTGCAGGATTTGTTTTTTCTCTCTGAAAAGAGTACCAAAAATGTGTCTGAATGTAAGAGTTGGTAGAGATGGTAAAAAAAAAAAAAGTTATAAAAGTTATTGGCAAAACGGAGTCTGTATGTCAGTGGAATACAGGAAAAAAATGGGCACTGTGGGAAGAAAAATTCTTCCTGTGACCACTAGGGTACTGAGAAAAACGTTTATTATGAGAACACTATATCCAGGGTAGTACACGTTATATCCACTGCTTCAGAAAAAAGCCCACCTCATATAATATTGCAGCCCATTGAAGTCAATAGGAATTTTGCTATTGGTTTCAATCACCTCTTTAATTTTTACTGTTTCATGATCAAATTATATGCCAGTCATTTTGTAAAAATATTGACTTATATTGAACTCCTTATTCCCTTGTTTCTCCCTGTGACTCTTCTGTGTGATTTAGAATTCCAATTCGTGATAATCAGCCCACCAAATTTAATTCAAGAACATGAAATTCAGACTCTTCATCACTGGTTGTCATTTTTATTTCCTCTTGCTTATTTCCCATATTCTCTGCATTCACACAGAGAAGCTTCCAAGTATATTATTTTGGAAGTTTTATTTCTTCTAATTACTTTCCTCCTCCTTCTCAAGTTTTAGTACATGCCAGTTTATCTCCTAGTTACGACACCTTCCTTCTTAATTTCAGTTCCATTTAATGAGTTCTGCAAGCTTAGAAATCATAAAGAGTTGTTTTGTCAGGAGGAGTTCCCACAATGGGAGGATGGTTTACGCTTTTTTAAAAAAACATGCATTTTCTCTTTTCCTTTTCTTCCAACATATTATTTCCCCAATGTTTTTCTTACTACGTCAGCATGCTTTGGCCTCTGCATCCCTTTCAGGAAAGACATATCATACTACAGATAATGCAATACAGTGCTGATTGTAAAGTGTGGAAGAACATTTTGGTGTCCTCCCTGTCACTGTTGGAGAGTGAAAGAGATTTGCTCGCTTTCATATTTGAATAGTTAGACAATAAGATATTTTGCCATTAATACAGGGGTTTCAAAACACCCTTATCTTCTGGCAAATTATAAACAATTTTTGTCACTGTGCCATGTATTTTTAACTAGCTTGTTGTTTCCTCTGCTGTACGCACAAAGGCCTAAATGTTCAAAGACATCTGCAGTACAAATGTGCATGTAGCCTTGCATTATTAATGCCTACAGCCTCCGTGGAGCGGGCTAGAAGTCTTGAGACTTACACTCAACCAGAACCACTTAAATCCAGCTTCCACCCAGAGATTATTCTCTTTGTTGGGCTTATAATTAAGAACAAGTGGAAAAACAACGCTTGTCTCTAATTTGATATCAAAGGCCTAACACGCAGATACTCTAAATACTCAGTAAGTTGCTCATGACTTAAAAACCGGGCCTTAGATGTTTTACAGCATCTAAGAATTTACAATTTTATTGAACAACCTAAGCATTCTTTCTGTAGCCTCTCAGAGTTTAAATCTGTTTTAGTATATGAAGAAGACTGATGTTAGAAAACTACGACACTCATCTGGGTTTATACTCCTTCCTATTATATCATTCTAAAATAATTTTTAAAATAGTGCACTAATAAGGAATCCAACACAGTAAACGTGAAATCAGTAGTTTACATGCTTAATAAGTCATTGATTTATACTGCAGATGGAAGTAAGAGGACAAAATCAATTGAGTATTCTGGCCCTAAGTTTAAAAATGCGTCTGATAAGTTTGCACAGACATCTTTATGTGTACATATCATTTTTCCACACACCTGTGTGCGGAAAATTGCTAAGGTACTTAACCAAGATGTGTCTATGACAGTTTATGCTACCTGAGTATCTGTCCGAACAAATTACTTCTGATAACTTTACATGACTTGCTGACTATGATTTCTTCTTATCCTTCTCCATTTCTCCAACATGCTTATAAACATAAGCTCTCCCAGAAGACAGAGTACAGCTTTAGAATTTCTCTCTTGATTAAATTTATCTCTCCATAGAGCTATAATATATATAACAGTCACTTATGCACACCTATGTGAAAAAGGAGAGTCACAATTTTTCAGTTTTTTTCTATTTTGTGTGGATGGGAAAAAGGAGCAAAAGTGTAACTGAACCCTTTTCATAACCCAGTCAGTTTGCAAAGCTGCCTCTCATTCTTACAAAATAAATCACCATGTCCCAGACTTTAACCAAAAGGTGGCAGCCTCCCATCCGCTATTTCTCTGTCTCTCTGCTCTGTATGGACAGTTCTCTGGAACTGGTCATAATAAGGAAAACAAAGGACTTGTAAACTACTGTCCTTAGCCTGATACAAATCATTCTGCTTGCTTAATCTGAGGAGGCTTTCAGAGCCATGAAATGACATGACTCTTTGTAGTTTAGAATTTCTGTCTTTGCTTGTTGATATTCTATGAGAGAAAGGCTTTGCCTAAGAAAGACCACACTGGCTTTTAAAAGATCTGATCTGATAACAAAAGAGGAAAAAAAAATCCAGAGGTGGAATAAATCCATTTTCCAAAAGATCATGAGATATTTCCCATGGAGAAGGTGCATCTAATTCTGAATTAATACCATCCTTACCAAAAATGCAAAGAGAGACAAGGGCAAACAATAACATACAGATTGCATAGCTTTTAGCTATAAATATGCACTCTGTAAATATATATCAGCTACAATTTTCTCTATCAAAGCATTGTTTACTTCCCTTAACAGCTGTCTAAAACAAGTAAAACCTTTCATAGTACCTAATATTTGGAATGTAAAAATCAGTGTCAGAAAAAAACAAGGACTGCATACGGGAAGAGTCACATTTTTTAATAGAGCAATGATTTAGAAGTATTAATGTGAGATGAAACTTTAACTGGTTTAATCTATCGCAGATGCCTTTTAAGGGGAACATCTTGACATTTTCTAGCCCTTCCAATTTTGCTGTCTTCCACACTGCTGCTTATTGGGGAGTTACTATGCACAGAGCTCATACAGGCTGCCTACATCTGCCAATTTCAACATGCGTGCTATAGCAGGGACCCTTGAGATCCCAGGAGCAGTGTCCCCCGCGTTGTCCCCAAGTATAGGTTAATATGTCAGAAAAAGCCCAAAATCTCTTGTTGCATAATATCATAAAATGAAGATGTCTTTGTCAATGGGAAGGGTGAAGAGTGGATTACAATCAAATGTGAATCATCATAAATTACAATATCATTCGGCAGAAAGGCAGGAAAAGAACTTACTCTCTGAGAAGCTTAGAAGGGGATTATACTGGTGCAGGTGCTTGTCAGGCAAGACTTGGTACAATTAGTGTTCTTATGTCACTCAGTCCTGCAATGGGGACACCTGTTGAAGGGGTCTATGCTGTGGATGCTGTTAGACATAATATATCTACTAACTTGAATAACATCAATTTTTTCAAAAATCTAATTTGTTTGATAGTAGGCATGGACAAAAAAACACTACTAATGATGCTGCAGATTCAGTAAAGCTTGTGCAGAGGATGAGAAA
Source organism: Charadrius vociferus (assembly GCF_000708025.1). Lineage (NCBI taxonomy): Eukaryota > Metazoa > Chordata > Aves > Charadriiformes > Charadriidae > Charadrius > Charadrius vociferus. The sequence continues at coordinate 18,378,459 of NW_009648332.1, read as the reverse complement.
ATGAAGAGTATGAGTTTTCCTAGAACACATACTTTATGCTATTGACCTGAAGTACCTACTAGACTTTTTTTTTTTAAAAAAATAATGAATGCTGTATCACAGAAGCAAATGAATATTAAGTACTAAGAGGAATCATTAACTTTTTAAGATTGCTGCAAATTTAAGTATGTCTAATAAAACATACCACAATTTCTAAAGGCAAATTCATCCTTTAAAAGTTCCCTTTCTAAAGGACATTTTAATATTGCTCCTAAAATTGTGGTAATCTATTAATTATCCTATTCTGGAATTCAGTTGGGTACTCAGATCTTCTTCCATTCATCTAACGTAATATTTACATTGGGCCAAATTCTGGAGCCAGAGAGGTCATTGTGCTGCCATTAGCTTCTATGAAAAAAAGTTCAGTATCTACACCATAAGATTCGTTTAAAATTAGTATTTTATGATTTATACATTGACACTGTCTGTGTGCAAATGACAGATATGCATGTTGTATTAATTGAATTGTCATAGAATGAAGAGGGGCATGCAGGTCATACAGGATATGAAGGTTACACAAATTTATTCCAAATCTGTGTTTCAGTTCAGTAGAGAAGTTTGGGTGAAATACATTTTCAGCATTGAAGTACTCTTGTTTATAGGCATAGTTATTGGCAAGGTTCATTTGGTTTGGAAAAAGAATATAGGGGCGTTGGGGGGGGGGTGTGGAATCCCCCCATTAGCAGCTACATTGAGAAATTCTTTGGAATAAAAATATACCGTTCTTATCTCAGCACTCCATGACAACCACAAAGCAGATTCAGTTAGCCTTTCACAGATTTGTGTCTGTGATGCTAATAGCTAAATATTCTACTAACAGAGTAGTTTTCTATAAAGGTTTATTTATCAGACCACTGAGCTAGAAAATAATCAGACATAATAAACTTTAAAATTAATAATTGCAAAGACAGTCTTTCAGCCAATACTGCGTATTAGCTCAAAAAGAGACTGAATTAACTTAAAAATTCACTTAATAGTGTATAATCTTTGACTTGCACAGATTTTCTTCATATGGTGTTGTCGTCAAAGCCATCTGCTTTACTAAACAATTTCTATCAGCAGTAAATACACAGCGTACACCTTTGTGGCCTGTGGTGAAAGTTTTACTAGCTGTTAAGCTATTATTTTGTCCTTATGTTTTTCTTTATGTAATTTTTTATTCTAACAGTAGCTATAGCAATAACATCTTCACTCCATTGCCATATATTTCCAATTAGTATTCTCATATTGGTAGAAACTTGCTTCCAGGCAAAATGTATCTTTTGGAGAAAATGACATACACAGTCAATATACTTCTTTGGCTTTCCTGCGACTAGAAAGAAAGATGACAAACAGGAAATTTGCAATATATGGGATAATAAAGGGGAAGATCTTCCAAAGCCCAAAGGGAAGGTTAGTCTCCCTGGCTCACTAAAATCTTAGTTTCATATATTCTCTCTAAAGTTTCAGATTCCAGTTCTGCAAAACCACATGTAACTCAACCCCCTTTAGGCAGACCAAATAAAAGACAGTTCCTGCAAGCTGTACACATGAGTAAGCATGGTAAGAATATGTAATAACAGAAGTAAATTCATAGAAGTATTCTTCCTAATGACTCATCAATTTATCCTCATACATTTACAGGGTGAACCTGGAGAAGCTGGTAACCCTGGACCTCCTGGAGAATCTGGAACATCTGTGAGTATTTTGGTTTTGTCTTATTATTAACCTTTATTACAGTGAACTAAGGTATCTGGTAGTTCTTCGTTAGAAGGCATTTAATCAGATTACTGGCGCACTTGTGTACATTTTCTTTAAATTTTCAGTGAAGAACTTAAACCTTTAAAATGCAATTTGTTTCCTTATAATTATAGCCACATCTTGTAGTAACAGCTAGAAGACAAAGGTGAAGACTTCCTAAAAGAGTACCTATTTTTTCTTCCAAAAGTATTAACTTTGACATGCATGTTTTTCTCTCTGAAGACAGTTCATTGATGCAAAATGGGCGCAGATGTTGGCATTCAGCCTGAGATTCAAAGGTTTTTCAGTCTGAGGCCGAGGTCCTAATTTCCCATTCACATGCCGGCATTTATTGATGAGTAACATTGCCCAGGTCTTAAAAACAGTTTTGCCATTGTAATCTTTATTTAGCCATTTAATTTCCAGATGACTTTTTTGTGTTCGCATGTTTTCTACAGGGTCCAAAAGGTGAAAGGGGAGAAAAAGGTGAGGCTGGTCCACCTGGAGCAGCTGGACCACCAGGTGCTAAAGGACCTCCAGGTGATGATGGGCCTAAGGGTAACCCAGTAAGTAAGCTTAACAATTTTAATATAAAGCACTGTGAAGCACTGCTGAAGTTGTGCTACGTATAGAACTGTATATAGTTTTTCACATTTGAACTAAATTCATTATGTGTGTCATAAAATACTTGTGATGATTGCTACCTGGTTGTCAATGGATGACACATTCCTTGTGGGTTTTTTTCCTGATTTATCTAGGGTCCAGTTGGTTTTCCTGGAGATCCTGGTCCACCTGGAGAACCTGGTCCAGCCGTAAGTATACTTAAAAAACAATTTTAGGTCCTATTTTTGGTTTGCACTAAATTCTGTGCACCAAGCACAAATACAGGCTCGGTGGGGAATGGCTGGAGAGCAGCCCTGAGGAGAAGGACCTGGGCGTGCTGACTGACCAGAAGCTCAGCATGAGCCAGCAATGTGCAATCGCAGTCCAGTAGGCCAACCATATCCTGGGCTGCATCAAAAGAAGTGTGGCCAGCAGGCGAGGGAGGTGATTCTGCCCCTCTACTCCACTCTCGTGAGAGCCCACCTGGAGTACTGCATCCAGCTCTGGAGTCCTCAACATAAGAAAGATATGGACCTGCTGGAGCGTGTCCAGAGGAGAGCCACGAGGATGATCCGAGGGCTGGAGCACCGCTCCTATGAGGAGAGGCTGAGAGAGTTGGGGCTGTTCAGCCTGGAGAAGAGAAGGCTCCGGGGAGATCTCATTGCGGCCTTCCAGTACCTAAAGGCGGCCTACAGGAGAGCTGGGGAAGGATTTTTACTAGGGCATGTAGTGACAGGACGAGGGGGAATGGCTATAAACTGGAAGAGGGCAGGTTTAGATTAAACATTAGGAAGAAATTTTTCACTTTGAGGGTGGTAAGGCACTGGAACAGGTTGCCCAGAGAGGTTGTTGAGGTCCCATCCCTAGAGGTGTTCAAGGCCAGGCTGGATGTGGCCTTGGGCAACCTGGTCTCGTGGGAGGTGTCCCTGTCTATGGCAGGGGGGGGTGGAACTTGATGATCTTCACGGGCCTTTCCAACCTAAACCATTCTATGATTCTATTAACCCTGCCTCTTACTTGTCTGGAGATGAGGCCTTGCCTGTAGGAGCTGTTGCTTTTCTGTTCATTTATTTCTTAAGGCTTAAAAAAGCTTTAGAAATCTTTAAAAAGTTTTGAGAACTAGTGATCTTAGGAAAATGCTCTCTAGAAAAATAGTGCTCTTATATTCGTATATGGGACTAAGTTACTTAATTTAGCTGAATTTTGTATTTTGTTTATTTTCCTATGAATTCTGTAGGGTCAAGATGGTGTCGGTGGAGAGAAGGGTGAAGATGGTGATCCTGGTCAACCTGTGAGTTGTTTCTGTCACTTTATTTCAGCTGTGTGTTCTCTCCTATCCTAAGAAAGTATCTTTTGCTGAATCAGCGGTTTCTATACATTCAAAAATATTTTCTAAATGGATGCTTTTTCCATTATACTGAAAAATATCTATTTATTTCCTTGCAGAGATAGAACTGCCCATATTATAGTCATAATCAGAAGCAAGAGTTCAATTTCCTTTAGAAGTAGAAACAAACGATGTGTTAAGGATTTGTGCTGGAGCTGCTGAGGAACACTAAAAATAGAGCAACTCTGAGCATAAGAAAGGAGTGCTGCAGCCAAATAATCTTCATTAGCTGACCTGATGAAATGAAGCAAAACCTTGATGTTTCTGCTTTGAGAAAGTTAAGAAGTATCTGAGCAATACCTACATTAAGCATCAAAGTTCTTACATCTTATATTCCCATATTAAAAACTCATTTTTTTAGGGTTTTTTTTGTTTGGTTGGTTTTTTTTTTTACTGCAAGAAGATAGGGTTTCCATTTTGGAAAGTCTCTTTCTAGCTCTGGAAGTTCTGATTATCATGGAATTAACCTATACAGTACAGTTTGAAAATAAAAAGTGCTAGTACATGGAACGTATGGTTGGAAGTAAGTTATAAACTGGGATTAACCTGCAAACTTCAGGAAATTAGTATCTGTACATCTTACTTAACAGTAAGTACTTTTAGAGTGTTGTGTTCCTGAAGAAAAGCTTATCAAAACCCTTATCATTAGTTGTTCAGCAACCCTGAAATATTTAAGAGTATCACAGCTTACTAGATGGAATAGCCAAATGGCAATCAGCGCACAAAACATTTTTCAAGGTAAAGCCACCCACGGGGCAGCTAACTCACAGATCTAAGTGAACAATTTTAGCAGAAGTTAACAACTTCAGCACCCGAGAAAGCAAAAAACTTCTTAATGGAGTTAGGCCGTAGGCTAAGACCATATGTTACTTCTGTGCCGCCATTTTCTGGTCTGAAATGTTTTGTCACAAACAAGAAGAGAAAAAGAATGATTGCATTGGGTACAGTAACAAAAGCTGTTAAAAATTTCAAAAGACCACCCTAAGAAAGGATTTGTTGAATAAGCAGCTATATTTCTCTCTGTCTATCTATGGTACTTGCTTTCCATCCATTCTAAGGGGCCAACATATTGCAGATATTTGTTGTATTTATATAACAGGATAATAACTTTATCCTTTGTTACCACTGAGCTTATCACTTTCCATTGCAGGGTCCACCAGGTCCTTCAGGTGAAGCTGGCCCACCTGGTCCACCTGGAAAAAGAGTAAGTAATGTCTCATTTTCTCCTGTACGTTTCTCTCTCTGTGACACTATGTTCTAGAGAATTTCAGCTACTTGTTTTCCATGTTGTGATGGTCATATATGTTGTTTGAAGTTTCTTTTAAGTAATGTAATAGGAGAAATGAAAAAATAGAAACAGCAGAGAAAACCCTTTAACATGGGTTACATGGAACATGGGAACAAAAATACACAGGGAAGAATGTATTCCTTATCTGTAAATGTGCATGTTCTTTTCACCCAAGTGAATTCAGTGTCTGTTAGGGTAAGAATTCAGTGTCTGCTGAATTAGTCTGCTAATAGGCATGAGGGATTATGAGAGTAATATAAGACTCCTTAGGCATGTGACGGCCAGCAGGGAGCAGGGAGAATGTGTCTGTTTGGTGTCTTTAGCCTCTGAAATAAAATAATTTCAATGCAGCTTTTGTACAAACCTATGTTATCCCCTCTGCATACTAATTTATCAGACATTTCTGTAACTTTTGAACCCCTTCCATTATTTCTAAAGTCTTTGAAGCTTCACAGGCTTTACAAATGTAGCTAATAAAAACCAGTAAATAATGCTATACTTACAGAACTGTAGTAGATGCATAAACCTTTAGGTCTGCTTCAGAGAGCAACTAGATACAGTTTTTACACTCTAAAAAAAAAAACAAACAAGGGAGGGGCTATCATTAAATGTAAGCTGAGAGCTGGTTAACAAAATGTGTTAAATTGTTCTATTTAATAGACTTGAGTGAACTGGCATGCCTAATTAGTTTTATCTATTTTACACAATAATCTATTTGCTCCACAAACTTGCAAAACATTTTATAATACTGTGATTATGGTAACATTAGCAACCTTATCACTAGAACTGAAATATGGCTCAACTGAATATTAGCAATTAGTATGTTTGTTCGACATCAAATTAGAACTTCCTACTTTATTATATAGAAAGGCAGCGCGGCTCATTCCTAGCAGATTGGATATATTGCATCTAATTGTACCTAGACAAAAACCACTTTAGAAACACAAATATTATGTCACCTGTGGTTTGACGCATTTCCAATTTAGGGAAAATGTATGGCTAAATATTGTCAAGTGATCCCATTATTGAATTCTGAAGGAAACATTTTGTAGAATCAGATTGTGCATTACTTTAGTACCTGAACGTTTCCAGCTTGTAGAGAGTCTGCATTGTATTGATATTATACCAGAGAGAAACAGTGAAGGATTGAAAGCTTCATACTTTGCTGGCAGAACGAACATACAGATGATGAAAACTAATGAAGAACATTTTTTTGTGGTAGAATCAATTTCAACAAAAGGCCATAGCAAGTGTCCTTTCATCCGGATCAAGAAGGACATACCATTTCAGTAGTAATACTGCTGTCTATGGAGGTGCAGCTCCGGTTATACTACTAGAAAGCAACATTCCACCCCATTTTTTGCTTTTCTGTCTCTGAAATGACAAGCTGGCAGAGCTCAGGATTATACTTTTAAATCTAGTCCCGTGAACTCTTCAACTGTACAGTCTCCTTATTTCTGTTAGTCATTTTCATTCCCCTCTTCCCCTGTATTTTGGAACTGACCTGAACTCAGTTTCCCTGCCTGGTCTTATGAAATTATGTTTATTACCAGGTTTCAGAGTTTTGAGCAATCTGTGGCTAGTACTGCTGGTTACAAAGAAGTTCTTCCAGCTTTCCCTGGGAAGCAAATTCTAGTGAAAGACATGGACCTAAATAGAGTTTTCTCACTGTATCTAAGACTTCAGCTACAGATACATACTTACAGGGACACTCAACTATCAAGTGAATATGAAGAATAAACTATTATTCCTGGTTATTGATGGGTAACAGTAATAGGATTATTATTAGTTTGTGAGATAAGCAAATACCAGAACTGCTTTACTGTGGTGCTCTAAAGGCTTTGACAGTAAGTACCAGAGCCTTGCAGATTGAGCAAGGGTCTCATCGACAAGCAGTATGGAGAATTTCTTTTAAGAAATACCACTTAGGAAGTACATGTCAGAACAATAAGCCCGTTCCAGATTCCTATTCTGAAGAGGTAAAATTGACTAGCATGCTAATCACCACTTAGACAAAGTCTAAATCAATATAAAAGGTTAAATCTATAGATGAAACAAAAATGGGTCATTACAGCAGCCACAAAATGTGTACCTTAATTAATATATTACTTTCCAGACCTAACAATTGCTCCTCAAAAAAATATTTCCACCACTGCCTTTCAGAAATTTCTAATACCACAGATACATTGGTTTGTCCTTTATAAAACTGAAAGAATCTTCAGAACAAAGTCTTACATTCAGATGAATGACTGGATTAAATATATACATATTTATAGGCCAAAAACATAATCTAGGAAAGGCAAACCTTGTGATATAGTCATTGATAAAGTCTCTCAAAGTTATTACATATAATCTTGATATTTTTTAAATTTTCATTAAATCATAACTAATATTTTACAGATCCTGACTTCTGAAATTATCTGTGCATGTAGCAGATCAGATAAATATATGCGCAGAAGGCTTTATATATCTACGTAGTTATAGTGCAAATAATCATGCTTATTGTGCGTGGAAATCTAGCATGGATTTGTGCACATACTTTTTAGAAAATTAGAGCTATGAAATCTCTCAAGGGAAACATATAGCTGAAGTGATTTTATCTTTAATAAATGGAAGGCCAGATTCTCTAGGTCAATGCAAGAGAGGATCAATGCCCAAAACACCAACTGATTTAAAAGTACATACTCATTGGATCAGACTTTCAGGGACTAATTTAGTATTGACTAAACTCTATTTTTGAATTCAATGATATATAATGTAATGAATTAAAAAAATAGTAATTCTTTTAAAGAGCATCTTGTCAATGAAAAGACCATGCTCAACATTTCCTGTATACAATAATATATATATACACACATACACGTTGCTTTACTTGGATACTTAAAGACAGGTTTTTATTCTGTATACACTCTATTTTGGTTTATAACCTAATAAGAGAAGATACTAACAATAAAAATACAGGAGTAAATGTTGGAATGTTTGGGGAAAAAATATGTCTCTTGGTTTAAACAAGATTTCTTATACTTGGTGACCCCCAAAAATATATAGTTCTAAAATAAAATGATATAGTTCTAAAATAAAATGAATGTACTCAGAAGCATTTGCTACTCTTTTCTCGGGCAGAAAGAGTCAGCTAATGGAATACTGAATGGAGAATGAGAATAGTAAAAGTAGAAATAAAAGCATGCCATAATTATTAATTTAGTCAAACAGAAAAATAAATCATTCTTTCATAAGTATAGATGGGAAGGCTTGAACAATTAAACTACAATATTTTAGTGCTAACCGTAGCATTCTAGCCAGCCAGTGCTAACAGTTTCGTATCATCTTTCTGAAGAATGCTCAGCAGCAGCAGCTAAATATAGTGTTTCCAAAACCTATACTTTTATGTTATGCCATCAAAGCCTTATGGTGCAAATGAAAGAACTTTTAAAGTAAGCTTATACTATTTAAAGAAATCTGTTATAGCTACTTGAAAAATTGATCACCATTCCTATTATTTCTGCTTCAGCACAGCATACAAGCTTACTAGGAAACATGCATTTGTTTCAGTTTGCAGATTTCAGTGCCCATTTAAGCACCATGACAAATCAAGACCTCAGAGACTAGACACAATGGCTACCACTTCATCGGCTCTCATATTTACTTTACGTTTATAAAATATGCAGCACAGTAGGCTTTTTGGTACATATAGCCCACAGCAGATTGCTGACTTGACTTCTCAGCTATCCAGGACCCAACTCTTGCCTTACCGGTTCTGTCTGATTTGAGAGTGGCTGCTCTTCATCAGCACCTCTTCCTCTCACTGTGGGCTTTCTATCACCAAACCCTTTGACAAGTACTCCACTGATGGAAATCAGCCTAGATTGTCTAGAAAAATTGAGGCATTACATGTATGTATATTACGTTCCAAACTGAACAAATAGTCTAGTACAGCTTTGGGACTAGAGTGAATTTTCTAATCCTTTTCTAATCCTTTTCTTTCTTTCCTTTTCTAATCCCTTTCCCGTTATATGTGTGTTAAACACATGTAATATTGCTATCTGAATTCCTCTATCTGCAAAAAGAGAAGGAAACTTGCCAACCTCACAGAAGGATGTGGCTTCTGAAGTGTTCTTAAATGTTCCGAAGACAAAAACTGTGTTATAAAGTTTCCTTTATTTTTGGAGCAATGTTAGACAACCAAGGAATTCACAAATTGCTATGGGCTTGTCAGTGAAAGTTCTCAGCTGTCCAAGCTTTCCTGTGGCTCATAATAGCATCAGCATGGACCAACAGCATACTGTGAGAAGACTGTGTTTCTGAAGAGGTGTAACGTTTTCCAGCTTCTCCTTCCAATATAGGAGATAAATGAGTTGTGATCAATGAGAAGTGGAACACCTCAAAAGGCATCCTGATCCAATGCCTGCTTATCTAGAAAGGTAGATACAAAGACTGAATTGCTCTACAGTTATGTTGTTACTATTGTTTTCTGAAACCTAATTCTTTGCATGTACTTCTGGGACTTTTTTTGTTTGTTTTGCCTTAGAGTTCTGGGCAATATCTCTAGTTTGAATTCACTGATTTCTATCTGACAAATGTTAAAAATAGCATGAGGAAAAGACACCATCAAACAACATTCATTCTTGAAACACATAACACATACAGTCACTAAAAATCAACAGATAGTACTTCTTGCTTATGTTCCTCTCAGCTTTTCAGTGTTTTAGGCCCTTCAGCTGTGTTTTCTGCTGTTTGGCTGTTTTCTTTATTAAAGTCAATTAGATGTCCAGATCACATACACATAAGGCTCCATGTATCAATCTAAAAATGTTAGAATTTAAAGTGCAAGACTAAGATACATTTTTGTGCTAAACTGGAGGGCATACTGTCTGCTTTCAATAAAAGAACAGAATTCAATACTGCAACAAAGGCAGCCTCTAAATTTTGAGATGCAAAAGTTTATTTGGTTAGTTGTCTTTATATACAATGTTGAATAATTTAGGAGAAAAAAAAAAAGGAAGTGTTTCTAGGAAGGAGATTTTTTCCATTTTGGCTACAGCATCATGCTGCCTCAGCAGGGTGCACACACCACTTAAAAATTAAGCTGATTTTCTCTCTTGCTTGAAAATGCACAGAACACCTAAAAAACATGCCAGGTTCCTATCTTAACAGACTGATGAAATATGGTAATGGTTTTCTGTGTTGGAAATCATGCTTTCAGTCGGATGACAGACAGCTATAAACTACAGTTTAAATTATATAAAAAAATTATTAAATACTGAAGAGCAGAAAAAAAATGTCCAATAGGTTCACATTACAAAACTTGAGGACAAGTTTGTTTCTGTATGAGTTCTTTTGTCTTCTCAGTTCTGCATAAAATGTATCTGGCAATATGTCCGAACTGGAAGTGTAATGATCATAAAAATCACCATGGTAGCTGGGGTGGGGAGGGTGAGGAGCCACACGTTAATTTAAAATTATTGTTATTGAGATCTTTTCTGCCAGTTAAAATTTACCAGACACTCTAACAACTCAAGTGTAGGAAGGTAAGATAAATAATAATTAGCAGTCTTTCTCTGTAGAAGCACCATCTGTGCCATGCCAGCAATCACAGCCTGTTAGAAAGAGCAGTTCGTTCAGCTGCTCTGCGCTTGGTGCAGCATTGGCACTGTTTGATAGTGAATGCACACCCTTTGTTTAGCAATCATGATTCATTGTATTTGTAATTTAGCGATCACAGTGTTTTTAGCCCTGCTAATTCATGTTGCAGCTGCATTTCTAGATTATGCAGAGACCATATTTCTCAAATACAAACTACCAGTCAACCCTTTTCAGTTTCTTAGGTAGGGTAGATTATAATCCATAAAGGAATTTGAGCAAAAAGAATGTTCAAGCAGTAAAGACAATGGGCATGTAAATTAATTCATCTAAGTAAAAAGTCCTGTTTCTAAAATGTTCCTGAGTTTATTTATATACCTACTAATCATTTTTTCTGTTATCGCTGCAAACTGTGATCCACCCAACCAGTTACAACCTACACAAAGGGGTACAGGCATCAGAGATTATTACTGGAACAGTAGTGATTTAAAATATTCTTTCTGTTTTAAAGAGTCAGCAATTGGACCACATTGCCCAGAGCTGTTTAGCTTCTCTGTATTTTGAGGAGGTAAAACCAAGTCCTTTACCACTTATGGCTCTTAAAAATACCAAAGAGAACAACCTGTTGATACCCACAACAAATGACCGTATTCCACCGTGGGTAATTGAAATCATTTTGCATTACCTTTGATGGAAAGCCTGAACTACCTCTGTTGTCCAAAAGGTTCATACAGTACCGCAGATGTTCAATGCCACCCTGGAGAAAGCTACATTTCAGAAGCAAATGAATGATCTTAATATAATTCTATGTAAATATTTATAAAATGAATGTGAATTTCCAGGAATTAAATTAAAACTGGTGGAGTTGCTCAAGGTATGTGCTATGTGCCAATAGTAGTGGGTGGTGAAATATATCAGGCTGTAAGAAATTTGGGCTAAATTCAGCTCTAGTATAAAAAAAATGAGGTCAAAGTCTCATCTAAAGCATTGAGCTCACAAAGCATACAACTAGGTGCTTGACTGGAAGAACAGTTCTTGTCTGTAAAACTAAGAATATGGTTTAGTGCTTTACTTTCGGGGACCTGCATTTTTTTGTCTATTGTTGTGACGTAAAAAGCAGTAAATAAATGGAAGTGATTGAATTTTTCTTGTTGCTGGTCCTTATAATTTTTTTTTTTAATTTCTACATAACAAACTGCTTGTTGCATTAATTAACAGATTAGTCTTAGGGAGTAAGTTTTAGAGATTCAGAAAATCACCTTGCATTTTGATCATGGTCACACTTTGCTTTTGCTTTAAGCTGCTCATTGATTGGCAAGAAATAGCTACTCGTAATAAAGACATTTCCCAGGCTAAAAATTAACCTTGTAGGAAAACAGTTGGTCCATTAAATTGAGTGCATCTTTTCTAAACTAAGTATATATAAGAGAACCATTTTCAGAAAAGTACATTAGATTCTGGATACTGCTTCTGTTCATAACTGAAGCTATGAATATTAATTCCCTGACCTGAAAATCAGCCCTTGATGTTCTGGAGAAGAAAAATGTCTTTTTATTTTTCGCTGAAACCTTAAGAAAATGAAAGATGGGTGACATCAGCAATAAGTAGACATAGTGCTGCCATGCGACTGACACTCCTGTTTTGTGGCCTTCACCTGAACCTTATCCCATCTCTACATCCTCCTGCAGTACCAAGTTCTATTCTTAGTCGAACAGAGCTTTTGTAGAGCAGTAACAGGAAACCTGTTACCAAGAGCTATTTGTAGTCAGTGTCTTTATTTCATTCCTTACAACCTCTAGTCATGATTATTTTTTCCTTTCATATTTACTAGATAATATTAAGGCATGTACCGATTTTTGGCTGTCTGACTGTAATCAAAAGGCTTATTGAGCCCATCCCTGACTTAGAGAATAAAGAAGTATATGCCATTCTGTGTACTGTAGAGTGATAGGCTCTTTTGGAATCTGTGGATAAACTACAGTGAATAGACAGAAGCCAATGCAAAGCAAGTTTAAAATTTACTGTATAGGTAAATTAGCATTGTTCTTTTCCTTTTACATCCTGTTTTGATTTTTTTCCAAGCTATTTCTTTGTTTTTAACCTCATCATATCAGAGGTGTTAGGTGATATATATTCTTTTAGATATTCTCAAATACCAGAAAATTTTATAAAGGGAAAAGGGGTGATATGGGAGATTGGATTTTTATCCTGTGAATAAAATGTCAGGAAAGAAATCTAGTGCTCATTTGTTAGCATTTACTACTTATTAATACAGTGGAAATTGCACTCCCATAATTTTTTCATTGCTAATGTTTTAGAAAACTCAGATTATGAGCTCAGTCTCCATCTTTTACAGGGACCTCCTGGAGCAACTGGTGCTGAAGGCAGACAAGGTGAAAAAGGTGCAAAGGTAATACATTCAAGATTTTTTTCGGGAGCATGGAAATGTAAACTATGTATAAAGGAAAAGTAAATCACTTATCATGCACTGAGTGTGAAACTTATGAAAGTAATAATATGTAAACTCTAAAATCCAAATTAAGACCCAGAATTAGTAGCAATACATAACGGAGTACCCGGTGGACTCTCATCAGGGCAGGCCCAATTTAGCTCACGCCTGCAGAAAAGCAAGATGAGCATGCTCTGCTGGCACCCCATCTTATATCAAGCTACCAAAATTTTTTTCAGAAAACAGTCCTGTGCAGAACACTGTTTTAGAACAGCTTTTAAAAAACAAAGTGAAACTTTGTTCTCACTTTGCGGATTGTATATCCCTGCAGTGCCAAGCTTAATCAACTCTTCTTCTCTGACCTGCTGCTTACATTCTTTCTAGGGTGAACCTGGTGCAGAAGGGGCTCCTGGCAAAACAGGTCCAGTTGGTCCACATTTTTTAAACAGAAAATATAATAATAATTTAAATGTTGCATTTCTTGTATATCCTCTAGTAAAGCAAACTTTATGTTTTTTGTAGGGAGAGCAAGGTCTACCTGGAGCACCAGGTCAGGATGGTCCTCCCGGGCCTCTGGTAAGTACCCTTCCTTTCAGTGCCAAAACAGAACAAGCACCCTTTAAAATATATCATTAAAGTGTCTGCATTTACAGAAAAATGAATGTACAAGTCAGTTCTTAGCACAAAGTCACTATTTTTCTGTGCTGGTAAAATCTAATACACGACTGCCGTCATTTTACTGTTCTACTGTAGCAAGCAGCTGTGCTGAACGCTGCTGAGTTATACCAGGTTAAAAGGGGAGTAAGGCAGTATAAAACCAAATTCTTGAAATCCCCTGAATAGAATTAAAAATAAATATAAAATGAATGAAGCTTACAACCAAAAAATGTACTTCTGTTCGCACATCAGGAAAGCTTAATACCTTAAATCATTTTGTTTCCTTAGCAGTGGTAAATTTTGTACACCCATTGATTTTAATAACTGCTAGTTCAGGAAAACATTATTCATAGGGTAAAAGTTTAGATCACATCTATTCCTTAGAGAAATAAAAAAAATAAATCAGAAGTAGGGCCAAAAGGGGACTTCTACCAAAGAAGAAAACATACTAGTTTTATAAAAATGAGCAGCAGCAGCATGTCTGTTGTTCATTGTAGCAGTCCCAGGAAATATAATCCATAACCAGTGTGTTTAAAAGGGTCTGAATGAACCAAGCTCCCAGTTTCTAGGGCATCTAGAACACACCACAGTTGTGCTCTGTGTTAATATGATAAAAACAAGGGAAGCTTATAGATGAGACATTATCAAATTATATTATTGCTACTATTTACACTTGCTATTTTAGTGCATTTTTTTCTAACATGCTGAAAAAACAACACTGTAAACACAAATTGCACAATATTGACAATAGTCAGCATTACGTGCAGAAATTCAAATCTAAACTGTATGGCCAGCAGGTTAATTCTTCACATGTCAAGCAAAGGTGATCCAATTTAGTGGAAAGATCTCATATCCCTTGCTCTCCAAACTCACTGAAGTAGAGTTCACCCCTATTATCACAGCTGAGTGATGTGCTGGGAATAAAAAGCTTCAAAACAAAACATGGGCTATTATAGTTTGGTGGGAAAAAAATAAACAAGTGTTACACTTTCAAGGCGTTTTACAGTTTGCAAGCAGTGTTACCACATCCTACATAAAATCCACTCTGTTATTTTGGCCAGAAGATAAGTATGCCAACACATGCAACCAGATTACTTTAGGAGAATAGGGCAATAAGGGGTTGTCCTCTACTTCAGAACTGATGTGGATCTTAAAGGGAAAAAGGAAGGCCACAAGTAGGAAGTGTGAACGAAATCCTCTGTTCCTTTTCCTATATAGATTTAGAGGATACAAAGGATATAGGTCCTTGGGTAGCCTTAATATTGAAAGTTTTTGCACTTAAGCTATATACATGAACTCAAAATCTTTCCAAAGAGCATTCGTGCCTCCCCAGTGAGAACTCAGGGTCTGAACATCAGCTATAAAATTTCCATATCACACTTTTCCAGTATATAAAAATGAAAGTGGTAAAAATGGGGATTTTAAACTGAAATGCTGCATAAATTAAGACTTCTACCCTAAAACAGTCTTTCACGTTTATGTGCATATGTGAACAGGAACAATTGCCTTTTCTTTCTTTGACTGGAACACTTTCATGGGTGAAAGTATTTGGGTAACTATCTACATTTCCAAAAAAGTTCCAAACACACAACTTCTTAACCTATAAGAAAGAGTTTCAGAACATATATTTTTATGCCCCGCACACAAGAAAGATATTTTTTTTTCCCAATGAACTGTGATTTAGTGCATAGGTGTATCTATCGATCACTTCTATGTACATAATTATAGATGGCATTACAATGGCACCTACATATAATTTCATTTTTCTCTGTCCCTTAGAAAACATAATGAGCAAACAATGTGCTGAGGAAACTTTACATTATAGCTCTTTGTTGCCCTTCATTTTAACATTCTAATTTTGTCTAACGTCTCATGGATAACATATTGTTTGTAAGTCGGAGGTTGGGAACAATGAATGAGAAGCTGCAAGGAAAAGGACTCGCCTGTGCTAAGCCTCTTCTCCCCAAAGAGTTTATGATGGGACCACCACTGTAGTTTTTAAATGATGTGCCCAATTTACAAATAAAATGCGCATAGGACAAATCAGGGAACTGAAAACTGATCTCCTCAGTTACAGTTCTGTGCCAAAATCTAAAAGCCAGTGAACAATTATTCCGCAATAATAAGCATCCCTTTCTCACATGTCAGTCACCAGAAGCCTCCAAATACATCATCAAAAGATCTCTTCCACTTCAAATCTGAAGCTGAGTATGTTAATGAACCATATACTCCCAAATGCACAGGCTTCCTGTCAGCTCAACAAGAACTTTGTTTAGATGCGTTGCTGCAACTTAAACTTTATTTTGGATTTTAAGGAAGTAAAGTTTATATGTAAAAGTTACTGAGGCTAAGTCTCCCTCCTTCCCCTCCCTCCGCGGCAGATTGCTATCAGGAGAATATGAAAGCAGATTTGCAGTAGAGCACAACACACTGCAGGTGAAAATGTCTGATTCTGTATTCCAAAAGCTTAAAAATTTCACTTTTCATTCATGAATTATGTATTTGCCTAGGCCTTTGCATCTAATGATATCCTGAAGTAGAGATGGAAAGGATACGCACTGAATAATATTTTGTACATGAAGTGTTATGGCACTTTTGAATCTGTGCCAGGTTGAAAAGGTCACTTATTACTGCTACCCATATCATAACTTCACAGATGTCTACTGCCAGCAGGAGACTAGTAGTGATGAGATACTGACTTAGTCTAGCAGCTCTACGCCTAATGCATACATGTTGAGTGTGAGATTAATAGCCTCTGAGAAATGAATGCCAATTCTGTGCTTGCATATGCACTGCATGGCCTCAATTTTTCACCTCATTCTGTACAAATTACACAAAACCAGAACTGCCATTGTTCTGAACCTCAGAAGATTTCTCAAATCCCTCAAAAAAATTATAAACAAGGATTACAATAATTAAAAATAAAAAGCTGGAGAAAAAAAACAAATCAAGGAGATTTTAACAAGCTTCATATATAATCTTTTTCTGTGCCATCTATCCAGTTCTATTTTAACAGTAGTCAAAAATATTATCTTTTATGGATTGCTCTTATGACCCCAGTAAAGATAAAAAAAGCAGTGTCAGGGAAAAGAAGCTTATGTCAAGTTATAACAAGATTATTCAGTGGTTTTTGCAAGGGATTGTGAAGAAAGTAAGACCGATCCATGCGAATATGTTTACCCTTCATAGTAGTTTCCCAGGTAGCAAGACTGCAGTGGAGTTTTCCAATAGATTCTCTAAGCATCAACTTACATTGGAACCGCCTGAAAAAAATGAGTCTTTTGGGTTGTCCCATCCCCACACTCACCCCAAAAATATGGAAGGGCTTGTAGAATGGTTCTGTTGGCTCTATGTTGGTTGTTCACAGCTCTGTCTCCTGCCCTAGAATATTTCTGTTTACAGAAGTCTAGCTGCATGGAGTAATCTTTAAGGACAACTACAGTTAAAACTTAATAAAGAGCATTTCTTACTCAGTTTCATAAAGTAATATACGTCTTTACTCTGCTGCAGAAAGGATGGCTTGTAAATACAAAATAAAAATTGTAAGCTGCCTATATAAGTAGAGCCATGTAAGCACCTAAAAAGGTATCAGTTTAACACCTCTGTAAGGAAGGGGTCTTATCACTAGCCAACAAATGAGGAGTGGAGGCCCAAACAGACTAAGGCAGTTCCTAAATGCATTTAGGGTTGGCCAGACTGGTATGGCAAAATCTAAGTAATTTGTGTAACTAATCACATTTACAAAAGTGACAAAGGACCAAAAGCTTGTACATGTCAGTGGAGCTAGCTACACCTAGATCACATTAAGTAAGCCTGCAATGTTGAGAAGAAAAGACTTGAATATTTAGAAAATATAGATTTAAATGCATTATTCATGGTCATACAGGAATGTCAGGTGGCAAGTCAAGGAAACCATAATCCCAAGACAACACCCCGAGTGCTGAAACAAAATAGGAGGTAGTTCTCCAACAAAACAATATTGAGGAGCAGTTACTATAAGCAACCTGATTTATATTCTGCAAAAATGTTACTGAGCTGTAGCAAACTGGGAGAAAACAAATTAAGAGGATGCTTTCCACTGTCTTATGAAAGAAAGCATTAAAATAAGCAACTAAAATAAGGTACAGCAATTAAGGTGGAAGTAATAATTGAAAGCATGTAATGTAACCACAAGCACAATTAGGCTAATCAACAAAAAATTATTTGAATATTTTTTTAAATATCACTTGCTTCACTGGATGCTTTAAGAGTTTAGTTGACCCTTTGCTTCACTGATTTATAATCTTACAGCACTAATTATAAAGTAATTTAAATGATACAGTAGCATCATTGCCTTTTAAACACACTTCTCAACTTTATCTTGGGCCCCAAATCACATGCCATCAATTACAACTGTTAACCACTGAATGACTCTGTACTTTGACTTACACTGCCTTTAATAATATTTCAAGAAATTATGATCTGTGCAGTTTGTTAAAACTTATTTAATGTTACTTCCCTTGATTTTTTTAGGGTCCACCTGGCTTGCCTGGCCTGAAAGGAGATCCGGGTTCCAAAGGAGAGAAGGTATACTTTATTCACTGTTTGTGCCTTTGTAATTTTGATCAAGTCTAAAAGTCTGTATAAAATTAGCAGAAAGAAACACTAGGGTTTTTGTATCAGAAAGCAAGACTGTGTCTACCAGTCAGCTTCCCATAGCCGTAATAGTAATCGTGAAGTTTTAAGCCACATCTGATATCCTGGAGATATATAGGAAGAAAAAGATTACTGTCTGTGTGGTAATGTATGGACCATATGATTCTTCCTTGCAATGAAAATCTCAAAGACATTGATGTAAAGACCACCGTTAGTTTTACAAAACCAAAGTAAGTAGAAATAAAAAGTATTCGAGATTTTTATTTTAAAACAACAAAATGTAAATATTTAACAGCTATAATACTTTATTTTGAAATAATGGATTGAGACATCTGGGATAGCATTTCCTAATGGAGTCCCAACAATTTATTGATTGATTGTGTATCAGAGAAAAACTGTATAGAGAAAGGGATATGAATACAATTATATCTTGTGAATTCCAGGGGGGGGTTATGTGCTTGATCAGCTGTTTATACACCTATATTACATGTGGGAAAAAACGTGCAACTCTATAATATGCTTAATAGCATCTAAATGTGAAACCTGGTATGAAATTTGTACCCACAGGTATTGTTATTTCTGTATCAGTTTCAGTAAGGACTGCGTTGCACTTAGATACCTTTCACTGCATAAGCAGTCCCAGCTTGCAAATAATCTCCAAGTCTAAAGGCCAACTGACAACAACGGATATGCTTTCAGAGTAATTTGTTTTCAGGTTGATTGTTGACTAGCAAGAGTGATGACATTTGAAAGCTCTAATTTGTGTGTCTGCAAAGCACGCTTCCTTTATATATATATATATATTGAGTTTTAACTATATTTTCTTCTACGTTGTTTAGGGACATCCCGGTTTGATTGGTCTGATTGGACCTCCAGGAGAACAGGGTGAAAAGGGTGATAGGGGTCTTCCTGGCCCACAGGGATCTCCTGGAGCCAAGGGTGATGCAGTGAGTAAAACATACTTGTGTTTTCATTCAAGTTCCGTGCAACCAAAGAGTACATATTCCAGTCCTTCTTTCAAAAGACAAAAAGTTGTTATAAACATTTACTACCCAGATCACAGAATCACAGAATCGTTTGGGTGGGAAGGGACCTTTAAAGGTCATCTAGTCCAACCCCCTGCCATGGGCAGGGACACCTCCCACCAGCCCAGGTTGCTCCAAGCCCCATCCAACCTGGCCTTGAACACTTCCAGGGATCCTTCTGCTAGAGGTTAAAACTTTCCTAGGCATTGTACAAACACAGTGAAATTAAACAGCTTAAAATGAGATCACAGCATGTTTCAGAAGATGAAGGAAACACATACATCTAAGTTAGGGATGAGATAAAACTAGCAGCACCAATCTCATCATGTTTATTAACTGCATTACCCAAAGTAGCTTTCTTTCTCCTAATTATTAAGCCGTGTTTTAAGGCACTAGGTAAAAATTGAGGTTTCCAAGCCAATCTGAAGGGGAACACAGCTGTGACTATAAGTACTGCAGCGTAAGAACAACTACAAGCAACTCAAACTGTCAGATAATATTTCAAACTTACAAACTATTCTGGACCCTAGCAAATGGCCTAAATCAGAACTTGTCATGGGTGGATGCTTGGTAGGACTACCTTTTTCATAGATACGCATTTTTTTAACCCAGTCCAGTATGTAGAATACTTAAATTCTGTACTTTTTCTCTTATTCTTTCTCAGGGAATTTCTGGTCCTGCTGGTCCACTCGGACCCCCTGGTCCTCCTGGTTTACCTGTAAGTAATTTCATCCAGTCCTCCTGTTCAAAACACTCCAGTGTTGCATGGAATATACTCTGACTATAGTTATATGTTCTTCCCCATAGGGTCCCCAAGGTCCAAAAGGTTCCAAAGGATCCAGTGTGAGTAATTCTCCTCCATATTTTTTGCTCTTTTACTTAATTTTTGTGCATGTTATTTTTTAACATTGTGTAGCATGGTCAACACTGCATTTTTTTCATTGCTTTATAGGGTCCTGCTGGTCAAAAGGGTGACAGTGGGTTACCTGGTCCACCTGGTCCCCCAGTAAGTAAGAACTTCCATTTGACACGCACGCACATTACACTGACATGACGACCCTGTTTTGACAAGGGTGGAAAACACCATTTGTGAACTTGCAGATAAGGAAAATATTAATGGTTGTTTGAAAATTCATTTTTTCAGGAAACACAGATCCATTAGATTAGAAACTTAAAAAAAAAAAAAAACTACAACCAAAAAAAAACCCCACACAAAACCTCGCACACACAAGAAAAAAAAAAACACCTCACAATAATTATTTAATGTGTTATATTGAAGCACAGGAAATTGAATTATTTTGGCTTCCCCCTGTTAATACTCCTCTGTTTCTACTATTTCTTTTTTTGTATCACAACAATCTAAAATGAAAACAGTCCGAATCTGAATGTAGTGTTTCAATTTCTTGAAATGAAATACTGTTTTATAGACCCCAAGTGGAATTTTTGAAGTTTTATCAGAGGAAATATCCATAGTTTTCATTTGTCACAGACTATGCCTTTGCTTGAGGGAATTGCCAGGGATAAAGAGACAATTGCAAGTCCGTTCCTCACACTTATGTGAGGGCAGCACACTCTTCCCCAAACAGCAATGTAGTGGGAAGAGTTTAGAGCACAACAGTGGTTTAGCCTTCTACAATCATCTTTTTCTGCAAGTAAATCAAAGCACATAGGCATAAATATGAAGGAAGTAAGTGAAAAAAAGAACTAAAGAATTTGAAGAAAATCTATTTAAAGCATCTCCAAGCCACATTCTGTGGTCTTCCTCTGTGTATTTATGCAGCTGAAAAACAAACAGAAAAGGTAACCAGATATGTTTTCCACTCAGGGTCCTCCGGGTGAGGTAATTCAACCACTGCCAATCCAGTCACCCAAAAAGACAAGAAGATCTCCTGATTACATGTTATCTGATGCTGGTGATAATATTCTGGATTATTCCGATGGCATGGAAGAGATCTTTGGTTCACTGAATTCACTGAAGCAAGACATTGAGCATATGAAGTATCCAATGGGTACTCAGAATAATCCAGCCCGAACTTGCAAAGACTTGCAACTCTGCCACCCAGACTTCCCAGATGGTATGTTAATATTGCATGACAAAGGCAAACAAGGCTGAAGTTATGATCTGCTAAGATACTTTGGCAGAATAATTAATTATTGGTAGATGGTTAATATAGTTCCTCAATAAATACAGTCTTGTTAAATCTATTTTTGCAGGTATAAAAATTTATAAAATGAAAGTAAGAGGTGTTGTCTTGGTAAAAGCCAAAATTCCTTAAACACATAACCTGATTTGGTTTTAGATTTAAGATTTTTTAAAGTGCTAAATAAAAAACAGTTATTGTTTTGAAAGGTGGGCCTTGCATTTCCAGAACTATCCAAACAGAAGAGGGATGAAAGATTGCTGCTATTTAGATCAATGGAAAGTAAAATCACAAATGTCAGCATGCTGGGATAGCTAACAGCTTCTTTTAAAAGAAACAAGAATTATTTTAGTAGCTGTACACTTTCGCTTAGCATAATAATAAAAAATAGCATTGGATTATATGCAATTTATTATTGATTATGACTCAAAAAATTTACTGTTCTTTTACCCTTAGAAACAACAATTTGTTCTACTGCATGACCACTGTTTGTTCTATATCATTCAGGAAATAGACATGCAAGTTTCTCTGATACTGTTTAATGCTGCTAAGTACTAGCTTAATAAAATGCAGAGTAGTATGAACAAGACACTATGTTCTGAAGAACTATCTTGATTTAATTATTCTTTGCGGTTTTCTTTTTTTTTTTTTTTCCTAATTGAGTTTACCCCTCTGGAAAGGTTTAAATCAAAGCCAACCTTCATAGAGTTTTCATCCTTTCATATTTTTTTCAATTGCAATGGATATTTTTCCCAGTTCAAAGCAATATTTTTCTGGTTTTAAATGGGAGGAAAAATAGATTTTGACAGTGTAATAATATTTTATTGGTTTCACTCTAGATAGATAAAAGCAGATGGTTGCCTTGAGGAGCAGTTAAGCAGTATATGTGCTATATGAAAAGTACATATTTTACAATTCAGTACCTCCATAATAATGAATGTTTTTTATAGAACACATTAACCTTCATTTACCAGTATTTGCTTATTATTTCAAGCTTTCTTCATATCAAAGTAATCTTATTTTGTTAAAATCAAAGTAAATGCATTCATTAAAATACAGAATTCTCCAGGAACAAGACTTACAGGTAGGAAAGACTGTTTTCAATAAATACAGCCTGAATCAATAGAATTTTAAAATACCATAATGCTTTGTCTATGCCCTGTATTCAGAAGACAGAACTGGTGAAAGGATTTGTCATGCCTCTTTGAAACCTCTACTATTTCCTTGAAACTGGATTAGAACAGTCGTGTCAGAAAATCATTTGCTGTCCTGCTCTGAAACTAGCTGGAGATAAGGACCCACATCACAGAAATCATCATTATGATTAGAATGGTAGACTTTAAAAAGCATTGATTTTTAACAGACCTTGGATTGACTGCAGTGTGCTCTCATCCCAGCCTTTATTCACTCTAGCATTGTAGGGCCTGAATTCTCAATCATGCCAGTCTGGGAGGACTGCTGAAACTATAGGAAGCCTCATGCAAGTTTTAACTCTTTCCCGCTATGTCACCTAATCAAGCATTAGTTAAGATGTTTTTATCAACTAAAGCATCCTGAAGTTTCACTAGTGTTGCAGCTTCATAAGCCCATAGTAAAAAACATCTTTACTTGAGGTGTATCTCTCTCAATGGAAGCTTTAGGTACTTGTGCCAGCTACAACCTTACCAAGCCCTGTGTGACCATCATTTTATGTAGCTAGGTATGCAGATGACTCCAGATTTTGCTCTCTGACCTAAGCCATAGCTTATTTCTGCTTCACACATACTGCCCTCCTCCTCTAGACTGAGGTCTCCGCAGTTCCTCCAAAACCTCAGCAGTATCCTGCAATAGAGTCATGATTTGAAGTAAAATCATACAAAACCAAAAGGACGCAGATAAAAATGTACTTTGATCCTGGTGCTACCATTCACAAACAACAACAGCAGCAACAAATCACAAGGCAGAAAAGAAAGGGTTGCTTTCTCATCATTCAGATGAAATAACTTTGCTACAAACTTTGGAGGACCATTAGGTAGCAGTAAAACCTGGATCTTCTAAATACCATTTCTACTATATAAGGCAAATATTTTCTCATTTGTTTTAGGGGAATATTGGATTGATCCTAACCAGGGCTGTTCTGGAGACTCCTTCAAAGTGTACTGCAATTTCACAGCAGGTGGGGAAACTTGCATCTACCCAGATAAGAAATCTGAAGGAGTAAGTACCAATCTGTGTTTTCAGTTGGCTGTTGACATATCCTGCTATGCTGTTGCAATGTTGAACTAAACAGAATAATTACATTGTCAAATTTTCATATATCTTTCTGATTACATTGAAATTTTCATAAGTCTGAATGAAGTGGTAAAATGGTACACAGAGTTAACAAACAGCATTTTCACTCTTCTGCTTAGATAAGAAACCTATGCACCTGCTTGCTAACCTTTCACTGCATTTCAAAATGCAACATAGCTGTGCAGCCAGTCAAAGTGCATAATCTAGCGTTTGACACCTAAAAGCTAAACTCTTACTTGTGGGTTCCTTTATATCTATTCATTTATACCTCTGCAAAGTAGATGTAAAACATGATGTATTAACAGTGTCCTCACTCATTGTTATAAATTACCTTTATGATCACTTATAACCTCTATATGGTGTAGAGGAAGGCTTTCCAAAAGCTTGCCTAAATGAGATCTATCAGCATCAACACCAATGAAAACTCTAATGTGGACACTCTTCACAGGAACAACTTATACCAGCAGTTTACCTGTATCTTAACAGATGACAACAGTCTCCCTTAAATAGAACTAGCTCTCTTTATAAGCTATCACCTTGGATTCCATTTAAAGTCACTAATTTGAAGGCATTCTATACAAGAAAATCATTCTATTTTGGAGCTTTAAAGAGACTGAGATCTCAGAAAGGAGAACCATTATTTACTCTCTGATGTGAAATTTGTTGCAGGTAATGTAAAACCTTCATGTCTGTTAACATATGTTTTAAATACTTCTATCTCTGCTGTTTTATGACACAGGTTAGAATTTCATCATGGCCAAAGGAGAACCCAGGATCTTGGTTTAGTGAATTTAAGCGAGGCAAACTTGTAAGTTGTCACTGCAACATAACAGTTATTCACAAATCAAGAACATGTTACTGGTATCAAGAGATAAATATTTAGATAATGAAAAGATTTTTCAGTCCCAGCCTTTTTGCCCTAAATATTAAAGCAGCTATATACCTCTTGCCACTCGACAGCAGAAGCCCTTTGTATTGTCCCACAATGATCCCAATGGTCACCTGCACACCTGGTGAGGATCTGGCTTCGGGCAGACTACACGTCACCACTAAACCTTAGTAAAGCAGCAGGAGCACAGATCCCCTGCCCCATTCTAGGTAACTGGAAATATACTGAGTATGCGCAGATGAGACTGCAGGCTGACATAACTTTATAATTAACTAAAAACAGATTCCCAGAGAGATTCTGCTGTTTTACACTATATGGTAGGAGTAATTCTCAGCCTTTCCGATTAGAAATATGTAGGTCTTCATCCTAAATATATTGCAACAACATGGAAGTCTATTTACTGAGTCATAGCTTTACTGAACTATAGAGCTCCATAAAATGTTATGTGTTGGTTGATTTTTTTATGAAGGACAGTTATGTGGTTCTTCTGTCAACAATAATTTTGTTTTGCGTTTTAACAAAGGAAATAGATAAATATTCATGTAACTTCTTATATTTTCCAGCTTTCCTATTTGGATGTTGAAGGCAATTCCATTAATATGGTCCAAATGACATTCCTTAAACTACTGAGTGCCTCTGCCAGACAAAATTTCACTTACAACTGTCATCAGTCTGTAGCTTGGCATGATGCATCATCTGACAGCTATGACAAAGCGCTAAGGTTCTTAGGATCGAATGATGAAGAAATGTCTTATGACAACAATCCTTACATCAAAGCCCTTCACGACGGCTGTGCAGTAAGTAGAGCTTCAGAAGAGTCTTTACAAAACCAACCTGTCCATTAAAGTAAAAACAAAACAAATTCACTTATTCACAGCTTTCTTCTGAGAAAAGCTTTCTAAACACTTTAATTTAATAGACTGCCGTTTAGTAGATTTTTAACTACAGTACACTACTCCCTTACTTAATTTTCATCTATGTACAAAAAAAAAAGAAACCAAACCATAAGCCAAGCAACAGAAATAGAACAAACCTAGCATGGACACAGGCTGTCAGCACCAATGTGTTGCAACTAGACTGCTAGTATGAGCACAGCACAGGAGAAGAACAGAAGCAAAAAAAGCATCATCAGGGGAGGTAAACCCATCAGCAGAATCTATTTATACTCAAAATCAAGGCATATGCAGATGGAGTATTTAGTGAATACAATAAATACATGTATGAACTAAGCCATACGTATGTACCCAAATGTAGTGAGTTAATTGACACGTGACTTTGTATTTCCTTTTCTCATTTTTTGGTAGCCAAAGCCAGGCAAAGTTTCCGGATTGTTACTTTCAGAATCCTCTCTTAGCTTGGCTCATATCCCTGGAGCTGTCCAAACATGCATCAGCTCTCTGGCCACCTCTGCAGCAGGGTCTTTGTAGGCATAGCAACTGTTACCTCTTTTCAGGAGTAGAATGGTTTGTACTGAACACTTTGAAACAGACATCAAAGGAGCAAGTGACAGTTGAAGCCTCATTAATTATTTTGGGTTTTGATGTGAGAGCATTATGAAAACAGTTCCTGAGAAGTCAGTGATAGAGAATCAGAGACCTGAAAGAGCCAGGACAGATACCTGGCTCTGAGATAAAGATGCAGTGCAGGTAGATGCAGAGTCTCCTGCCCACAGTAATGAGATTGTAATACATAACTGCTTCATGTCAGCCCTTCTGTATGTCCTGTATATTTATTTTGCTTTTGTTATCCACAGTGGGTGAGTGTAGAGCTCCAGAGAGAGCTGGAAGTGATTTAGGGTGGAACTCCGTCACTCAGATCTGCCAACCTGGATGCTCATGTAAACTCCAACGCTGGCATAGCTGAAACGGGTCTCAGCAAGATATAAGAGACCTTCTGAACAAAGTGCAGTCCTGATAACTAACATGATGACTTGGCTGGATGATGTTTAGAGGAGGTAGAGAGCCTTTGTTAGGAAGTAAGGGTGTGCCTTCAAACCTGGTTTCTAAGTGCATCAGTTGGCAGTCCTCTCAGACTACTACTTTGTTTCATGTCCAAACAGCTGCTATAATATTTTGTGAGACAGTTAGCGTCTTTCTTCTAAGAAGTGGATCTTCTGTCTTTCAGAACTAATTAGTGATTTCTTCACAAGGAAGACATGCAACAGCTATGAGAATATCATTATTATTTATTAAATAGTATAAATGCGAACTCAGAATTCTCTAAGAAACATTAAATGTCTTAGATATTTTTTCATTTGTTGGCCTATCTGAGTAAGTCAAAAAGCTATGGGCCAATCGCTTTCTAAAATAAAAACAACTCCATATCACAGTTGTAAAATAAAATCCTATGAGAACATAAAATTTCAAGTTTGTAACATATGGTGCATGAGGGGGCAATAATTTATAAAATCTACACTTCAGAGATAACCTGTGAAGATTTAGACCACGTGCTTGCTGCTTTGATATATAACCATGTTTGCTTTTTCTTGCTTCTTTTTTTAACAGTCAAGAAAGGGCTATGCAAAGACGGTGATCGAAATCAATACACCCAAAATAGACCAAGTTCCTATAGTTGATGTGATGATCAATGACTTTGGTGATCAGAACCAGAAGTTTGGATTTGAGGTCGGTCCTGTCTGCTTCCTTGGTTAAGCTTAAGACAAAATCAAATCAACAAAAATGTTGCACTTTGGTGCTACCAACCCACTTCATGCCACATGCAAGTTTTGAGTAAGAATGGCATAGAAAATATGTCTTGCTGTGTATGTATGTCTTATCTAGAAAGTAATTGTTGCCCTTGTAGGGCCAGAATCACATGACTTAAACTTATTTTGCAAAGATGCTGTGGCACAGACAGACAACATAGGGCTCTCTTTAGGAACACCCCCCTTTGGATTCCTTTGGTGCTGTAAAAAAATGAACGACATGGTGCTCCTTCCATTACAACAAAGAGGTGTTAAGAAAGTGTTTAATAAACTGTAATTATTCTATGTACAGTACTATACTGTTATTTCTCTGTCCATTTCCAAAACTTGCATGTGTCTCTGAATTGCACCTGGCTCTTATTTTATAATTGCAAAACTACATTGTCAATACTGTGTATGTATTCTGAAAAAATAAAGCTGTAATTGCCAGTGAAGCCAATTCTGTTTCTGACTAATAATAAAATCCCTTTGTATATATTGTTGTTGAAGAGCTTTGTTATTTGAAGTCGCCAACAAAACTTAAGGTGGCAAAACTGGAAGATCTTGAGCAGCACACTCAAACAACTCTTTTCTGCTGATATCACTCTGTGATGATGAATTTCAATAATGAAAGCACCTTCAAAGGTGCTGTGTTCCATGGTGCTATACCTCAGACTTTTTATTTTCTTTTCTAACTCCAGAATTTCATAAGATACATGTATATAACTAAAATAAGCAAGTTTATATTTTTGGGTGGGGAAAATATGTAAGAAAAAAAAAACAACTTCTGTGTAAGAGATCTATTAAAAATCTGTGTGAAATAAATTAGTCATATAGCTTTCCTTTTTTAAAAAATCTCATCTGAATTTGTTTCCATTGTGCTTATTTGGTCTGCATAAATATTAAAACTAGATTCTAAACAGTTATTTATGGATTTCTGCAGTGTTTACTTCGCTTTTAATGTAAGCAATGATGGATGTTTGCTTCCTGAACTGGATATAAAAAGTTCCACAGAATGGTCCTATACAATATTTGCCCATCCCATTAATATGAATTATTTTTTCCTGTTATTTCACCTGAAGGCCAGGGATGCAATATGTCTAGGTCATGTGATTCTACATAGTTGCTAAGCAACATACGAGGGGACTGCTTCCTACAGAGCTGTCTTTGACACAAACTATTAGAATTCGCTATTCAAGTCTCAAAAAAATAAGTTTGTTTGGCCTTCCCTCTGAACATTTTATTCAGGTAGTTGGAAGTAGAATTTACATTTTAGCTTTACAACACAAATCCTTTTGTAATTATTTTTCATAATATATGTAAGACTTGAAAAGAAATGTTTTGTTTCTATTTCTTATAAATTGTTAAATTAAATAGTACTAGTTTCTGCTGGCTCATTTCCAACTGGTATTTTCTTATGCACGTTTATACATGTAAAAGTGAGATTTCAGAAGTCAACTTCTTGCTGTTCATATTTTCTTTTATTTTTGAACCAAAGTTTGTAACTGTCACCTCAAAGAGGAAAATACAAATTTTATTAATAAAATCAAGTCTTGTCTACCTGGATTGGTCGTTCTCTTTTTTCAATGTCCAAAACTCACCCCTTGTTATTACTGTAACTTCACTCTGCTTTCAGACCATCCAGACTCAAAAAAAGAGTAATCTTACTACATATCCTAGCAAGCACTGGGCAACAGCACTGGGAAGAGAAGCATTAACAGAAAAGATGCTGATCCAGCCATCGGCAGTATGCAGCAATGCTGATAAGTTCACATTTAGTTTGTATGGATTTGTAGCTGCAGCAGTCCCCATAACACTATTAAACATAAGATGGGAACCCGATATTCTTTCTCCAGCTACTCTCTTACAACCTAGAAAGAATGAGTGCTTCACAATCTCATGGTTATCCTCGCAGGATCCCATAAGGTAGGCAAATGACCCTATTTATTGATGGGAAATAGAAGACAAGAAGTAGACCAGGACCTAGAAACTACTGGAAACACAAAGTTTCCAGTACCTTATTTTAGATAGTGGAACCAGAACTCGTGATGGGTCCAAGCTAGAGACATGACATGTCACCTGGGGCCTCCTCCAAAACAGTTTGTTTGTTTTTTAATCTGCTAACTGTTCTTCATGAACTCTGGTTATGTCCACAATAGCTGTGAAAGCAGCTCCAATAAGGTTGGCAAAGGAGCAGCTACTTTCTGCTGCTCAGGTGGGTGAGGTTAAGTTAGGTGCTGAGCTGTTCAACCCTATCTTAAAAAAAAAAATCAACACATCTGGATCAGGTGCTTTAGGGTGAGGAAGGTAAAAAAAATAAAGATGGTTGTGATTTGGCAGGCTCAGGATTAGGCTGCAGGAGAACGGGGTCTCTAAGAGTGCAGTGGTGTATGCAAGAAGCCAAACAAACGCAGATCTCTTCCAGCACTAGTCAAAGTATCTTGCTAAGGTTCACGTTGACAACGTTCCAAAGGAAGAAATAAGATTAAGTCTTCTACACCTCTCAAGTAAGGAGTCGCCAGGCTTATTCTTTAGCCTTTCTTAAGGCCTCAACTAGGTATCTTACTATTTATACTTGTCATGAAAGCAATTCACCACCACTCCTTCTAACTCCTTTTTGTCGGGTGAACGGGAAAAATTGCCATTAAATATTCTTGCCTTCAAGCAAAAATTATGCAATTTATTTTTCCCTCTACAGAAGTCTCATATTAGCAGTACTTCAAAAAAAGAGCACTCTTCAGAAATTTCACATAAAGACTCACACATTAGTCTTTCTGTGAAACAAACTTCAGATTCTGTAGTCAAATCCTACTAGCCATAAAAACATAAAACCTCAGATTCATCATATGCTGTTACAAAAATACCCACTCCAAAACTACGCAAGCTATATTCCGTACTCAGCCAAGCCTATAAGAAAACAAGGATCTATGTTTTTCACACCACAAAGTAAAAACCTGTGTAATCACAAAAAGATTGAAAGTGCTATATGACATCTGGATTTCATGTCTAGAAACTGACAAAACAGAACTTGGATGTTCTGTGATCTTGAGGTTTCACCCTACCTCAGAGCACACTGGGTAGCTTTTCTTGAAAGTTTGCTTCGAGCCTCTCTCTAAACAGGGTATATGGTTTCGTCACTGCAAATATCGGTGTTGCTGTCCTATTGCATGGAAATGGAGTAAGTAGGGACACAGCAAACAGCAGCCAACAAATATTACAGACTGAGGCAATGTTCTGTCCAGAATAACATGGACATACAATTGAGGTTTAAACCACAAGCTACGACTATAGAGGTATAAACTGTCCTCTGTGTGTAGGTGTAGAGTTTCTTTTCCTCTCCCTCTCTCTCTTCTTTCCTCTTTCTAATCCAGGATAGGGTATTATCAAATCATCATGATTGGTGTATCTGCTGGGAAACTTCATAAAATGTAATGAAGATATTTTTTTCATTCCAAGTAGGCAGTCACGATGGCTAATATCAACAGTCACCTTGTGACACAAAAAGCTACCATCTGTTTCAAAAACTAAGCACAATTACTTGCTTAATTTTCTTCCCCTTGGGAACAGCTTTGTTAATTTTAAAATGAAGCTTCACATGCTAATGACTGGTAGGAGATGCCTTAGTAGCAATTGATTTTCTATTACAAGCACACTCATTTTTCCATGAATGAACATCATCTATTGTACACGGACCAAAAATAACTTCAAAATGACAAAGACAGGATATTAAATGTCATGTCTATTATATTTACCTGAAAAGGTGTCTTATTTATGTTCCTTTTCTAGGCACATTAATTATCAAAGGGGTCATTGTTAATTTGGTAAAAAGCAATGCCAAAATTATTGCAAAGGAGCAGACTGCTCTACAGCTATTTATTCATTTTGTTTTCACTAAGGACATCAAAGATTATTATTACAGCGAAGAAGGCTGCAAGTATACGATATTAAAAAATGCTGCTCTAGCCAAAACTGGGCTTGCTTTATTCTCAGCTATGTGAAGGCTTTGTTTTAATGAGAGAGGATGGAGCCAAAGCCTGCAATGCTACCATGGACATGTTTTGTCTAGGTTATTGCAGGAACTTTGCCAGACTTTGACTTTGTTTCCAGTTTTTCAAGGGTGGAGAAGTGATCCCCATCAAAACACATCTAACTTCAGTAAGACAGATAGGAGTTGTTAAGAATTTAGCTGCGGGAACTGGGATCTGAGCGCCTTCTTTGCTCCCTGGTATGATGTAAGAAATTACCTTTTTTAACATCAAAAAGACATTGTAGCTAAATCTTGCTGAAGCATAAAAGAACTCCAGCTTACACACTGATTAAAATGCAGGAGAAAATTCAGTCTATCCAATATGCTGCCATTATATTATACACTACTAAAACATAATTTATATAAGTAGGAGATGACCAAAGGCCCAGTCAGTGGGTTATGATAAAATCCACAAATAAGAACCCAACACATCTGTTTTCCCTTACTTGATGGTGCCAGTTGTTCTGTTCAAGTCCAGAGTTTACTGTCCAGGAAAAACCTTGAGTCTGTTATCTCATTTCCTTTCATCATCATTTGGTAATTTGCATTTTGGTGGATGATGCTGAATACTTCATTGCCTTTCAATGTCTAGTATACATTTCATGAGCTATTACAATCTAATAGTAGCCATAGTTTTCAATTTCCCGATTGTCAACCATTCCACACCCAAGTGACTAACGTTATTGCTTTTTCTCATACTCGGTATTTTCAAAGCAACATAAGGCTCAGCAAGGATAATCACTCAACCTCCTTCATGATTTTAAAACAAAACATCTGCCACAAACGGTGTCAATAAGCCCTCAACAGATAACAAGAAAATAGGAAATTAATCACTTTCCAAATTATACAGTAAGCAGAACAGCTGATGGACCATTTATCATCATTTCCTCTTCTGTGCACATTAAAGAAGATTGGATGTAAGCACCTGCCAGCGTTCTTTAACAGCACGCAAATCCATGTTCTAATTTTGTGCTCCAGCCTTCGCTTTATGCCTTAAATGGTGGTCAGTACAATTATTTGCAAGAAGAAAACCAAATTAATTCTTCCCTAGCCCCAGAAGTTCTCTAAACTGGACCATCTGCTGTTTTTTCACTATAGCAAGGATGTAATGGGTAAATAAAAGAAACTTTCTGAGTGCACGGGGCTGGGACAACAAGGCTGCCCAGAGCCCCAAAGTCATCCTAATGACCAGGAATAAACACAGGAGCCTCCCACTCAGTTCCCATCTCACCCTGAAATATCTCATAGCCAGGGATCTTAAAAATGGCCACAGTACACCATGTTGCTGCAGGAACACTAGGCCATAGGGTTGTATGGCCTGCAGATGCCCAGCCTGCAAGCTCTGTAGTTCCCTATCACAAATAAAAAGTAAAAGTAGCTAGAGCAGAGCCATAACACAGCTAGAGCAGATCCATAAACCTGTATTTTTAAATGGAAAATATTAACCAAATGTTGAAATTGTGAACTGAACTCAGGATCTGACTAACAAGTAACAATAACAACATTCCAATACAATTAGTGTTTCTGAAATGGAGATATTAATTTATTATTTGTCAGTTTACTTGGAAACTTACACAGAAAGCCCAGTAAAATCAGCTAGGGTATTACCGCTGACCTGAATGACTTCTAGAGCAGGCACTGTTCATTACACCACATAAAGTATATTAAGTGAATAAGAAGTGGAGAGATTTAGAATGAAGTTATTTTTATTGATGTAAAAGCTTCTTTCTGTCAAGTATTAACAAAAAAATAGCTAAGGTTTTATATTCTATTCATACAGTCTCTCAAGCCTATGCCTTTTTTTTTTTTGAGAAAGTAGCTCCGCTTTGTGGTCCTGTTGCCCAGACTGGCTCACAAGATAACAGCATGATGTGAAGGCTCTGGAGAATGCATAAATATATAATCTTCATAACATTCGCTATTCAAGAATTTTCTGATATGGATGTACAGGGATCACTTATCCCTTTGTTATTCGTCAGAAGGATTTTAGAAATACCCACTTTGCTCTAGGCCTGCAGACTTGCTCAATGCACAGATATTAAGATCAAAGTTGCTTACTTTCAGCGAGGGCCAAAAATGGAATTTTAGTTCATAAAAAATTTCTACAGCACTCCCTTTTCTGAACAGAACAAAGTATATTTCTCCTCCCCACCTCTCCCCTTTCTTTTAAATTGTGATGTTTCCATTTGAAATTACTAGGTTTTTCTTCAAAATGACTGAAAATATTTGACTTGTAGGAGGAAGGCTACTGGTATCCACACTGTGATTGTTTCCCTGTGTGCTGGGGGACAGCAGATAACACTTACAGCTGAACAAAGGCATCTCTATAAAAGAAATAAAAGAATATATAATAAAACCAAGCAGAAATAGTTCCTAGCGTACAACAGAAAGGAAAAAAACGTAGCAGAAAAAAAGAAATAAGGAAGCAATGAGGAAATACATGGGAAAAGGATGACGGAAGCAGAACGTGGCTTCCTCCTCACATGTGATTGCTGCTATTCAGTGGTGGTCAAGGTTTGTTTCTCCCAGTCATTGCAAAGTGGAGGTGTTAGGAGGCAGCAGCACAACTGGTTTATAAAAATGGCACATAAGAAGAGCAGCAAACACTGCAGGGCTCTACGGGAAACACCATGCCACTAACACCTGCAACGCTGGCTGCAGCCAGGTCCCTGTGCCTTGCTCCCTCTCCTCTCCCTTCCCAATCGCGCGTCTGTCTTAAACGGACGTTCCTAAAGTTGCTTCCTCTGCAGGAGCTCTATTCTCATGGAGCAGCCACATTCTGTTGTGGCGCTGAAAAGTACAGGGCATCTGAAAAGGGGGACAAGAGGCTTAACTTTTAAGGTCGGGTATTTGAAGGATGGGAAAAAGGATGATAGGGGAGGGTGAGCAGGCTGGGAAATCAATATACAGCCACACTAATATGCTGCCAGATTCACAAAACATAAAGCCTGTGTGGGCCATCCAGACATCCAGATTAGGAATATGCAATGACAAGGGCTCCTCAATTTCTGTGTCCTTTTCCTAGCACAGAGAAGCATACGGGTCAGGCAGGCCTACAGTCTTCCTGAGGACTGTCTCCACAACAAAAGTCAGATGAAAACAATAGGGAGATCAGTTCACATTGATCATAGAATGGTTTAGGCTGGAAGGGAACTTAAAGATTGCTTAGTTCCAACCCCCCTGCCATGGGCAGGGACACCTTCCATTAGACCAGGTTGTGAAAACCCCATCCAACCTGGCCTTGAACACTTCCACGGATGGGGCCTCCACAGCTTCTCTGCGCAACCCGTTCCAGTGTCTCATGACCCCGAGAGTAAAAGAATTTTTTCCTAATATCTAATCTAAATCTCTCCTCTTCCAGTTTAAAGCCATTACCCCTCGTCCTATCAATACATGCCCTTGTAAAAAGTTCCTCTCCAGCTTTCTTGTAGACCCCCTTCAGATTCTGGAAGGCTGCTATAAGGTCTCCCTGGAGCCTTCTCTTCTCCAGACTGAACAACCCCACCTCTCTCAGCCTGCCTTCATAGGTGAGGTGCTCTAACCCTCTAACCTGCTAGCCACGGTTCTTTTGATGCAGCCCAGGATACAGCTGGCCTTCCGGGCCGCAAGCATGCCTTGCTGGCTCTTGTTGAGCTTCTTATCCACCAACATCTCCAAGTCCTTCTCCTCAGGACTGCACTCAATCCATTCTGCACCCAGCCTGTATCTGTGCTTAGGATTACCCCTACCCACATGCAGGACCTTGCACTTGGCCTGGTTGAACTTCATAAGGTTGGCATGGGCCCACCTCTCAAGTCTGTCCAGGTCCCTCTGGATGGCATCCCTTCCCTCCAGTGTTTTGACTGCACCCCACAGCTTGGTGTCATCAGCAAACTTGCTGAGGGTGCACTCAATCCCACCGTCCATGTCACCGACAAAGATGTTAAACAGCACCAGTCCCAATACCAAACCCTGAGGAACGCCACTTGTCACTGGTTTCCACTTGGACATCGAGCCATTGACCACAACTCTTTGAGTCCGACCATCCAGCCAGTTCCTCATCAACCGAGTGGTCCATCCATCAAATCCATGTCTCTCCAATTTAGAGATGAGGATGTTGTGTGGAACAGCGTGAAATGCTTTGCATCAGTGCAGGTAGATTACATCAGTTGCTCTCCCCTTATCCATCAACACTGTAACCCCATCATAGAAGGCCATCAAATTTGTCAGGCATGACTTGTCCTTGGTGAGGCCACGTTGGCTGTTACCAGCCACCTCCTTATTTTCCACTTGCCTTAGAACTGTTTCCAGGAGCATCTGCTCCATGATCTTGCGGGGCACAGAGGTGGGGCTGACCGGCCTGTAGTTCCCCAGGTCTTCCTTTTTCCCCTTTTTGAAAATGTGAGTTACGTTTCCCCTTTTCCAGTCAGTGGGAACTTCACCAGACTGCCACAACTTTTTAAATATAATGGAAAGCAGCTTAGCAACTTCATCCACCAGTCCAATCAGGACACACGGATAGATTTCATCAGGAGTCAGTCTATTTCATTTTCTAAACATATTAACCTCAAAACAAAACCATAGTATCTTGAGGAAACATTTGAACTAGTGTTGCATCTTTCCATGACAATTTTCCTGGAGAAAGCAATAAAAAAAGCTAAAAAAGGACAGTACACATGAACTGATGATACCTGAGAAATTTCCTGATTAAACGATTCTTGACTATTTCAAGGCATTATGCAGTTTTGCATATGTGCATTCATTTCTCGTGTTTTGCATAATCCTTCTGATGACTGTATGCACAAGTGTACCATGTAGAAACAGCAGCTAGCCAGTGTGATTACTCATTAAATTTAATGAGTAGGTTAGAATTATCTGCTATAAAACTAAGATGAAAGCGAAATCACAAATTTGAAAGCCAACTAAGGACTAAAACATATGCAAGCACAGTTAGTTAATACCCTCTTAATATGCACAACGATAAATACTTCATATAGATATACAGCAAATTTGGATGCACGTTACCCAAGTGGAACTCAGCTGTGATGGTGTATGAAATGATACATTTAACTCTAATGAGACGCATAACTCTGAAGAAGCAAAAACACTGAAGTACTTCAGGGCTCTCTTGCTCTTGCAACACTAGAATATTTTCATTCCTTAAGTAGTGACAACCAGGTATCAGTCAGCCCTTTTCTGTTTAAAAGCAATGAAGGACTACACAGGCCAACCCCCACATGTGCAGGATGGGGCTGTGACAAGGCAAAAAGCAGGAAAGAGTAAAGCTCAAGGCCTGCAAACACTATGCACGTGACAAAAGAGTTTTACAAAAGAAGAGAAAGATGACAGCTGAGTAAATATTTACACTAAAGCCCTCTTTTAACAGGTGGTAGTAAGGACCACTTACTTGGATGTTTTTTCTGAGCAAAACTTCCACCACTACCAAAGGGGGAGTTTGGGTTGAAACCGGTAGAGATGGTTCGTTGTGGGCCAAACAGCCGGTTGCTGTGGCTCGGCTCCGGCGGGGCGGGAGAAGCAGCGCCGCCGGCAGAGGGCTTGTGCCCCGGGATGGGGCGGCCCCGGGTACTCGGCACCCCCCTTCCTCCCGCGCCCCCGGCTGGAGCTCGGCACCGCTACGGGCGTGCAGAGCGGTCTGAGGAGCCCACAGCTAAGAGAACAGCATACCAGAAACAACGGGGGTGAAACGCCTGCAGAATTCTCTGTACGTGGAGAACCCCCCCAACAACCGCCGGTCGTTTCCACCCGACATGGAGACGCCCGCAGCCGGCCCAAGTAAAGGAGCTTTGAGAGCGACCCCTTCTCCCCCAGCGCCGGGCCGCCGCGCAGGCGCAGGACGGGGCGGAGGCGAGGGGCGTTAACCGCGACCGTTAGGACCGTTAGCCGCGCACCTGCCTGCCTCGCGACCGCGCCTGAGGGCGCGTCGTGTTCCCGCTGCTTCACGGGAGGGGGCTGAGCTCGGTCCCACTAAGAATGTACCAGTCGCAGAACCTCAGA
Organism: Charadrius vociferus; assembly: GCF_000708025.1. Classification (NCBI taxonomy): domain Eukaryota; kingdom Metazoa; phylum Chordata; class Aves; order Charadriiformes; family Charadriidae; genus Charadrius; species Charadrius vociferus. Next base: position 18,341,072 of record NW_009648332.1, on the reverse strand, counting down.
TTTTTATATCTCTGTATGTGGAAGAGGTGGATTCGGGTTTAGTAACTACCTCTGCAGAGGCATAGGTAAGGTAAAAAAAACAAAATACGAACCTTGCTTTCTCCTCCTTCAGACACACAGACCCATCGTGTGTTCTCTAACTCCCAGTCCGTGCTGTAGAGAGCTCAGTGCGACCTCTCACTCGTGTTTTCTCCCCTCAAGCCATGCAAACACTTCCCATGAGTTAGCACCGATCTGAGGATTATTCTCTGAAGAGCTGGATGTATGTGACATAAGGTCAGAAACCTTTTTAGAGAGTAAAGGGAAGAAAATGGGCTATTTGTTTTCTTTAACCAGGTGTTTCTGTGGTAGAAAAGGCTGCACAGTTCTGCAAAACCTGAGTAGCTGTGGGACTTCTGACAGCAGGTATGCAAACACTAACAATATTTAAACAACTCTATAAACTAACTAGGAATTTGTGTCATTAGTTTTGAAACACCGTTTAAAGAGTTTTTACACTGAAAACTCTTTCATTGAGACATGAGTCATATTAAGCAGCTTTGTGGTGGATGTGGTAGCTCCTCTTTCATGTAATCTCTTCCTCTGAAAGCTTTGATGGAAAACTAAGCCACAGTCAGGGTTTTGTGGTTGAGCCTGGGAGCTTCCTTCAGTAAACTCATTCCTGAATTAATTGCCACTGGAGCTCGTCACCCATAATAATTTTTCAGAATCTTTCCCCTATTATCTTCATCTGCCAGGTTAAATTCATCTTTTTGACATGACACCCATTAAACAGTGTAAAAGAGAAGTACAAGCTTCATTACTCAAAAGGGTAGAAGAAGCACACAGTGCAATTACTGTCTAAAAGTCTGCTTTTGCACTCGCTGAAATCAAATTCATTTCATTGCAACTTTTGAGATAAACAGTTGAAAATAAGGAATCCTCTTGTCCACAGTGCATCACCTTTAAGGACCATGGCAAGGGTTCTTCTACATTCACAGTTTCACAACACTTCTATGTAACATGTACAACAAAGTAAGAGATCTGCACCAGTCCTACACATAGACAAGCAGCAAATTAACAGCTGTGGTCTACTCTGGGCTCTCTTCCCCTCAGTTCGCCTTAGATATGGATTGTCTTCGGCTGAGGGTGTCCTAGGCAAAGAAATGGAATGATAATTCTTGCTCAAAGTATTTGGCTGCCAGACAGGCAGGTGGGGATTGTAAGTTAAAACATTTCTGAGCTGGGGAGAACTTAAGACCATGGTAATTCTTAACACAGTGGCAAACCACACATTCTCCTTATTACCACTGTTGCTATCAGGATTGGGAAAAAAAAAAAAAAAAGTCTTACCCTTAATGAGCTAGGATTCAGTTATTCAGGAAATGCAAGGACACATTTGAAACACCTAGGGATGAAAGCAGAGAAAGGTTAAGATAGTTCTGAGCTGTGTCCCTCCTGAAAATAAATGCAAATTTTTCATCTGTTAGAGGTCTTCAAAACATCTTAAAAAAATAAACAAAAAGGAAAAAAACCTCACCTTAAGTTTCTGTGTATGCTTTCATAAAAAAATTATTGAATCCATAAACGTTGCTCGTACAGGAAATATAAAGCTTGATATATCTCACAAGTATCCAAAAGTTTTAAAGTAAACCTGAAGAAACTGTTTCAGTAGGCTTAGGTTTCTTGCAGACGGGTGCAATATATTTCATTTTTCAGCTTATTAAAAACTTAGTTGATGCTTGGAAAAAATATCCCTTCAGTCAATAACTCATCATAAACATATGCCAGTATAAAACATAAAAAAGGTACTTTTATAGAAGTGACTCGCATTAATATAAGTTCATTAACATTCACTCTTTACTGTAGTGATATCAACTACTGATAAAGACTTTTGGTTCAATTTCACATCATTTCCATGTTTTGTGATGGTATCAAACCAAAACTGCTGGGATATTCTGAAGGCTGATACCAGGGTAAGTAAAAGGGGAATCAGAGCCATTCTGCTTGTTCTGACTGCTATTACAGTAATGCGATCAGTACCTTGACAGATGATAAGAAGAATCATTTTGCTGATTGACTTTTCTTCAAACCTAAGGCTGTGGGCAATCAAAGAAAATATGAACATCTGGCTGAGCTTTTGATTGCCATACTCACTGATATAGTGCACCCAAATAAGCAACAATTAGGCAGTACAGCTTGTGTCAAAAGACCCATCAAGTTAATTCAAATTAAGTCAGGATAAATTGAATCCAATTGGCATTCATGCATATTTGTATGCATAGTTTAAATAAGCTTCTTCTGTACTACATTATCCTTTATTTACAAGCAAAACATGTGCAAGGTTTTGTGTTTTAAGTAAATATTTTCAAAAACTTTTTGACTTCTTAAAGCCAAACTTGTGGGAAAAAAATCTGTGTTCTTCAGAAGGACACTTCCAGACTCACAAAGGTAAAAATTTGTTGGCTTTCTCGAGTTCATCATTCTCACTTGCTAATAAGTTTCACAAATTTGGAGAAGCTGTTCATAAGCATTTTGTCAGTAACATTACAATAATACCTGACTGGTATTTGGGTAAACTTAATAGCTAAGAAGGTGGTCAAGATAACTAACAGACTGTAGTAAGAAAGGAAATGCCTAAAACTTAAGACTAATGTCCTCATGCTTTCACTTGATTCTGAGTGTAGAACCCTGGGAATATCTATTTTCTTTCCAAAAAAACTAGCATTCTTTTTTGGATTCTATTTATTGCAACAGTAAATTAGGTCTCATGAGAACCTGAGATTAAAACTACTCAAAGACAAAACTGAAGTTGTTTGCTTGATTTTTTAAAAAGAGAAATTTAGAAAAAGAAAGTAAATTTGATTTTTTAAATTCTAACTCCTTGCAGAAAATTTTTTTTTAGTCTTTGCTTGGCAGGTATAAATACCATTGTTTCCAAGTTAGCCTTTTAAAATTTTATTTGTGACTTGCAGGTGCAGGTTCTTGGTAGCAAAATGGTGACAGACTCTCTGGCTGAAGTGCTATCAGTGCTCAACAAACTAGAGTGGAATTTACTGTAATCTCACCTAAATCTCAATTAAGTCAATCTGACCTGATTCTAAAGTCCTGTTACAAAATCCCAGGGATTGTTTTGCAACATATTCAGAAACTGTTTACCTAAAGCCTAATGCAAAACAGCGTTTCTCACACTATGTGATGGGAAAGGGTCACATGCCCAGCCCCAGCTGCAGCATTGCTTGTGGGGTGAGTACCTCACTCTGCCTGTGGCCCTGAGTTCCCAGTGTTGTCAGAGCCAGGGATCTTCAGAGCTGTGATGGGAATATTTAAAATGCAGATACAACAGAGGAAGGACCATGTCAGAGGAGAAGGTTGGGTGAATGAGTCCATTAGCATTGGACTCGATGTTCTGCATTATCAGCTGTCACAGGTGCATTGAGTGTGGCCAAGCAGCTGTTATATTCTTTTTTCTGTCCACTTTGTTTTGGAGCTAAGAAATAGGTTTTTGCTATTCATTGACTACTGTGAATATTAGGAATCCAACACCCGTGAGAACAATCAGGTGAATTAATTAGAAAACTGTTACTATCTACTTTCATAAATTGGAGGATTAGCTTGTGATCCATAATTTCAAACAGTCTTTTAACAGCTGTTTTCTTGAAGTTCTTTCCTGTAAAATACTAGCCCCTCTTACCCATCCATCTTCTGATTCAGAGGTTAAGAGTTCTTCTATTAGCGTTACCTTTAGAAATATATTTGATGAAAAATCCCTTAGATAGTCTAATGACAAGGTCCAGTTGCTGTCAGGTGCACAGACCCTTTACAAATGCTGCTGAAAAATCAATACCAATCCTTCAATGCCTTCAAACGATGTGGAGTCAGGGCCATAATAATAGTGATTGTCTCCAGCAAATGACTGTTCAGTGATCATTCTGCAGTAGCCTGGAAGTCCAAATTCCCCTCAATAACTTTCAACATTGACGCATGCTGGGAACTGTAAAATCATCCCTAGCAAACAGGCCAGTAGCTGCATTTTCTAGCTAGTCAAGTACCTACTTATTTACTCCATTGCTTGCTCGTAATTGGCCTAAGATTTTGGAGAAGAAAGTCTGCTAAAAAGAATAAGTTCTAAAACGGTAGGTCAGCATTTCAGACATGTTAAGCATACAAGGGAATACTATGCACCACAGGAGAATCAGCTGGCAGCTCTTCAATTTGCTTGTTTTACTTAGGGATTTGAAAGTAGACTAAGGAGAATAAATTTTCAAAGACTGGTCATACGGAAAAAAAAAAATTCCAAATCATAAACAGCAAAGCAGCATTTGTAGTTATGGTCTCTGATATTTATTCTCTGGGTAAAGCAGCATTGCTTGCTTGGAATCAGTAGCAAGAGCAGGGGAATATTTGGCAAAGCTTGAAGTAATGTGGCAATTACTTCATCAATAAGATTCTGACTGTAATATTTTACGTGGACCATTTTTTAAATGCATTTGCAGCAGCATGTGATGAATAATACAATAAAAATGTACTAGAAATTGCTTTTTTCAAAGCTCACTTTTATTCTTACTGTGACACAAACCAGTACTGATGGTGCAAATGAGATTTTCAACTCTCAAATCTACGTCAGTGAGAAAAATAATCTGAATGTAAGTGACACTCTTCCATTTATTGATATGTATACAAACCCTTCATTACATTGTATGTCTTTGTCCTAGCTACTATTGATTTTCTTTTGCATCGGTTCAACAATAAGTTTCAGTATATAAGGTGTTAGCCATGAAATATAGCAGTTTATTACTTCTGATTAAAAGCAACAAGAATTTCATACGAACATTTTGTAATTGGTCGCTGAAACTAGTTGTACTAGACTTATGTAAATAAGGGTCAATAAAAATTAGAACACAAATCTACAGAAATGGTGAACATACTTTTCAAAAATTGTTGCTACGATAAATTAGTTTATTATATGACTTATCACCTGTCAGAATCAAACCTTAAAGGTTTCCAGAGGTTCTGATTTTCTGATTAGCATCGTGATTGATTTTACAGCCCCAAAATGTACATTTCTAAGGAAAGTTCATCTATGCGAGCTTACTTTTCTAATTTTTATGGAAAGTTTGGGAAAGAGAGTAGGCTATACCTCAAAATACATGTGGGGAAATAATCTGAAGAAATTAGCTATAGAGAAGGTCGGAAATGAAGACAGATGTAGTCCCAAATCTCAGGTCCGAAGAGGCTGCTGGAACTCCACTTTGGAGCACAGCAGTGCTGGTTTTATAGAGATTTCGGTCTCCTTTAGCAGGTCCATTTTGGCGTGCAGGGTCCTTTCTCCACACATTTAGTCTGTTCTCCTGCCTGGTAGTGAAAGGGACATATGGGGGTGTGAGCAAAAGGTGTTAATGGGGATATAGTTGAGAGAGAAGACAGAGGTTCTCTAAATACCTTTCTTCACAGCAATTTGCAGGGTAGGAATTTATGTCATTGTATTGCAGGCCTGTGCTGAGAAAATGGATGGAGAATTGCCTGCTTCCCTGCGTCTCTGCATTTAACCAGAGATTTTCCTTTTCATCCTAGGGCAGGGGCTGATACACTGCCAGCATGAGTGCTGATGCAGCATGTGCTACAGCAGTGAAAGCCTTATGGGGATGGGGACACGAGCTCTTTTCCCACTGCCTTTGTGAAGTTTGTTGTCCATGCAGCAAAGTGACAATGAATGTAAGTCCTTGGTGGCCTAGAACTTGTCATGCTTATTTGTTATTCACGGTCTGACCAGTGTTCACTCATTAGTACAGGCTGTATCTGTGGTCGTTGTTCTGTCAACGTGTCAGATCCAGCTGCTTTCTACTAGGATTAGACTGCGTATATGTTTTTCTCTCTCTGCAATGGAAGCTAACGTAATATTTTCATTTATCGATTAAGTCTTTTTTTAAAGCTTTGCTTGGGCCATATTTGTCCTCTGTAAATGTAGGATGTTGCTGTCTGATGTTTGACAGTAAGAACAGAGCAATTAAAAGGCATTCTCAGGGCTAGGATTTTGAATCTCTGTGTGTGTTGTACATGCATGTGCAGGTTTTCCCTGTAATGCTGGTTGCATATGGGCATTATTATAGCTTGCAGACAGTTCCCCATTTTCAAAAACACTTGTGTCTATTAGCTACTGATACTCTCTTTCTTCTAAGGTTTGAATGTCCACTAACGTGAAAGAGGATATTTCTTTCAGTCTCAGTGGATGCTATCCAACCACAACAAGTATAGCTTAAATTTTGTATTATCTTATGCAATATCCAGAGATTTCATTTTCCTGAAATAATTTGAAACCAATTGAAATCACTTCAGCATTTCCTCATAAGAAGTGTTCCTCATCTTGTTACAGTTCTTATTGTTGATTCTCTTTAATTTGTCCACATCTCTTTTTTAAAAATAATGTGGTACCAGTATTAGCTAGCTGAGACCTCACCTGTACTGAACAGAGGAAAAATTACTTCCTAGGCTTTATATATGTCAGTCTTGTTTCTCACATTCTAACCCCCATATTCAGTTTGTGACTCATTATAAGCTCCAATCCTTTTTTACCTTGCTGATGCATGGATGGGGAGACCATCTGTATTGCACATTTGATTTATTTTTTCAAAAGTAGGACTTTTGCACTCATTGCTGAGTTCTGTCTTAGAGCCTTCAGACCAAATCCACCCCTTTGTCTAGATGATTCTGAACTCCGGGCACTTTCTGTCTTCCTTCTTACTTCTCCTGACTCAATGCACACACACAGTAAGTCTGGCTCTAAGCAGTATTTTCTCTAACAACGCAGGAGATGGCACTAGGAATTTACCTAGAAAATCTGAGGCCCTCTAGCCTTCACCTCTGCATCTTGCCCCTTGGAGAATGAACCACTGAAAGCTGTTTCAAATAGAACCCTTCAGCCACTGTGTACCCACTTACGGCATTTTCCTAGAGCTCAAGTTTCCATGGTTTGCATACGAGAAAGTTGTAGTGGACTGTATCAAAAGCCTCAGCACGGACAAGATGTAACAGCCATTGCTTTGACTATCACTGAGGTAGCTGCACTGTTGAAGTAAAAGATGGGCTAGACTTGTCAAGATCAAGTCATGTAAAGCCAATGTTTCCTGTTCCTTACTATCTTATTATCTTCTGCATGCTAATAATGTTATCAAAAAACAAACAAAAAATGTTTTTTTTCACTTCTTGTCTGCTTTTCTCTTCTGAAATAAAATTAATAACTACTCTCTCATAATTAATCTTTTTGAAGAATGATATAAAAATGCATTGAAAGCATGAGCCTACTCCCTGTTACCTGCTATTCCTGCCTTTATCCATTCAGCATCAGATTTATATTTTCTGTTTAACTCTTTCCTTTTCAATGGAGTTAGTAGAAAAAACACAACTCATTCTGCTTCAGTTCTATATTAATCAGTTGATGTTAACCTTGTGATTTAATATTTCCAGGATCTGTTGCCACTTGTGTATGCCATTCCTCTCTGCTTCTTCTCAGGTGTGCTTCTACTTTTTATACAACGTCTTTATTTTAAGACCAGCAATAGTTTCTTATTTGGTACCATTGATCCGTTACTGCACTTCTCTCTTAACAATGTGCTGTATCTTTGCATAAAACATAGCACACACAAGCTGCTTTGGACCAAGAGGGTCTTATGAGTAAGACTTAGTAATTACTTAAAAGTAATTACCTTATATAAGTATTTGTACCTTATATATACACACACACTTTATACCTATATATATGTGTACATATATATACACACATATATAGGGGTGTGTGTATATATATACACCTATATATATATATACACACACCTTATACCTGTATATACCTTAAATAAGTAATTACTTATAAGTAATTACCTTACTCACAGGTAACATGAATTCTAGCAGTGTTTATCCAATTTATTGGGCTTCACTACCATAGCAAACCTAGAAGATAACAGTTGTGACTGGATGAAAAAGGAGTTCATGTTGCATCTTTAATGCCATTTGTTTTAAATGATTGCCATTCTCAGGATCTGAATAGTGTTCCATGTTCACTGCCAAACTGACAGAAAGTTCCAGTCATGGTTACAAGGGTCTCATACAATACAAGAAACTTTAAAATTAATAAAAAGTACAGTCAATGTGCCACAGAAAGTGGTCCAATGTATTTCCTCTAGACTTGTTGCCTTGAATTATTTGCCCATCCTCAAAGATACGCAAAGGTTTTCAGTGTCTCTTATGTTTGCAAAGAGATCAGGCTTTTCTTAAAGTCTGCTCCTTGGTTGAACCAATGCTTGCCCAACACATACAATTCACTGTCAAAATATGAAAGTCATTACAAAGTCATTTCTCTCCATGGAATTCTTGAAAAATGAGTGTCCCAATTTTAATAAGAAAGTTCTTGGGACACAGAATAGACATCCTCACTACATTTATGCTTCACCTTATCAAGACTTTGAAAAATTTGAAAAAATTGTCCATATATATACCTAGATCTACTCCTAGAGATGCCACTTGCTAGAAGACACAATGAAGTAATGATCTAATAAGCAAAATATCTTTAGAAATATAAAGTCAGTGATGGTTTTGTATTTTAATGGCAGAAGTACAAAATAAATATCAGAACTCCCAACTGTTTTTTAATGCTGCCTTGGATTTAAAGTATTTTTATTTCAACCACCTCTCAAGTATTAAAGTTTATTTCCTACTAGTATTCCTTCCCAATTAACTGTCTTAGAAAGTTTAAAAAAAACCCAAAACCTTTGTGCAGACATGCTGTACCACCATGTTGAACTCTACTGCTCCATTAACCATGATAAAATCATTATCTATTTTTTTTTCTTTGTGCATAATATAGTGTTTGTATGAATGCTTGTTGCAACTGGAAGTATGTTGTGCCATCTAGCAACTGACGGTTTAAGTTATGCCATGCATAAAGATTAGACTAGAGAAAATCTTACTGTAATTTCACAGCCAGTTTCATTGAAAACTGCTCTCTGAAATGGCCAGTCTCTTTGTGACAACTGTTCCAATAAGACATTCTGGTAGCCTTGGGGTTTTGTTTGTTTCAAAGCACTTAAGGAACAAATGTTGTGCCCAAATATATTCTCTGCAATAAGCATATGTTAGTGAAATAAATTAGACTAAGTACCTACCCAGGAGTAAAATTAGGTTTTACAGGCATGAGTGCTACCAGAGCTATTAGACTCAGGGAACCCTTTACCATGTACATCTTAGTGATATAGTAATATGGTACCTTAAGGAACCTGTTGACTGAATCAGTCATGTCCATCTTGACTGTATGTTAGCGAAGTCATTTTATCCTCACAAGCTGATTTCAGGCCATTAAGACAGCCTTTCTGCTTCACAATGTGTATAGCCATTACATTTCCGTCCATTCATTTGTCTTCATTCAAAACAGCACTCAACCACCTTGGTGCTTATTACTGTTAACAAGAATGTGGTCTACCTTAATACAATGTCAAATGAAATCAGAGTTATGTGGATGATAGCAAGAGAAACCGCATCAGTGTTCGCGACATTATCGTGTAGATGAGAAATACAAATGAGGGATGAAACGCAATTTAAGCGAACACTAAGAGGGAAAACAAATGTGCCATTGCGAACAATTTCTGTAGCAGCTGCGTAGGAATCCTTGTTCACTTGTAATTCTTATTATAGGACTGAAAATCAGAAGAAATCAGAATTGTTAAGCAATCAAGAAATAGCTCACTAAAAGTGCTTCTATTGTAATGAAATCCTTATTTTTCACTGACAAGACAAGCACTGTAAAACATACTGGGTTAACTGCATGAGCATCCTAAAAGCTTGCGTATTAAAGCTGTTCGTTTGGCAGAGAGACTAACAGGCCTAAAAGCTTGCTAGCTCATTTTAACACCTTCTGGTTTTCTCATTAATGCTGGCACTGATATTCAGTTGTTATTGTAGGAGCCAATCATATTTACAAAACCTTGCTACTTTTCCTCTTTAGAGACCACATCTGAATCACGTTTGAATATCTAGCAGATGTTAAAGATATTCAGTTCTTGGAAAGATGCAACAGAGCCTTTAAGCACAAGGCCATTTGAAGCACCTCTACATTCTCTTGCTATTGTGCCTAAAAGGAAAATTTTTCTTGAAGATAGTCTCATATAAGTACCAGCTGCTGGCTTTATCCTCTGAATCAGCTTGTGCTGATCATTGAGGTGTTAGGATCCTAGGCTAGACTAATCCCATACAGAATTACAAAGTCTCTGTGTTAAATTTGTCCCCAGTATTTATCATGCTCAACACTTCCAGTGCTGCTTTTGACATTACAGTCTTCTTTTCCTACCAGTCCTTGGCTTCCAACCTTGGTAGTAGAAGAAATGTAACTACTGAGGTCTAAGAGTATGAATGGGAGAGGATAGTTTTGCCTTTACAGCACTAAGCTTAATAAGTCTAAAAATGCACATTCAAGGAAATAGATTTATTTGACTGAATGTTCCTTACTTCACTAAAATATCAACATTTATCAGCATCTCAGGTTTCCTCCTCCGCTCTCATATACAATGAATTCATGGGGTCTGTGCATAGATAACAAGGTTAGTGCTGTTTTGGAAGCAAAGTGCTTTGTCACCATGCAGCAGCAGATGGGCTTGAGGAATCGAAGGACCTGCTGAGATCAGATTGGATACAAGTGTGTTTTAGAAACACTTGTCATTTTCACTTTTTCTGAATAAGAGAAAATTTCATTTTCTCAGGATAAGAAACATCTTCATTAAGGATGGATGCCTATATGCACTCCTTTCCTTTCTGTATGCCTTATTCTCCTTCCAGATTATCCACAGGGAAGTTAATAAGATGATCAAAGTAAACTTCATGAGAACATGCATAAGCAGCAGGTAGGCTAGAAGAAATTACTCCTCTCTCACTGGCATTGCAGTCACACATCTGTACATGGAGATGATCTTAAATACAGAGCTGAGGGTAACAAGACTGATGCTACTCAAACTCAGAATGCCTCAATACATCATCTGGGTCAAATCACAACTACTTCCAAGAGACTAGTCCTGGCTACAAGCACCACAAATTGTGATTTTGTGAGTAAGCAACATTGTCCAGTAGATGATATATCTATGTCCTTGTATCGTAACTAAACTCTTATTTTCTATGTTTCTGATGCTAACAGACCTCTTTCCTAACTTTTTTGATATGGCCAGCTTTAGAACCAGCTGTCTCTTTGGAGAGCTTCTCAACTCTCTTCCCTGCCTACCCCTCCACACCCCTTTTCCAGAAATATATTCCCAAGTGTTCATACTTGCTGTTTTGAGCCCAGGCTGGGACTACATAAATCAAATCTAATCTGCTAAACTGCAAACTGCTGAAATAATCTGTTTTTTCTATGTATGTCTATATGTACCTGCCTTTTTAGATACCCTGATCAATGAATGTTACTGATGGCTCATCCCAGTATTGGCACTGGAGCTACATCTCTTGAGTAACTTGGCTTATTCTGCTCTTTGAAGAGAGATGAACATCAACCTGACATCCCACTACCGTTGTAATCTCACCAAATCAGGAACAAGTTCATGCAGGACAGCATGCTCTGATTCTGTCAGCATTTACACTTAAGGCAAAAATGGGGCTGGCTTTGATGACTAACAGTACAAGGACAGTAACATATAAAACTTTGTTTCAATTTAAAAAAAACCCAACATGTATTTTAAAACCTCAAATAAAATTATAATCAGAAATCTGAAACCCCTTTTTTTCCTTCCCAAATTAGATCATATACATATCATTATAGTCATCATTTTATGGATACATGGAAAAAGGACATATCACTGACCTTCAAATCAGCCCTCAGCTTGACAGACTAGATCAATGTATTATCCAGGCCTGTATTTCTCATTCTGTTTCAACTGTCAAATAGAATTTGTTTGTTATGATATATAAGAACTCTCTGATAACAACAGAAAGTAAGATACAAGCAGCCAACTTGCAATGTACCTGTTCCCGAAATTCTCTTTGTTTTTTTAAAGAACTGCAAGTTTCCAAGCTGCTTGCATGAATAGTATCTTCATTTCTCAAAGGCACACTAGAGTACTTGTAATGAACTAAAACGAAGTAGGGAGCTGATCTGTTTTAATATATGACATTCAATTATGTAAATAGTTATTAGGATTTTACAGCCTTCACAAACTGAAATCAAGTGTTTACAGTGTTTCCTGGTCCTTAGTTACAGATTAATGACCATTTTGTTCTCTGTGTGGGAAGATCATGGGAGATCGCAAATGATAGAGGGTCTCAGCTTCAACAAAAATGTAAACCAGAGGCAGAAACTTCTGGACATAGACTCTATAACTAAACTGCAAAACAAGCACCCAAGTGGTTCACCACCACTTGGTGAAGCTGACTTTTGTTCTAATGATGTGTTAAAAAAAGTCTTGACTGGAAGTTGCTCCTAATTTGTCTTTATGGACATGGAATGATTGAGAAATTGTAAAAAAAATCTCTTAAACTACATGTTCAGATAGTCAGGATTCTAACAAATGAAATTATTTTAAACCCAGAGTACCTTTTAAAGCCATAAATGTCGTTGAGATTACCTTGTTGTGAAGACAGGTGAGGTGTGAGTTTCTGAAATCATTTGTCTGCCTTAATAGGTTTGCATTCATTGTCATGAAATAAGTCAGCCAGATACACTCCTTTGTTGAAGTACATGAGTAAGTTTTGGGAAAGAACACATGCTGTGAGGAGGTATTCTTAGGCCACCAGTAATTAGTTCCCGTAAGAATACTGTACCCATAAGATGCAGTTAGGATTAGTTAATGTACTGCACTTTGAAGATGTAAAAAGATTTCAAAGAGCTAATTGGTACTAGATTATCCACTACATTGGGATTTCTGTATTACCGTTTTGAACTACCTTGCTCTAAATATAAAGCGATAAATAGCTATTCAGACCAATTTGTAAGTTATTTTTGGCAACTGTTGAGTTATTGCATCTATTACTTGAAAACACAAAATAAAAGGTTTCACTATGAATGTCCCTTGCATGTAAGGAAAGAAAAGCTTTTCCATCTAGAAAGGAGCCTGAAAAATCTGTTTGTTCTTCTTTTTCTGCTTGTTTACTCCCTAAAAAGTTTGTGGTCTGTGTAAAAGAACAGAATTCTTAGAAGTAACTGGACCAAGTTCTAGTCAGTCAGTCAAGTTAAGCAGGGGCCTGGGGTTGATGACTCCCAGAAGTCCCTTCCAAGCAACAGTTCTGTGACTGGTGACCTCCTACTGCAATTATTGAAATTACCCAAGAATCATCCAAGAAAAGAGATTGTAGGGTCTTAGTAAAAAAGGTAAATATTTTAGAACCCCCAAATGTAGAAATAAACCCAAATACTGACATGCTAATGCAAAAAAAAGAGAACATCCAGGTAAGAAAACATATGCAATCCTTAAAGCTACATTATAATTTCAATATTTCCATTGAATTGTACATACGAAATGAAGCAATGAAGGAACCTACACCTTTTTTCCTTGCAAGTCACCTTAACAGAAATCAGATACATTTACTTTATCACAGTAAACGTCTGTGCACAGATTAAGTATTTAATAAAAGGTGCCCACATCAACCGTCATCTGCATTTTGAAAATAATCACATAATTTTATATAATAGGATTCTTTTAAGGACAAGTATTATTACTTTAACATACTTTTCTCCATTTGAGGTTTTCCTCCCCAAAATTTCACCAAGTCTTTAAGCTATAAGAAGAAATTTTCTTTTATTTCCCCTATTCCAGCACCCTTTATATTAAGACATTCAACTCTTTAAGCTGACAGGGTTTGTAACTGGTTGGATAGGCTGCCTGTTCTGCAGGTAAAATTTTAAAATATATTAAATTCTTCTCTAATATTTGAGTCAGTGTACTCCCAATAGGTCAGGAAACTCATACTTTACTCTGCCAGCCTGAGAGCACACCTTAATGTAGACAAACTAAAGAGAGAACTCAGCACGAAAGCCAGCTTTCCTCCCTCGTAAGCATATGTGCAGCCAGCTTATAAGCATGTTCTACTTTCTCTAATGAATAAATAGATCATAAGACCACTACAGTTTCAGCTACAGCAATTCCAAGGGACTTAGTTTCGGTGTAGGCAGAAGAATTGGCTCAGGCTTCAACCGCTCATATTTTTAAAATCTGGAGATTTATGGTTCAACTTGTGTACTTGCCAATATTGAAGGCATCACATATGTAGCAATGATCTTGCATAGGGATTTTCCCATGTTTTTGGACTGGAAGCTCAAAGAGAATGATGTTTGAATCATGGTGATTTCACTATGAAGCAAGAAAGTGGGAGGTATATTAACCCGATTCAGAATTTAGTTACTATATCAATTCCCTACATGAAACAAGTGACCATTGCTTTGCTTTGTCCATAAGTAATACTAACATCTTCTTCCTGTGCCTCCCTGTTTCCTCCCCTTTAACTTTAAAACCTTCTCCTTCATATACCACTAACCACATATTTTTAATTTACGTCTGCCAAATTACTGCTTGGCTGCTCATCTCATCAACATATGGTAGCTCTGCTGGCTGATGGCACAGACCTCATATCTAGGGACCAATTAGGTACCATCTTGTAGCTGGCACAGTTATTTACATGTCTTAAAGACAATTACAAAATATTGCCTCCTCAGAATATCCTCATCAATGTAAAAGTTTTATCCAGATCTACTTAAAGCATTTGATCTTAATTTTTTTCACTCTGTAGTGGGTCATAATTTCAAAAGTTAAAACAAAGCTTGATGCTAGATCTGGCATTATCATTCTGATCCTCCCATTCTGATCTTGTATCTTCCATCTTATCTGGAGATTTCTCTTATGTTCAAAAGTAAGGATTTTTGAGATAAAAAAAAACCCTATTAAATACTTAATTTTTTTCCCTCAAAAAATAAGAGGAAAGATAGATTTCTACTCTTATTTTATTTGGAATACTAGATTCCCTCTTTCAGATGTCCAGTGAGAAAAGTGCATAGAATGAGTGTTCTCCTCTTGAGAATACAATCTAAGGATGTTTCTGAGCTTGGAGGATCTTTCTTGCCAAAGTTTGAGTCTCAAGTAATCATCTCACAGCTGTTCAATAATGATGCTGATTTTTTTATAAATGTGTGGAGTCCTTCATGTACTAAAGCCAAGAAACAATGCAGAGCTGCTCATCTGAGCTTTTCTAATTGTTCTTATACCAGCAGCTTAGGAATTCTTGCAGATGTGTTTGTCGTAATAATTTATTGGCATTTTTTATAACAATTGCCTCTTCAAGCTAAGCAAACCCTGGAGAAAAAGAAAGCTGTGGTGAATACAGATGCAATGTTAATTAACAGATGCTCTAAATGTGAATGTTTCAGTAAGAATTAAAAATATATATATAATAGTAGCATATTGACACGTCAAGCAGCCAGGAAATATTTTGAAAATCAAGTTTTATTCCCCTGAAAATTTGACTGTCTGCATTAGAATATATTGAGCTGAAATGCTAGGCAGCAAATTAAAGGCAAGGGCTTTGTGTTTACGCCTGTGCATTATTGCTCTGGTGATGATGTTTACCTCAGCTGCCCTTTGGGTAGCCTGCACAATTTGGACAACATTATAATCTTACTGGTAATTTCTAAGCTCTAAAATACTACATACAAAGAATTAGAAGCAGTCTTCTGGGAGAGATATCTTAGTCAGGCAGCCCAAGTTAATTATTAAAGACATAGAAGTTTTTACGCTGCTGTCTGTCTCATGTCTGTAACCAAAACAAAGGAAACAACATCAGCAAGGGATATACTTTCTATGTTCTACCACTTTGAAGAATGCCAAACCATCCGTATATAAGAACTGATTAGAGAAACTCATGTGAGCTCCTCTGCAGAAAAAAACAGTTAATAAAATCAACAGACAAATGAAAACAACTGGTTCCACTACAATACTGTCTCTGGAGACATCTGATGTTGTCCTCAAGTAACTAGCAGTGCTTATATGTAATGTTTAAACTAATTGTGTCTCAGAGGTGAGGTCTGGAGGTAGTTACAGAGATTTTATTAATCCTCCAATAGAATCGATTTTACTATGCTAATATTAGTTCTTTTTCTCCATCCTTTGCTGTCCTTAGGGTCAGGCTGTACCTAAAACAAATATCACCTAAAAAGGAAGCAATAATAGAGATAGTAGGTTTGGTTTGTCTTCATCAAGTTAATTACTGCTGCCTGCACTTGCTTTCCCCTTTCCTTTTTCAATTTCCAGGACCAAAAGAATGAATTGTTATTGCCAAAGGAAAAGGAGAAAGAAAAAGGGAGGGGTGGAGAGAGAGAAGAGAGAGTCTTCATTTGTCTGCATTTATCTGTATATCTTAACTTACGCTTTGCATTTGGATCATTTTGGTGCTAAAAATACCTCATTAATAAATAAATGTAACCTTCTAACTCTGTATTGCCTTTGATCCCAAAGAAAACCAAAAGATCATGCAAACCTAAAATAAAATGCAATTAATCATCAAGCTCTGGGGATCATTTCACCAAAGGAATTGATTTCACTTCACCACTGCAGTCACTTCTCATTGGCAACATATCAGATGTTTAACAGCACACTCATAAAACAAGATAACAAATTACCTCAACATTTCCTAGGGAATAACCTTTCAGTCTTTCACTAGAAGACAGGTCAAAAATTACCTTTTTTCTCTTTTTTTTTTAACTTCAGTTCATATGAGCTCTAGTATACCTAAAAGAAATGTGTTATAAAAAGAAGGGAATCCATGTGAAAATTTCATACACTAGAACGTATGGCTTAAGTTTCAGTAAATGTATAATGGGATCTTCAACAACTGCAGACAACAAGGATTTGGAATTTTCACATCAAACTGCATTTCTACATAACAGCATGCTAGGAAATAGATTTCAGTAAGATACAGGACTTGATTCACACATCCAGGGCTTCCATCAGTGAAGATATACTATCCAAGTGTGATCCCAGTAGAAGTATATGCAGGACTTTGAGGACTCTGACGATTTACCTTGACACAATAGAGAGTTTTGAGCTTGACAAGGGACTCTCCTTACCTAAGAAGGGAAGGAGACACCGTCCAAAATATCTTCTCTAAAATAATTAGTTCATTTTCTAGTCTTGCCACACATTTTTTGTTCTGTCTTTTACAAAGCTTTGAGTTTCTCTCTGCTGTATTTCTCCATGTGTTGAACAGGAAAGTGATTCCTTTTTTTTGTCCCTCCTCTCTTTTGGGTCAGGGCCACATCTTACTTTCACTGTGTACCCAAAGAGACAAAATTGTCTGTTGATGTTGATGCCCTTCAGACACTTCCCATACTAATAATTAGCAAATCATTTTAGCTTTTTTCAAAAACGTGCTGAAAAATCTGGAATTGCCATTACCACCCTGCAAACAGCTTAGTGATGTTTTCCCACTGTGTCGCTGGTTTTAGAGAGTTATATAACATCGTACAGAAATTAAATAATTAACTTTTAATTTTAACCTCTTAGTCTTTCTTTTTAGCATGATTCAGTATGTGGATCATCTGCCTTGTATTCCCATGATCAGATATTCAACCTTAGCTTTAAAACTTAACTTTTCTGAGAAACCATAATGCCAGGGACTAGAGTCTTTGTCATGACACATAGGCCCTGGCAGGGAAATCCAGCAAGGTAAATTCATTCAAGCAAACATAGTACTTAGAGGGGCATAAAAAAGCATAATACATGCAGCTGGACAGTACAGGAGCCCCAAGCGCTGAGTAGCAGCTGCCATTCTGATTGGAGTGCTCATTAAAAGCTGCCAGTGTTGATGTGATAAGCCAGAAAAGCCTGACTTTAGGAAAATAATAGGCCAGAAATTGCCAAGTGTTAAGGACACAAAGCACAAACCATCACCAGTACTTCAAAGCTCCTATAATTCACACAGATCTGGTTTGAAAGGTATGCCACTTGAAGTCTTTTAGCCCATAGGCCCACCTGACCTCCCCTGCTGCTTGTGTGGAAACAGCTCTGGTAGCACGCAGGTGTGAAACACAGAATTTCCCTTACTTATAACCAATCAGTCAGAAAAAAAAAAAAAAAAAAAAAAAAAAAAAAGAAGTCTTATAAATATTGAAATAGATTCCCAGATGCCAGTGTCTCAGGATGGGTAGGTACATGACAGTGCACAAGTCTGTCTTGTAGAAGTGCACAAGGACTGTATGGGTGACAGCACTTCTCTGCATAGCAATTGTCACTGGCCTTGGCAACAATATCCCACTGAGGTTTTGTTTTTTCCCCCTCAAATCAGGACTGCTCTCAAATCAGAACTGTTCTAAAGAGTACCATTTTAAATGTAATTAAATCCTTATCTGATATGTATTGGCACGCGTAAACAAAGAAATGCCTTTGATAAGGAAAAGGTGCCTAGCATGGCCAGTGTAATCTGAGATAACATTTCAAAGCATGAGCATCTTTAAAAAAAGTCCACTTTTTTGAGTTACTGTGATGCAGCTGTTTTTCAAAGACAGGGTGATTTTTGAAAGCCTTTTTTTTTTCAGCCAACTCTGTAATACACTGCTTGTATTTAGTCATCTTCAGAGATGAAAAATTTTTCATCCTCATTCTTGAAAAATAAAAAAGATGTACTGATGTGTAGGCTAGATACCTCGTACCTTAAAGAAGTAATTTAGCATTCATGACCGATATTTTTTACTTTTCTGATGAAACCACACTTTCATAGAGCGGCTGATGCCCTATAAATATATAGGACATACCCAAGCACTTAAAAAATGAAAATAAGGTAGTCTATGTCATAAGTAGAAATCTTAATCTATTAAAAAGTATAACAAACTACTGACAGAGAGTCACTGAAAGACATTCGGCATCATTGCCTATGTCTGAAAATCATTTCAGCTGCCATCTTATTTTAGACAGTCACAGGAGTCCAACTGATTTTGATCTAAGAAGCTGTCATCAAAAAGATCTGAAAGCTTGATAAATTACAGATAAATCAATTTCTGAAGCCTGACCAAACTTCAACTTGTATACTTGGAACACACAGTAGAATAATTGGTTGGCATAAAGGAACTAGAAAAGTTAAATTATCTTAATTCTTCTAGATATGATTGGCTTTTTCTATTTGATCCGTTACCCAGTTTGCACACATAAATATTTTGCTCACTGTACTGTTATTCACTTCTTTCTAGTTAACAGATAAAATGGGCTCAGCATCTCCATCTTTGGAATATCACTTTTCCTCATTTACAGACATTGTATTTACAACACAATTGCTTCATTATGGTGCTGTACCTTCCCATTATTCCTCACTTAATGCATTATTTTTCCCATGTAAGAAGTTGCCTGGACCCCTGTTTGTATTTGTGATACAGATTATAAGGAAATATTCAAGAGCACTGAACTATCCTTAGATTCAAGTTGCTTTCAAAAATAGAATGATACCTTTCCAAGAAAAAAAAGAGCAATTAGGTGCCACCTTTCAAAAGAAAATTAAATGTTGCTAAATTTCCATTTTTGCTGTTAAACATCTCACCCTCACAGTACCATTTATATTTTAATGTATTCAAGTGTCTAACTTCTGCTGAAAGTCAATAGACTCTTAAAAAAAATTACATCTATTTTATGGAAAGAACCTCTGAATATACAGTCCAAAAGGCTTAAGTCACTTCTGGGACTGAGACACAATATTGTTGTCTCATGTTTTCTCTATGGCTGTTTCCTAATTATTGATGTTGTGGTGCCAGTGTCTGTAAGTTACTTACATAGCTTTGAAAATGTAACCTGAGATCTCCTATCCATTGCTCAGCTCCAAAGAATTTTCTGTCTTCTCATGTAACATTTTCTTTATTCTATGTCCTTCAATTACTACTAAACAAGTTTACAAAACATACAGTTGCTTTGAAATTATTTCTCTTCTTGCCCTTCAAAGAATGGTTAAAGGGTGTACTTACATATAACATTTTGCAATTTCTTAGGAATGTTGGGTTTTAAAAGTGGTGATCAGGTTCCAATTACCAATAATAGTCTTGCAGGACCTCAATAATTACCACAATGCTCACAGGGTGTTTACTAAATCTTTAGTGTTTTTTCCTCTTATTTTAAACATTTTTCCTTTTGGAAAAAAAAAAATACCTTGCTGGATTATTTTAAGAGAACAGCATTTATGCCTAAAGCTATTTACTGATGTTAAAAAGGAGTAGTACAGTTTGCTCATACACTATTTTTCCATATTTGCAGCTATTTAATATTCTGCCCTACCCTGCTATGTACTAAATACTTCACAGCTTTTAGATGCTGCATTTTATCATTTTTAGCAGTTCTTAATTCCTTTCTAGCCACATCAGATTTAATTTTTATCCTTATTTTTATTGAAGTAAGTGTGATTTTTTTACTCCCTATATCATAATCACAACTAATATCCCACAATAAACAGCTGGTGGTTCTAATCAATCTCTTTCCATCCATTATTTTTTCCTTCTTCAAAGTTTGTCTTTTAAAAGTTCAATATTTTTGGTGCTATATATTTTATAATACCCTCACTTAATTTTCGTATCTGATGATACCATTATCACAAGATACCAGATGTTCAGTACTTCTCCCTTAATTATCATACTTAGGGCTTATATCTTAGAACTAAATGAGATAATTTTTGAGTTAATCTGGGTATTTGCACTAGGAGGACACAATACTATATTACCTCAAGATACATTCATGCAATATTTAGTAATTGCTCGTAGGAACAGCAATTTGAAAGTTTGAGCCCCCAAAATAAGTCTGCAGTAGCTGCTTTTCCCATACATTCCTCAACCTCCTGTAGTCCACAGGACTACTCAAGTGCCTAATGCTATGCATGTTGAAGAACAACCTTCTTAGACTGGGAAAAACGAGTTTTTGTCAAGTAGGAAAAATATACAAGAAAATAAATTACTTAAGAGTCCTGAATGATATTTTAAATATTGATTCTTCTCTCCTAGCACCTCACAGCTGTTAGCAGAAATTACAGAATTTGTGAACTGAAATTCCAGTGATGGAATAACCTGCCTGTTCAAAAAAATATTTCTCAAAAAAACCCCAATTAAAATTAAGACAATTTAAAAAAAAAATTTAAATTTAATTTTTCTTCCAAAATTTCTCAAAATAGTGGACACATGTAACCAGCATGTTGCTTATAGCCTGATTTGCTAAGTCCATGCTGCCCTTATCACACTACAGAAAATCTTCTTTCTAGAAGGTACTGATATCTCTCTCGATAGCTTGGGAAAGAGATGCTTAACAAGACCCCAGTGTATTCTGCAGCTCACAGGTCATTAAAACCAAAGTCTCTCACAATGATCTCTTCCAAGAGCTGCAGTGAATTTTGAGAATAGCACTCCACAGCAGTGTTAATGTTATGGATTTAAAAAAAAGCTCTTACAGTTTGAAGCAGATTTAAGGAGTTAAAAGCAGATTCAGCAGTGCTATTTTTACATTGCCAAGTAAGCATAAAACTCTGTTTTAACTTTTGAAGAAAAGCAGTAGAGAGAAGAGCTTATCTTCAATGGAAGAGAGAACTTCTGTCTCTAGAGACAGTGCTGCTTCATCTAAAGCCATCCAGAAAACAATCAGTTCAGTTCCACTGAGTGCTAAAAAGAAGATGAATAAGCAGGTTTGTATTACAAACTGGTACTGAACCTGGGAGTTTGGAAGCCTGGCTTCCCTTCCTTGCCAAGCTCTCTCTAAGCTCGGTTAGCTGTGAGCTGATTTCCTAGTCCTTAAGTTTTGTCTTACCTTCTATTATTGTTTTGAATGGTATTAATAGAGGAGTGCACACAGTGGAATCTTCCAGGAAAATTTTTTAAATATGTAATCAGTAAAAATATAAAGATTTCATTGTTTGCTTTAACATTTGACCCACTGCAAACAAAACATACGTTTTCTTTGTGTAGTAATGTTATGTCAACTATGAACTCAGTTGTCTGTGACATAGGGACTTGCCCAAGAGTTTGCTTTTGTGATTATATTTTCCATACAATTTTTTTAATAGGACATTTAAATTATAGTTAGAAAAGTTGAAGGGACTGTAATTTGACTGATACCAAAAAGGGTGGGATGGAAAACGTTTTAAGAGGCCAGACTTAAATTTTCAAAGCAGTTTCAAAGGAAATAAGATGAGGAAGAGAAGTGATGTGACCAAGACACAAGAGAGAGCAGCTGCTTAGGTAACAGTACTACAGAAAATATGGGAGACAGTGAATCACAAGCTGAAAGTAAGTCAACAATGACAACCTCCTAAAAAAAGGTGTGAAAGAATCAACATTTAAAAGGTGTGTGGTAGGAAGGAAGTTAGCGATCTTACAGTCTGTAATATAATTATTCCTCTGGACTTACTGTTGTGGTAAGGTCTCAGTTAGTACATTGTATCCTTACTACAAAATATGTGAACAAGAGTAGGCAGGAGCATGGCTCCCAGAGCACAGCGAGCTAACAGAGTCACAGCAATTAGCTGTGCAACAGTACCACAAAAAAGCCCAGAGTTTCTCCTATACAGTGATGATAGTGATGTGGCATATTGCAGGGTATCTGAGGCAGGCAAAACAGGTGATTAACACAGTCTTTGCAGAGAACCTACAGAGCCAAGATTCCAAAACCTGAATTGCAAGGAAGAAAGGAAATCTAGAGACCACTCTCAAAAGAGCAGTGGATAGAAAATGTAAAGCAAGATGATGATCAGTTATTGGGTTTCCATTGGAACAACCTAAGAAAAAAAGTTAATTTAGTTTCAGTAGACAAAATTGAAGTTAGATATTAGAAACAACATTTCAACTTTGAAAATAAACACTAAAAAAATCTGTCATAGTAAGCTATGGAATCCCGTCACTAATAGGTTCTAAGAATACGAGCTGTACTCTTGAACAACTGGCAGCCAGGACTTAATGGCCAGAAGTTCTGAAGTTCCCAGTCAGAAGTCAGAAACATATTTGTCTGCAAGAATTCAGGTGAATAGTAAAAGATTACCCAGAAGTAAAATTTTTAGAATAACTAGCATAGAAAACAATGTTTTAATATTTTTTCTTCCAAAAATCACCTATTATACCTTTCAGTATAAATAACATAGTCTTGGCCATGAGCCACTCTATTTTTGTTGGACTACTATATAAATAAAGCTTCAGTCAATTACTTAGAAAGATGTATCTGTTCCTTAATTTTGGTTCTGTGTGCAAACAGTGTTCAATGCTATATTCCCAGGGAAAATTAACTCTGTCTAAAAGCATAAACAACTACCATAAAATTTAGCTGAAATCAAAGATGTTAACACATCTGCCTTCTGATTCCTTTCTTGCAGGCTACTGTTTGGACCATTCATCTTAAAGACATTAGATATGGCTATACTTCTCATATGTCTATGTTTCTACAGTTGTTAAGATGATTGTCCTTATTTTCTTAGACTGGCACTAGCTTAAAAGGGGCAATTTATTTGGTCTGAAAAGATTATTTCACTTAGAGTCCACCTTTTGGCTACAAAAGATGAATACAGGCTTGAATTCAGTGATCTTCATATGCTATAGCTCCTTTAAAAAAAATAGAAGGCTGCTCATTTCCAAAATAAAGTATCAATGACTAGATTTGTTCCATGATTTGAGGAATGTGCATTTCTAACATTATGCTAAACATTAAGTTCTCTGGTGTAGATTTATTGCTGGTGTCTGAGAGAGTATCAACAACCACTTAGAAATATATTTTATTAGATACTATCATAGCTGTCTGAATTCTTTCAGGCATTGTTCTTGAAGATGTCTTTTGCTACAACAGGCTTAAAAAAAATCATTATTTTCTCTTCTCAGGTATTTGATATGAGACTGTTTCTCAAGTGTTAAGCACCTGTACTGATGACATTGTACTTGTAATCTATTGCTGGTGTTTCTAAATAGCTTAGCTTCTATTCAACGTTTTTCAAGCCAATTTGTCAGGTGGTATAATTTGACATGGCTTCACTGAAACCAGTATGCTTTGCAAGTCTACAAGCTGAAGATCATAGAGTCATAGAATCATTTAGGTTGGAAAAGACTTTAAGATCATCAAGTCCGAGCATCAACCTAACACTGCCAAAACGCACCACTAAACCATACCCCTAAGCACCAGATCTACCCATCTTTTAAATACCTTCAGGGATGGCTACTCAACCACTTCCCTAGGCAGCCTGTTCCAATGTTTGATAACCCTTTCTGTGCAGAAATTTTTCCTCATATCCAGTCGACACCTCCCTTGGTGCAACTTGAGGCTGTTTCTTCTCGTCTTATCGCTTGTTACTTGGCAGAAGAGACTGACACCCACCTTGCTACAACCTCCTTCCAGGTAGTTGTAGAGAGCAATAAGGTCTCCCCTCAGCCTCCTTTTCTCTGGACTAAAGAACCCTAGCTCCCTCAGCCACTCCACATAAGACTTCTCTAGACCGTTCACCAGCTTCGTTGCTGTTCTTTGGAAACGTTCCACCACCTCAATGTCTTTCTTGTAGTGAGAAGCCCAAAACTGAACACAGTATTCAAGGGTGACCTCACCAGTGCCAAGTACAGGGGGACAATCACTTCCCTGGTCCTATTGGCCACACTATTTCTGATACAAGCCAGGATGCTATTGGCCTTCTTGGTCACCTGGGCACACTGCTAGCTCATATTCAGCCAGCTATCGACCAACAATCCCAGACCTTTTTCCACTGACCAGTGTTCCAGCCACTCTTCCCCAAGCCTGTAGCATTGCATGGGGTTGTTGTGACCCAAGAGTAGGACTCGACACTTGGCCTTATTGAACCTCATACCATTGGCCTCAGCCTACTGATCCAGCCTGTCCAGGTGCCTCTTTAGAGCCTTCCTACCCTCAAGCAGATCAACACTCTCGCCCAACTTGGTGTCATCTGCAAACTTGCTGAGGGTGCACTCAATCACCTTTCCCAGGTCGTTGATAAAGATATTAAAGAGAACAGGCCCCAGTGCTGAGCCCTGGGGAACAGCACTTGTGACCAGCCACCAACTGGATCAAACTCCTTTCACCACAACTCTTTGGGCCTGGCCATGCAGCCAGTATTTTACCCAGCAAAGAGTACACCCATCCAAGCCATGAGCAGCCTGTTTCTCTGGGGAATGCTGTGGGAAACAGTGTCAAAGGCTTTACTAAAAGTCCAATCCTTCATTATCTGAGAGGCTTCTTAGTACCATTTTATAGCCATTGTATGGTTCTGAATCATTATTTTCCATGTATTCAGCCAGACACTCTCACAATATAGTGGCTTCCAGCCCTTCTAATAGCTCTAATTTCATGACAGTTCTTCAAAATTTGATCCCAAATCACTCAAACATGCACAAAACTATCAGTTTGGTTTGCATTTTAGTATCTGTACACCAAGTTCTACCGATTTATACCTGAGACCTAAATCTGCTGTATTTTGTACTAACATGTATGATCCTACCAGATCATTCACGTACATATTCTTCAACAGCGTAAACAGGCGCTGTCATGGTTTGTAGTCTTGCAACATGAACCATTCCGCTATCCTTATCTTTATACTACATAGCTGTAATTTTAACTATTTCTATTTAGTGTGATGGATTATTCAGAATCAATTCTTCTTTGTAGTAATAATAGACCAGTACCATTCAATGATACAGACAGTTCTATCCTGTATATCTGAAGCCATCAATACTGTTCTCCTGGGGTGAGGTTTTTGCTCATCACTTTCAGCTAAGTAAGATGATTAGTTTGGAATAAAGTACTGAAAAGTCACAAGTGGGCCTCTAAAGAGTGCCTTATAAGCCCTGCATAAAGCGCATGCCTGAGACAAGCCTGAAAATAGGGCAGGTTTTTCAAAAACAGGATCGTATCAGGTAGAGCTGCAGAGAACTGGGCAGTGCTGCTAGCCTGTAGGCAGAGACAGATTGCACTAATTTAGATAGCTCCTTGGGGCTTTCAAAATTATGCCATGGGCCATTCCATGGGTGTGAGTTACAAGCTGCAGCTCTTTGAAGAAAGCATTGAATTTCACCCTGATGTATAGGCTCTGAAGCCTGATATATATCATGTTGACGGAGTCACTTCTTTCACATCAGTGCTCTGTAGTTCAAGTCAGTGAATTCAGAGCTTATTCAGGTTAGTATCTGGGGCTAGTCCATAATTTTCAGAATTCAGTAGGCATATCTAATATACTTCAGATCAAGCTTTTATGCAGATTTCTATCCTTTTATGTCTTACACTTTCTTCTTACAATTTAATATTTTGGCCACATGATAAATTAGTTATTTTAAAGAAAAATCCTACTGCTGGATTTATTACTTAGCTTGCACAAATGGCATTTTTCATGACCTGATTCTAGCAGGTGAATATTCAGGTATTGGACCACTAGATAGTGAACAAGCCGCAGAAGGCAGAAAAAAAGAGATGAAGAAGAAGTCGTCTTTCCCTGACATGTAATACCAGCCTTCTTCTATATGTTTTACTTTTTCATTTCTCCCTCCTTCCAGGTTTTATTTTTTTATTCCCTCATATTTCTTTTTCTCCTGTCTTGTACACTGATCAAACATGCAGTTTGTCTTTCATGCAGAATGATATCGTGGTCACATTTTCCATTGAACCATTGCCATTGGGATAAGCAATGGTGATTTCTGTTACCACAGCATGTTGCAGGTAATAGCAGAAATCGTTAAATAATGAACCCAAGAAACAAACAAGTTACCATCAGATTAGATTTCTGTATAAAACATTGTCTTCTGGGCCAAAATATTCCTTCAGATTGTATTTGAAGTGTTTAAAGATTTCTCTAGGTGACCTTCAAGTCATTAAAACAATCACCCAAATATGTCATCTACCAAACAACTTTCATTGGATAGAATACATTATAGCTTGATAGAAATGAAGTAGTTAAAGAACTGAGGAGAGAGACTGCAAGGCATTTTGGACAACAGTAGTCACAATTCCATAACTTCTAGCTAATTATGGACGTGGCATCAAGATTTCCCCAAAGGAAAAAGCAGGACCTGCATCCTTATGTAGCTTGGTCTTCAGAATGAGCAGGCATAAGAGGAAGGCAAGAGGCTCAAAGGCACTTTGCAGCGTGGCTAATTCTCCAGGAGAGTCAGTAGAAGAGAGGCTAAACAGAGTACACTGCCATCTTCCCAACCACCTTCCAAAAGACCTTCCAGGAAGAGTGTGGAAGTCGATGTTTTTATACAGGCATCACCAATATTTTGCAGAAATTTTCACATCCTGTACCTTACTCCAATCCCCTAACAAATTTGGATCTGCAACTATCCACTCCTGGATCATTCCCGAAAAAAAAAGCCTACATTTGCATTCCTGGTGTTAATCAGCCTAAACACTGTGTTTATCCAGGAAGCCTTGGATTGTGCAAAGAGATCTTTTGCACCTTTCGCCATTGCCACTCAGCCACACCAACCAAAAAGATGAAGTCTCTAATATATCATTGTTCTTCAAAGGGGTTTATTTCCCCTCCCAACTTTTCAAGTTTCACAGGGCTTTGAAAAAGAAAAGCCATACTTTGAGTTCCCATGTCCTCCACAGAAATTGAAAATTAGGCCTGAAACACAATACTAGACACTTAATATTCCAGGATATTGGTTTGCGGAATGTATTGTAAGCCAGATGCACTATTTCTCAATATCTTTCTTCACCTTTTGCTTCATTTCACATGGTACTTCACTAGGCTTTAAGTCAGAGTTTTCCCCTTTCTTCTTTTGCATTTTGGGAAACCGGGGTAAGGTTTGGTAAGGTTTGCTCAGGATTGATTTTATTAGGGTTTATGTAGACAATTAGCTACTACTGGTATTGTTATGAATTATTTCTTCCGCTTTACCTCTTACTGAAGTATTGTAATTACTTTAGTGTACAAATCAGCTACTAGATTAATATGCCAGAGTAAGACTAGCACCTATCACAAAATTAATAACTTGTGGACTTGGTTTATAATTATATATTTTCTGGCTGCTATGGAATTTTGTTAGCTGTTATATTTTTTGCTACCAAGACCATAGTCTGATAAATGTCCCGTCGCCAATCCCTCCCCAAGAAATGAGTTTATGTTCCAATTAATGTAACTGGTTCTTACCAGCATGAAAAAGGCTTTCTAAAAAGAATAATTGTTCATTGAAACTAAAAGTTTACTAATAAAAATTCCATCCTTTCTAAATTCAAAATAGTAAAAATACAGTTCAATATGCAAAGTCTATTCAAACACACATTCTCCTTGTAAACTTCTCTTATTCCTTCCATTTCTCCCAGTTGTATATAACAACTAAAATCTGAGGTAGGACTAGAGGAAAACCACTTTGATTGTACTTTAATACCCCACAAAGAAATTTTGTCAGATAAAACTCGTTATTCAGTTTCCTCTTCTCTCCTTGTGAATCAATAATAGAGTTGGCAGTATTCAAAGCACAGGAGGACTGGAAATTGGCTTTCTTGGCAAAAATATGCATCTGAATCAGCCCTCAACATCTCTTTTCATGACAATGCTCTCTTGCTTCAGGTACTTTATTCTGCCACTTCCAGAGCAGTGGCTGCCTGCTCAATCCATCCATCCATCTCTTGCCATAGTATGTATTCAACTCCTACATCATGATTTGAAAAAGATTTGTTTATGTTATGAGTAATTTCATTCTTCTGGATTTAGAACTACCTTTTGTGACAATTACTAATTTGTAGACGACATGCTGAGCCTAATGATTTTGATTTCTTCATTTTTATGTATGAGTCTGATTCTCAGTTTCTGGAATAAGCTGGCTGTGTAAACCTTACTGAAGAAACTCTGAAAAGGCAGGCAAGCTGAGCTGATCCTGTCACCCTTCACTCATCATTAATTCACCCTAGGAAGCTGTTAAATAGCTGGATGAATTGTGTTATCCAAATAACTAGAAATTATAATCTTTACTTTAGACATAAATGAATCTTTGCATTTCTATTTATAACTAGAAAGCATTCTCTATTCTTTCAGCCTTCAAAGACATTTGTCATTGATTTTGAAGTTTGCCATACTTCTGCATATAATCTCTTTCTTTGGCGACTATCCTTTTATTATTTCATTGCTTGAATGTACTAGTGTGTTGTTCAGCTACAGCAAGAAGATCTGTTTTGCATTCTAATCCTGACAAAGTCTGCTATTACTTCTTTTCCCCGTTTGTTAGAAATACGTGACAATAGGTCTCACCATTTTTTTCCTGCATTACTAGATTAAATGCCCTATTTCTTCTGTCAGAAAGGGTGATTTTTAATGTTTGCCCTCCATCAGCTGTTCAGAGATACTTTTCTCTCTCACCTGAAGAGTCTTTATCTCATTCTTATTTTTTTCGTTCATCCACTTCCTGTAGCTATCCCTAGGCTTTATTAATCATATTTGGTTTGGGCAATTCAAAGATTTCATCTTTGAGGAAAAAAAGGAACTTATACCCTTGTTCCATCATCCATTTTTCTTTCCATTCTATACAAGTTAAAAATAGGCCTTTAAAATTAACTGAAAGTATGGCACAAAAAATAGAACTTCCAGAAGAAGTAACATAATACATTAAATCTATGAGGACTTCAAAGAGAAGAAGCATGTGAAATTGTATGCCTAGCCCCACAAATAAGCTTGCTGTACATCCCCCTAAATTGTCAAGTTTGTCTGTTGCATTTTGTTGCCCTACTTATGGGGTATGTCATGTAGCATTCTGACTGCAAAACAAGATCCAAATCAACATAAACATGATTCCTTCGTAAGAAAAGAAAAGGCATTGGAAATCCTGTTCTTCCCTCTTGCTCTATACAAACTACTAGTAGTACAGGATGGTGTTTAGACAGTAGAGAATAGTTTAAAACTCAGACAAGAGGTGAGCCTAATCACACAGCAAGAATTACTCTACCCCTCTTCTACAAAAAAACCTACTCTCACACTAAATAAAGAAATAAATAAATACATACATACATACATACTCTCTAGCACTTTACACTTTTACTGAACTGAGGAAATTAATTCTCCACAGCTGGCCTAACCCTGCTAGCCTGAAAATCTGTGCCCCAAAACCAGACAGCTGCGGGTATTGCTTCTTGTCACAAAAAAAGTAGTTAACCCCTCTTCTGCCAGCTCCCAAAGACAATTGATACACCTGTAACCTGAAAGGCAAAAGTATAGTTAAAGCAGAGGTGCATCTTTGATTATATTACTCTGTAACTTGGTCAAACTAAGGTCATAGAAATCTCATCCTTTATCTTGAGCAAAGGGCAACGTTTGCCTTTAAGTTCTATTTTTCAGAAACAAAGAAACCCTTAAAACATGCTTCCTCCCTCATTCATTTTTTTTCTTTTCCTTTTCAGTTCCTTTCCACCTTTCCTGACCCAGGTTAAGCAGTCTAATTCTTTTTTTATATCTGCTGAGACTTAAACAGGTAATTGAAGAAATATATTTCAGACATAGTGGATTCCCCCTGTTTCTTCTCCTTGTCTTGAATTCCCTCCTAGACATAGTCTTCTATTTCTCACCCAACCCCCTGCAGAGAATTGCAGGAGGTGGCCTGGCACTGATCAAGTACACCACTAGGTTTGTGGTAGGCTCTCCAGGCTCGCTTTCTTGTCAAACCCCTGTGAAAGCTCTGTGCACCTTTGCAGGATGCAAGTAATTTCTGACTTGCATTTCTAAGCAAGTCTGTTGCTTAAGTTAAAAATGCTACCTTCCTTTCCTTTACAAGGTCACAGTATTTTAAGCTGCTGTGATTTGGGTCTAGCAGCTATAATAATTTCTTCTTGCTGAGAGTCCAGAGACACACAGGCAGTTAATATGGGTGACAAATTCAGATAGTAAGGATTTCAGATTCTATACATCTTGTCTGCAGTCTTTTGTGTTCTGGTTCAATAGCAGTTTGCATGTGATTTTGGGCTTGTTACAATTTTGATTTCATTGCATTTCTCCTGTGGACCCTGCAAGCTCTATTAACCCCAAGAATTTCTGTTAATGAGACACACAATTCATCTGCCATCCTATCCTCCTCAGTCCTTTAGCTTCTTAGTTGCAAAAAAAAAATGAAAACTATTTCTAACCATTCTGCTTGACAGAAAGTGGGGGTTTTGAGATAGAAATGGGAACTAACATACCAAGGGTTTTTTAGGAAACAACAAAAATTTCCACCTGACATGCTGGATTTTTTCTTCTTCTCATCCCTCCCCACCCCCGTTACAAAAGGGTCAGGATTTCCAAAGAACCTTATAAGTAATAATTATTTTTTGGTGAATCCTTCTGTCCTCAGAGATAGATATAGTTTTAATTGCTCTCCTTCTTCACACCTTGTTATACAGAAGAAACCAAGGACTTAGATTTCTATGTACTTGAAAGGAACCACTAAATTCCCATTAGTGTCAACGGCAGAAGATCAAGTTTTGAGGCCTTGCATTCAACAATGCTTATAAATTCAGCTGTCTAGTGGAATCCACGTCTAATACACCAGATAGGTGCCAACCTTTCAGGGTTCTTTTCTGAGAAAGGAACAACATTCCTAAACTAGAGAAACACCTCACCTTGCGAAATACTGGAGAAAGGGCAGGGAATACTATAGCTTGCAGCTAGGTGCCTATATCCAGGTCTCTGCTGTAAAAAAAAAAAATGAGAGAGGATGTCACCAAAGTGTGATCAATAGATTAACAGCCTGACCATTAGGTGGGCCCTCATGTTCAATCATAGGAATTCAAAACAGGGTCTTCAGCCCAGCCCAGTAGGAACTTAGTTTCCCAGAAATGAAACCTAGGCATCCCTAGGTTTAGAAACAGGTTAAGCGGCGGGTTTTCCACCCATTAGCACCAAAAATACCAATTTTGCTGCATGCATAGGCACTTGAGTAACTGTGTGATCTAGGCCTTGACGGTTCTGGGGCTAACAGTTTTGATGCACTAAATCTATTGCCTGTTGCCCACCTTAACTTATAACCAGCCCAAACTTCCCACTTTTTTAAGCTGCATGTGCTAGCTTGAGTGGGATTGAGCCATTTTTTTCCACTTCAGTCTCCCTATCCAAACACAGGTTTTTCAGTGGTAAAGTAAATCTCTCTCATAATAAACCTACAGATTTACATGAAAAATTACTCATTCTGACATACCTTTAATCAGTGGATATTCTTTCTTTCATTAACTAGCATTGCTAAACATTATGTACTGAATATGCACCATTAACAAGATGGAACCCCACCCCACCCCCCCCTTCGTGTCATTTGGGAAGCACATAAGCTGGTTACAAAACATTGTTTTTTCCCATTCAACCTTGACCACAGTTAGAACTTGTTAGCTGTCATGGCAATAAAAGCATTCAGGTGGTAGGAAAGAGAAATTAGCAGGTTCCATTTGAAACTACTCTGCTAGGGTATGTTCCTAGGAAGATTTATATACTGGGCAAAGATTGATAGTACTTAGTTGTGGTATAGTTGAATGTTTTGAAAAATCAGTCAGTATGATAAATGTGATTTTCTTATTATCCGATATCATTTCATCTAGCTGTCTGTTTGCCAGAATACACAAGTGATTGATTGCCTAAATGTCTTTTCTAAAGTTACGCTGGTAAAATAAATATGAAGGAAACTAAATATGATCTTTTTTTTTTTTCAAAGTCATTATACCAACAGGAAAATAGTAATCTATGGTTACTTTTGCAGAAG
The DNA here is from genome assembly GCF_000708025.1 of Charadrius vociferus. Taxonomy (NCBI): domain Eukaryota; kingdom Metazoa; phylum Chordata; class Aves; order Charadriiformes; family Charadriidae; genus Charadrius; species Charadrius vociferus. The sequence continues at coordinate 18,308,437 of NW_009648332.1, read as the reverse complement.
GCTCTTTTGCATTGCTCTGTATGTATCAGAGAATAAACTTACTTTTAAAAGCAAAACAGAACAATACTATTACTTCAGAAAGTCCTTTATTAAAAGAGCCAGCTTTAAAAGTTGGAATAGCTCGCATCACTAAGTATGTAACTGTCTTGCCTCTATTGTCAGTGCATTTAATTTAAATAATTCACGTGTGATCAGAAACCAGTAGCCATTTTGTGGCTTAGAACGTATACATGAAGTTTTATTGTAGAAATTTTGCTGTTTAGGTTTTCATTTTCACTGATCTAAAACAATTAAAAGTAAGTGGGTTTTTTCATGTGTGAGAACAGGCAGACAAGAAACATCTAGCTTTTTCCAGCGTAGACTTCCCCTGACAGATCTGATCCCGCAGCACCTTGCAAACAAAACCACAGTAACAGAGATGTTCCAGAAAAAATCCTCATGGAAAGATCAAATCCATCTAAACAATTCTTTACAGATACTTCCCTAGTGGACTTTTAACTGTCCCCACTGATAAAGATTATACAGCCTTTCTAGGAAATCCACTGCAGCATGTAACAATCCTTACAGCTGGCAAAGGAATTCTTAATGTCTAACCTACACTTTTCATGCTGTACTTGACACCCTTTCCTTTTTCTCTTATACACAATGAATATGGAGATTAATGTATTCTCTTGCTCTTTGCAGTAATCTTTAACAGGTGAAAGCTGTTACTGTGCCTCTTCTCAAGGTGCATCCACTGAAAAAATAGTTAATTTGTCCCAGGTCATGTGTTCATCTAACCCATCAACTCACCTTGGATAACTGCCCTGTTCTTTGCCTGCCGTGGCTATGAAGGAAAGTACATTAAACCAGTTCAAGCCAAAAGCAGGGGCTTTTGCAAGCGGGGCAGGATAAGCGCAATCTCATGGCTTTGTTGAGTCAGCTGCCAGGAAATAGTTCTGCTGGTTTCAGTAGAGCAGCTACAAATTAACTTGTCTAAACAAAACAACCTAAGGTGTGTAATCATTTCTCAAATATCTTGTTTTCTAACCTGCTCATTCCTGTTTCCCTTCTCCAAACGAAAAAATTTCCTCTCTATATTGCAGGCTGGTACCCACACCTGAAGATAATACTGAAGCTTCTTCTTAGCTTATATTAGAAAGAGTATAAACTCTACTATGCCCATTACAGTTTGCTAGTTTTCTTCTTCCTCTTTACATGAGAGTGACAGATTCAATGGAACTACTGCCAAGTCAGGCATACCCCGTCTTCTACTTTGCAGTTGATTATTCCTATCATAAAACGCATGATACTTTGCACTTGTCCTCACAGAATTGCTTTCAATTTTTTTCAGGTTTTTTTCCTACTTGCCCAGATGATTTTCAGTTCTACTCGTCTTCTAATTTGCTTGCACTCCCTCCAGTTTGGAGTCAAGCAGTGAATGCTCTACAGAGCGCTCAGCAATTACACTTCCCACGCAGTGCTCAATTCTGCATATTTGGCACAACAGGGTTTGCAGACTCATCTTGCTGCTATTAGATATGGTCCTAATTATGTTATGGACCAGGTAGAATAAAAAGCCAAAGAATTTAATAATCATGAAAATAACACTGCCTTTTAATTCCAAGGGGACGTAGCATGGTCACACTTGAAAATAGGCTGCTCCTATGGAAAACCTAGTGTGCATTTTTGCCTTGAAACAGGGCATTTAAATCTCTGACCTTCAAGAGTAAGACCAGAAACAGCATGCTGTGATTTTTTTCTCTCTGTTTTAAAGTAGTTGCTCTCATTTCCAGTGTCATTGCAATACTTACACAACATTATGTAGTGTCATTGTCAGTTTTCAAGTTGTGAGAATTATTAGTTTCTGCCAAAAGAGAGATCTCACCTAAATGTAAAAGAGACCAAAAAAAATGTTTCAAGATACCACCGAATAAAAGACTAACAGGTGTTATGACTAGAATCACTGTGCATCATAGTATTTGTGTTCATTGATACAATGTCAAGAGAATTTTTCAAAATATATTGAAGAAAAAGTTTCAGAAACTGACAGTGACGTTTAACGCAAGAAGAACTGAAAATAGAAGCAGTAGCTTTTAGGAGATCATGTTTCCTTCCATAGCCTCTTAAGTAGGCAGAAAGTGGCATGGTCCCCATGGCTGCTGAATGCATCTGCACTATTAAATGTCATAGCTCCTTCAGGCAATATTACCTTGCACTAGTATTTTGATTATATTTTTTATAGAATCATAGAATGCTTTGGGTTGGAAGGGCCCTTTAAAGGTCATCTAGTCCAACCTCCCTGCAATGAGCAGTGACATCTTCAGCTTGCTCAGGTTGCTCAGAGCCCTGGGTTATGTCAATTTAATGCGTGGCCTGGTATCAGCTTAGAAATGTATTTGCATCATTGGAAACTTTGTATTTTTGATCTAAGAATTTTGTATCAGACTTTTGGAAGAGTGTAAAGGGCAAGGGCTATCACACACAAAGTGTACCACCCACATGAGAGGGGTACCATACACATTACAAAAATGGTAACGTTTCCTGGCACACTGAAAAAAAAAAACAAAACAAAACAAAAAGCCACAGGGAAGATTCCCAAGACAAGCGTTGAAAGCAATAAAAATGTTCATCACTACTAAGTTGTCCTTCTCATCCATGTTTTACAGAAACAATCATGACTATTGGTGAATATTTCAGTTTATTTTGGATTGTTCTGAAGCACTGGAGAAAATGAAAGTTGACTCCCCTGTTCCCTGTCTGTGATGGCTCAAGGGCAAAAGAGAAGTTCTGTATAAAGGCTGAAATAAAGGCATTGAAATTGACATTAAAGTGCAGATGCAGGAATATCCTCATGAATTTTACTACACTTCACTCAAATTCTGTCTGCCTTTTCCCCCTGAGGATAGAATTCAGACACTGTAAAACTCTACAGCCATAGGAAACTCAGGAAAATTGCCCTGTTTCATTTGGCTGGTATCCTATTATTTTAGCTCTGAGAGCAGGCAGGCTGAAACTCTGGGACCGTCTTCAAAGTTGAACTATGTAAAAGGAATGCATAGTTTTACGATTAGGGAGATGAAACTGTCTTCCCCTTCAGTTGGTATTGAGTCATAGTTCTCAGGGATATTAAAAAACAAACAAACATCAACAAAACAAGTAAGACACCTTTACGATACGTTTCCAATGGCAATAATATGTGCTAAATTTACTATCACAAAGGAATTATAAAATGTAAGCATTATATGAGTATTAGTTAACCATTACCACTTCACATAGTTTGATCCATGAATGGGAAGAACACAACCTTCTTCTATTCTTTATTTGTTATATGCATTTTCACTTTCATTCTTGATCATTCTTCCTGTGGCTCCTGCTTATCACTACATATTGGATAATTTTAGCTGCTTTGCTTAACTATAAGAAGCAATAAATATACCTCCTAATACACCCAGTAATAGTGTTTTGGAGAACACTTAAAACTCTGTGTTTGATTGTTTATTTTCATTTGTTTTGTGATTAACAGTGAAAATATATTGCTTTTTAACAACAATATTGAGGTCGCAGAATGCAGAGGAATATGGAACCAGGTCTCGAAACCAGTTTCTCTCTACATTCATTTATATTTCCTTAACATAAGTTAATTTTTTCATTTCACTTTTTTTACAATGGTAAGTTCTCAATAGAGGCAAGCTCATTTCTCTCTTACTGCAGAAACATGTTAATGAGTAGTTATATTTCATTTGGCTTAAAAGATAATAACTAACACTCACTGTAAGCATTTTTTATTCAGCTTATGCTGTCTACTGCAATGTCTTTTTCCTAAGGGCTCATTAGGTTTTGAAGAATAATGATTAATTGCTGAATATAACATATTTTTTCCAACACTGAAAAACGTATGGGTTATTGTATTCATGTTAAGCAGGTAATCCATGAATATGCCACTTGAAGTATCAACTATCCTCATTTACTATTTCAGGGATCTAATCTACATCCATTTTCTTGCCAGTGGCTGACCTGTTAATAGTAAGATCAGCAAGGCTACAAGAGTTATTGATAGCCTATTCTAGAACAGCCTCATTTAGAGATGAATCTACAACAGTGAGTGAAGAATTCATTAGAATAATTGTGCAACTTATCTAACATTCTTCAAGGCAGTTAGGAAAAAATATTCAGAAGACACTTCTTATTTTTCAAAATTAATGCATCTAGAACATGATCACTAATGACACATCCTCTTCACTAGAATGCTCTAATGCTCTTAGATGGCAGGCATGCATTCAACGAACATATTTGATGCACAACATAAAGTCAGTCTGCCAAGTCTTTGAAGCCATGTCCATGTACATTTCATTGGCTGGAATTACTTGCAGAAGCGGACAAGCACCTACAGCACATGTATCGTTTCTTTCTGCAGTACTGTCATCATGCTGTCATATACCACTGTCGCTAGGATCAAATCTGTTCGTAGTTAGAGGATATGAATTAGTATCTTTGTCTTATTTTAGCCTCTAATGATCTTTTTTCATTTTGCAAATGCAAACTTCTGACTCCTTTTTTTTTTTTTTCAGTTGTCCCTTTTCAGCTAAACCTAATGCAAATACAAAACGTCACATTTATTTGCATTACTAATATTTTAAAGTTTTTTACCAAAGTTTTTCTTCAGCATGGAGTTGATCAGATATTGAATGCTTATATTTTATGAGAGGTGTACATTTGACTATAGCAACTAACATAGCTAGAAATAACACATTCTTTTTTAGACCCATCACTGGAAGACGTGAAAGAATACTCACATGCTGAAAGTTTATTATTCAAAACAAATCCTTCAGATGCTTCACCTATTAGGTGGTATTGTGACTCCTTACAAACTTTGCCTAAAAACTCTTTATGGCACAAAATAGAACTGCCTTTTTCATTGCCTATATCTGCTGGAATATCTGTGTGATGGTTAGCCATATTAGAAAGCAAAGCTGAGGGCTTTTAAGGTCAAAGGTACAGTAAGACTTGGATAACAACAGGTAAATTGGAGAACTCTAATTTCAGCTACCTCTATAATAGAGCTTCCATTATTGTGCTGCTTCTCTTCCTCTTTCTGAGATACCTGACAGTATAGTACATATATTAGCATAATTTAGCCTTATGAGGAGAGAGTGGATAGTCTCTCAAAGGCTTCTCACCCTTGTACTTATTAATAAGAATCGCCATTCTTTGCCTTACTTTATTCTTACCTTATTAACAAAGAAATTACCTCTGCATTTCTGTTGCTGATGGTCCCTATATTTTCTTACCCCATTTTGTCCTCCACTACCTCAACAGTAATACATCCATAAAGATCTACATTCCACATGAAGTTATTTACTTGAAGTCCTCAATATTACAATTAATTTTTCCGCAAAAGAAGTCCCATTATTCCCAGAAATTTAGAACAATACTTCGAGATGTAAAGGAAATGTGGACAGAATACTCGATCCAGGAGGCAGGGCTTTGCTCTCCATTATGAGGTTTTGCAATAAAGAGACAAAGGTTTATTGAGAAGGCAACAGTCTAGGTCAGGTGGCCCTTCTGAAAGAGATGAGGGATGTCTTGAATCCAACTAAGATGACAAATTCTGCCTCAGTCAAACTATTTACTATTGAGAGTCCTATGTCATACAAGAAAAATGGTGTTTTTCTTAGTTTCCACTCTCCTCCTGCTTCTCAAATCTCTTTAGATAGTCCAGTTATTTTGTACTTAATTGCCCTGAGATCTAAAGTACTTAGCCTCTGGCATGTGAACCAAATATTGTTCCTAAAGGCTTTCCTTACTTTATACTCTGAATGTTATCTGTAGAGTACACTAGTAATTTTCTAGTAAAATATGCCCTTTGAAATAAGTAGCATGAGAAAAGTGTGGAATCTTGTCCACAACTTAGGGAAACACAAAAGGTTTGGGTTTCTGGGTTTTTTTTTTGTTTTTTTCCCCTCAAAAAACCTACCCAAATCTATTTTCTTGCCATTGCAGTCGCCACAATTCTTGCATGTATTCCAGTGTTCTCACAAAGGGAGAACCTTGTTCTCTTTCACTGCCTGATGACTTCCGTCACAACTGTGCAAAGTGTTATTCCATTTTTGTCTCCTCAGTCCTTAAATTCTTCCGGTTTTACAGCATTGCCCCACTTCTTGCAGATGTATCTGTCTACAGTCTTCCTTCAATAATGTTGGCTTAAAGAACAAAAATCTTAGGAGACTATTGTTCACATCAACCCTGCACATGCTGATGTGAGAACAGTGTAAAATAAGGAGATAAATATACTTTGGTTATGTGCTTTTGATGTGGCACTTGCAGTTTTTGTGGACTTTTTTTCTAGTAGGAAGTAATTCTGTTTGACTGGTATGAACATGTTTCTTTACTTATTGCAATCAGACAAGGACAACGTATAAGAGAAGATTTTCACTAGCATAAATGTCAGCCTAAGGGCTAATTCCTATATAATGTCAAAAGAAGATGGATGTCCAAATGCCATTTTGTGCTACTTAAAATATCTCCATTTGTTAATACCCATATTTTAGGTGCTTAGACCTGTGTGCCTGTATGCACGTAAGCATAATTATATAGATATTATATTAAATTCAGGGTCTTAATATGTTAAAACTAGACACCAAATGAGTTGTGACTAACATGAATTAAGTCTCTCTGACCACTGGGTGTCAATGTTGATGCATATTACATCAAGAAAGAAGAATTTTACAGGCAACAGAAAAAAATATTTCTAACTAGATAGTATGAACTGGGTTCACTGGGAAGATTTGCTTATTCCTTCCCTCCTACAGAATTGTTTGCTTATAGTAATTGGCTAATACATACATACATATCAAATTTTCCTGTGCTCATTCAGTATGTCTGTGGCATGATGAGGGACCCGGACAGGCTGGGGAGGTGGACCCAAGCCAACCTCATGCAGTTCAACTAGGCCAAGGTATTAACATCCTAAAACTTAAAATCTTTCAAAATTCATTAACATTTAAAAAACAACCAAGAAAATATCAATCTATTAACTGTCCCAATATGGCCAGCGATGTAACTGCCCCAGTTTACTCAAACATTGCTATTAAATGTATTTCAGTTCAATATAAGTTTCCCTTTAAACACACATTCTGAAGAGTATTATATCACTGATATAACAAGGAGTCGTTTCTCTTGATCTGACATAATCAAATAATTATCAAAACAATAAACATATATGTTGTAGAAACCCTTATATTAAAAAAAAACCTCAGAAAACAAAATGCAATAGGGCAAAGAGAAATGCTCAGCAAATTACTGCTTTCTTAGGCAATGCTAGATCTCCAAGTCAAATTACTTATTTTATGGAGAGCAGAGAAATGCCTTGTGCAAATTCCTGATAGCATTCAAGTCTCTATTTTTTTTCAGGAGCAAAATTCTAATTCTGCCATCATGACTCAGTGGAAATTCATTTTCTCTAACACTGCCTTCAGTCCCTTGAAATAAATCCTCAGAAAATTTCCAAGGACAATGTTTCTGTAATGCAGAAGTTCATAAGTTCTTGATTTTCTTCTTTTTATAACCCTGTGGAGCTAGTGTCTAACAGATTCTGCAGGATCTTGAATACACACTATTCAGCTGTTAACCCATATATAGATATACAACTCAACACTTTCATTCAGAATTCCCTAAGTGATTAAATCTGTAAAAATAACAAAGGGACATAATTAAGTGATTTTATTTTTCTATACTTTTCTATAGTCCTTTTTCTTCATAGTAACTGGGCATTATTCCTGTTTGTGGGTAGTCTCAGATATCTCCCCTTGTAAGAGTGCAGTACCTAGTTAGTCAAAATGCCTATATACCTCCGTAGGAGTTCCTGCCAAAAAGACCTCAGGTCTAGACTTCAATAAGTCTTTTTTAAAGAAAGGGCATGGTCATTGTAATTTAGATTCTCCACTGACTCTCATGAAAGACAATAATAGATATCAAAAGTCTGTCTCTATTTCACATTGTGCAGCTCAGGCAGCTTATTCAAGGATGTACATGAATGGGCAAGAGGTAGCAAGATTTGAGACACTACTCATAATATGGAGTCCAAGGATGAGATTCAGCTCACCTAACTGTATTTTTGCAACAGAGGAGTCTAGGCTCTCATCAGTGGAGTTTACAGGGTGATTCATCATCACCTGAAAATAAGCTTGTACCTCTGGTTAGCTTGGAAACTGTCTTAACTCCACTGAGTGAACCAATTCAGTTTTTACTGACTGTTACAGGAACCTAGACATGTAAATCAGATAAAAACATCTACATTTTAGGCACCAAAATTTAGGAGAGGTCAATTCCTTTCATACTGAGTGAGCTCAATCCTATCCCAGATGCCAAAACCAAGTATTTATACCATATTCCTAGCTGTGATTCTTTGTTTTGCTGAAGTAGTCTACGGATCCTCATCGCAATTACCCACACATGGATACGCAAAACATGGCATGCAACAGTTTCAGTGATATCTTCAGTATTCAAGTATACTGCAAACCTTGGTGTGAAATTCATCTTCCATCCACTGCAGTATGTCACATACACAGGTGTTCTCACATACCATGCTTCCACTCTGAAGGAGCTTAGAGTAGTAAGCGCAAGAAACATAGCTACATTTTCCTTCTGTCCCAATTCCTATGCATTAACTCATATTTAAGCTGTAGTATAATCCCATGGATGGGCGACTGCCTTATTAAATGATTCCAGGCAAACCATTTTTTTGTGCAGTCCTCCCTACTCTATTACTTCTTATGGCTCCATAGGCCGTAAACTTTGTGCTGTAATGCCTTGCACAACAAGTAGAGCAATGGGTCCTACTCTTATACAAAGATCCAAGTACTATAATAATAAATTAATTTGCTCCCTTCTCTTCAGGAAAGTGCAGAAGCCTGTAGATCTTTGATGATTTTCTCTTAAATATCAGATATTCTGCTGCATTAAGCAATAAGTAACTAGTAAACAATTTCATTTGACCTTTCTTTGCTTCTCACACTTTTCTTTCAGATTAAACATACTTTTCTTTAATCCAAATGCTTCAAAAAATATTGAAACACAAGAGGGAGATTATTATAATACACCATAAACCTCAATGCTACTTTATTTCATACTATGAAAAGAGAAATTTCTTATCATAAAACTGGCTTTTCTCATATGTAAAGAGAATACTGCAGAATATACCGATTAGAATATTGAATCTTACTGAAAAAGATTAAAACCCATGTAGTCAAAGTTAGCAACAATAAAAATACATGATCCTACTTTATTTTGAACCAATTTTGTAATTGTCTTTTCTTTTCAAATAAGAACACTAGTCTAATAATTGCTCTACAGGTTCACAATAAAGTCTGTGAATTCTGAAAAAAGTTTATCTTTATTTTCAGTGTGTTACATTAAAATTATTTTCTGCTTTAGAGATACATAATGAGGGATAGACTTTAGGTCTGAATGCATTTTTGACCAGCAGTTCACCTGGATCTTTGACTAAGCACCACATTTTACATCATTTTAATAGAGATTTTACACCTTAGAAATTGAGCCTACAGTTTGCAAAGAAAGGAACCTTAAAACTATGTTCCTACAGATCTCTATTTGTCAGATAAATAAGTGACTAAAGTCTTGCAGCTACTATTAACTATAGTGGGATTGAGACAAACATTTCAATTAAGAAATTTATTCATGCCAGATGTCGTTATTTGCATTATATTTATAGAGGTAAGTACCTGTCTGTTAAAACGTGAGTGATCACCCATATAGCTTTACAAAAGGCCAAAGGCAATTTTAAATGAATTTATGTTATATAGTCATCTACAGCATTAAACAGAAAGAGCAATGCAGATACCTGTCTGCCTTGCTGTCTTTCCTGTGCAATAAAAACAGTGGCTGAATGTTCCAATAAACTTTGAACAGTTATTTTTAAATTCATCCCATTCTCTCACAGGCTATTACAATACACACATACACCTAAGATTCATGAACCAAAGAGAAAAATATAATTCAGAGGAATATGAGGAAGTACTTGCTATGATAACTGGAACAAAACGTGCTGCCAGTTGTTTTCTCCAGTTCCCTTCTCATCTTTCTCCAGATCTTGGGTTGGTTAGTTTTCAGGGTATCATTTCTAAGAAGCAGATGATACATCAGACATAAGAAGAACATCTATTTGATGTTCAAGTGCAGAAGTAGCCTGGGTTAACGCTGGCCAGAATAGAATGGCTGGAATATAAAGATATTTTGTGGACCAATTTCTCCCAGTCTTTCTCTATCAGATCACATGCATGGAGAACAGCCCTGATACCTCTGGTACAAGTTTTAAGAAAATGTCTTATTCATTTTGATGCTCTAGTCCAGCTGTGATATCGTATTCTATGCACACAACATCTGAAAGATCAAGTTCAAACACCACTATAGGTATATAAAATTCTTTGCACAATTTATTTACTTGAGCCACTGACTAGATAAATTCTTGTGCTTCTTCCTGCAATGGCTGTTCTTTAAGTATACCTATCCTATTTTTATACTATTCTGGAAGCAGTACCTGCCCGCCATCTAGCAGAAAGACACCACAAAGCCTGTTGTAGATAGCTACTGGAAATTTTTAAATGTCCTATCTGGTATTTTTCATTTATTTCAAATATTTGTCAATAAACATTTTCCTTCAAGGGGACTGATCAGTATTATGAGCTTTTCCACACAGAGGGAAGATAGATTCAAGGAAAATTGTTCACTGCAGTCAACCCTAAATACTAAATAATATCAGTTAAAAAAACTTCAGTAAGTAAACAGAGTCAGATTGTAAAGTGGGAGGAAATTATCATGGAAATGGTTAGATTTAGTATGATTTGTTTTAATTCTTCCAGATAACAGGTATGTTAAGACTGAAAATTATTTTTGAGCGAGCCCGTATTTTTAAAAATTGCTATGTTAATATATGAAAATTACCAGAAAATGTATCTCACACCAGTTCTCCATTACCTTAAAAGTCTTGCTTATTCACTATCACTACCCAAAATTGCATTTTTATTTTGTAATTCTGAAATTGTGTTGAAAATGTTCTTTTGACAAAAAAAAACCCAAGGCATTTTATTCACAAATGTGTGAGTTAATACATTTTATGGCCTTTTACTACAAGTTTGCAATTAAATATTTACCTCTTGATGCCAACTTCCATCTCTCCAGGGAAAGTTTGTCATATTTTCAAAATATCTTTTTTTAGCCAAAAAAATTGAGCAGATAATATATTTCTGACTAATAATATGACTGTAAAACTTTCAAGCATTCTTTATATTTTCTCCAACAAAGAAAGGTTCAGAAAAAAAGACATCCTGACTTCACTATTAGTAGTATCATTGTTAGTGATAAATATGAAGGTTGATTTGCTAGAAAGAAAAATATGGCCAAACTATCCCTGTGCTAGCTGATAAGAACAGGATTGAGTTTACAGACTTTCAGCAGCAACTAGGAGCCCTAGTGACAGAACAAAACTGTGTTATGTACCTTGCTGTAAGAAGAGCATAAGGCATCTTCTCCTGTTGTAGAGAGTTAGCAGGTAACAGAGAGGAAGAATGCAGATCTTTTTCAGAGTGCTTCTCTAGCTAAGGTTTTCAGCTTTAGTCAGGTCAAAAAGAGAAGTTGAGCACAGAAGAATCAAGCAAAATTGTGGAAAAGGGGAAACATAACCCCTATTTTCAAAAAGGGAAATAAGGAAGACCCAGGGAACTACAGGCCAGTCAGTCTTACCCCTGTGCCTGGCAAGATCATGGAGCAGATCCTCCTGGAAACTCTGCTGAGGAACATAGAAAACAAGGAGGTGATTGGTGACAGCCAGCATGGCTTCACCAAAGGCAAGTCATGCCTGAAAAATTTGGTGGCCTGAAAAATGAAGGGGTTACAGCGGCAGTGGACAAGGGAAGAGCAACTGATGTATCTACCTGGACTTGTCCAAAGCATTTGACACTGTCCCACACGATATCCTGCTCTCTGAATTGAAGAGACATGGATTTGACAAATGGACCACTCAGTGGATAAAGAACTGGCTGGACGGTCGCACTCAAAGAGTTGTGGTCAACAGCTCAATGTCCAAGTGGAGACCAGTGACGAGTAGCGTTCCTCAGGGGTTGGTACTGGGACTTGTACTATTCAACATCTTTGTTGCGGACACGGACAGTGGGGTCGAGTGCACACTCAGAAAGTTTGCTGATGATACCATGCTGTTTGGCAAGGTAGACACACTGGAGGGGAGGGATGCCATCCATAGGGACCTGGTGACCAGAAGCTCAGCATGAGCCAGCAATGTGCAATCGCAGCCCAGAAGGCCAACCGCACCCTGGGCTGCATCAAAAGAAGTGTGGCCAGCAGGTCAAAGGAGGTGATTCTGCCCCTCTACTCCACTCTCATGAGGCCCCACGTGGAGTACTGCATCCAGCTCTGGAGTCCTCAACATAAGAAAGACATGGACCTGCTGGACCGTGTCCAGAGGAGAGGTACAAGGATGATCCGAGGGCTGGAGCACCTCTCCTAGGAGGAGAGGCTGAGAGAGTTGGGGCTGTTCAGCCTGGAGAAGAGAAGGCTCCGGGGAGATCTTATTGCGGCCTTCCAGTACCTAAAGGTGGCCTAGAGGAGAGCTGGGGAAGGACTTTTTACTAGGGCATGTAGTGATAGGACAAGGGGAAATGGCTATAAACTGGAAGAGGGCAGGTTTAGATTAAACATTAGGAAGACTTTTTTTACTTTGAGGGTGGTAAGGCACTGGAACAGGCTGCCCAGAGAGGTTGTTGAGGCCCCATCCGTGGTGGTGTTCAAGGCCAGGCTGGATGTGGCCTTGGGCAACCTGGTCTAGTGGGAGGTGTCCCTGTCTATGGTGGGGGAGTTGGAACTTGATGATCTTCAAGCTCCTTTCCAACCTATACCATTCTATGATTCTATGATATTTAAGAAATGATGTAGCTAGAAGCAGTGACAAGACATGATCATTCTGTTTTATGTAACCACAGAATATAAACAAGCTTAGAGTTGATTCCTCTCCTTAGAAACAGGATGGTAAATTAAGTGCATCCACTTAACATATTTGTAAAATGACAGCTTTATGCTAGTCATTACATAATAATAACAGGAACACTCATATTTTTGCTGAAGGACCTACCTTCAGAAAAGATACACAGACATGCATTCCCTTTCAATCAAACATCTAAAGCACAAGGGTGATTTAGCGATAATAGGCTGTGCCACGTTTTGGTATTTCTTCACATCGTAAGGTTTATTAGGATCTCAGCAGTAAGTATCTTTTCTTTCCTAATGGAACATAAAATTATACTACTTATGTATATCTTTCATGAAATATTTATAATGCACCATTTGGTTTGTGATTCATTTTCAATAAAATTCCTTTAAAATCAAGCACTTTGCTTTTTTTCTGGAACTGACTCCACTAGTTCCCAGCTCAGGTCTGGAGGTCAAGAGTGTCTGGTGCCAGCTGGCTTTGTACTAGGTCTTTGCATAGCTTGGCACTTGAATTTGTATGAGAAATGAAGGCTAATGCTCTGACCTTCTGACTCAGGCTCAGAAGTAGGCACTGCTCTTTCCTTTCTGATCATGGGGGAATTTCAGGGCACACAGCCACTTTGAAAAAAATGATAAAGTAGATTTTCTGTATGATGATGTCAGCATAAACTTTGCCTTATTTTGGTGTGATTGAGTTATATTATTGGACACCAAGCAGTGTTGCCCATTCAGATTGTTCAGTGTTTGTTAAAAGCTACGCAAAAAAGTTCTTTCAGCAAGCAACACTTCACTAGGAAGCCACTACTTCTGCTCTCTAGGTTTAGCACCTATGATGGAAAGAATAAAAGTCAAAACCCCCAGAAACATCAAGCTTTTGATTAGTTTTCTAGCAAAGTCCAAAGATATTCCGCCATAAATCCCTGTCACACGTTACTTTTTTTCACCCACAGGCTGAAGTCTTTTGTGGGCAGGTAATAGCCATTTGTACTTGTGCCAATGTTATCCTCAAGCTCTTCATGTTTAATGTTGAGCTTTTACAAAAAGCACCCACATTCCTGTAAAAGCCTTAACTCTATCCATTCGTGTATCATATTTGCCTTTATCATAGCTATTTTTGTGACTAATTATTCCCGTAAAACTCACTACATCTTGTGCGTCTTCTAACAGGAAAAGTTAAAGTTATTTCTTTTCTCATTAGAGCCACATATGGGAATGATAAACATAAGAACACATGAAAAAAGGTATGAAAACACCACAATTTGCATCATATTTGGTATGAAAGTGTAATAACTTACACATTCTTGTATATTTGGATGTGGTACTACTGTTTGACAGATTTCTCCAGTAGGGTCATATATTTTTTTGCTGCTGACTTGACTGCATGGGTTTTAATCTTCTCCAGTAAGATTCAGTATTCTAACTAGTATATTCTGAAGTAGTCTGCTTACATATGGGAAGAGCCAGTTTTATGATAAGAAAGTTCTCTTTTCATGAACTATATTACAAATTGTATCTCTTTACATGTATTGTAATAGCTTGTGAGATCTCGGTGCTGAATGGACTGCATGAAGCTATGAAGCTTGAGATGAATTTAAAAATTGCTGTTTAAACTGACGTTATCAGTTTAACTTAAGGTATGTTTCTTTCCCCATTTTCTGAGAGCTAAGAGCATGTGTATGGACAGCTTCCACTGTTGAGGTGTTGAGGTGGATTAGCGTGACCATATGCCTGTGACTTGAAATATTATGTAATAATTTGGAAAAATCTCTTCCTATCAAATTCTTTAGTTTTGTTTAAAAGTAAATGGGATGTTATCTTCCCCTTCTATATAAAAGTTTTAAAATGTATTGTATGTCTGGTGCCTTGACTAACATTTTGCTCTGATGATAATGTAATATTAACATTAACTCACTGCTATATGGATATACTCTTACTTTGATTTGGTTACGGTCTAGTTTAATCTCACTTCAACAATAAGCACCAAAAGTAGTTTCCTTTCATGCTATGCTTGCTTTAGCGTTTTTTTTTTTTTATTTATTCAGCTTTAATAAAATCTATAAAAGGGTACCCCGAGTTATAGTGCTTTCAAATAGCAATATAGGCCAGAGCCCATAGTGAATTTCAGCATGTTTAATTAGGGGAAAAATCTCTTCCTATCAAATTCTTTCTTATCAAACCTATTTGATCCACTCTAAAATTAGTCTTAAGTTTCTTACAAAATCTCACACTGCAGCTGTCCACATTGTACCTGTTCCTGTGAAAAAAAAAAACAGCTTGTACTCTCCAGCAATTTGAACAGATTTGAATAAGAGAAAAATATTTAACAGGAGAAATTATTTATGTTTGGTTTTCCCTCTCAGGGGGGAAAGAAGTATTAATGACTTGTGTGATGAAACCTTTCCAGGAAGTGATCAATTAATTTCCTTGGACTTGATGAAAACTAGAGGCCTGCCCGAGTCTTGCAATAGCCCTTAGGAAGATAAAATTTTATTAGCTAATATCTCAGTTACTATTCTGAGGCACTGTTCTACAGGTGCCTTTCTATTCCTTTAACACACATGTAAGAACCTGTTTTCCATACATAGTGCATAGTCATTCTATTGCTTAGTCGTAATTACTGAGGCTCAGGAAAGTTGTTAGGTATTAAGACCACATGAAGCTCAGATCTTGGAATCTAGTGTAACTTATGTGTATGCATGTAGAAGCTTTCATTTCAAAGTATTTCAGATGCAGGCTTTTCTTTTTATATTGCCTAAATGTGTCAAGTAAACACAATCTGATTTTTTCAGTGCAGAGATATACTTACACTTTAAACACTCTGAATCTTCTAAAAATAAAGCAAGCTATATTTAAAACAAAACCAAAAAGATTCAGTTATGTTTTAGAACAACAAGAAACAATTTTTCATAATTATCAGCAGTGACATTAAATTCCCAAGAATAAACAGAATAAACACAGAAGAGCTAAGTGAGGGAAAAGCAAATGCTAATGTTAATTGAGAACTGAAAAAAATGATTGAGGCTTGAACTTTGACTTTCTTGTTTTCCCCTTCTGATGATATTTCTAAGCCTCATTTGCTAAATTATGATGCCTAGATAAAAAATGGAATTATATACATAATTTATGTATGCTTTTTCATTGCTGGAGCATATTTCAAGGAAGCACATGGAGTTTACTGTATCTTTTAAAGAAGAATTGTTGTGCAGCGTAGTTTTTGGAAGATTCTGTGCTAAGAACGTGTGGTTTTGGTTGCTGTTTGACCTAGTGAAAGCTGTTTTGTTTTTATCAATTTCAAGGCCTATAATCGTAAATATATCATTGCTTTATCTAAAAACCAAAAGCAATGCTTGTTTTCATACTTTGTGATTATTTATTCTCTGATTTCAGTAAGTTTTACTGCTGCAGATACCTTTGTCTTGTTTTCAAATTTTCTTCAATCCTTTTTCTTTCCAGACTTCAATACCAGGAGGAAAAAGTAATTTGAAATTTTCATCAGATTATCAGTTTTGGTTCAAGTTTTTAATTACTTTTTGCAATTATAAATAAATTTGAACTCAGGAAATAAGATTCTAAAAATAAATACATAAATTCCACTTAAATCCAAATTAAGGTTCAGGTCCTAACTTTGTCCACAATCCTTTTCATCCCACATGAGAGTACATTAATTGCCAGCATTTTATATCTTTATAGGCTAAACTCCCACTTTTTTCATAATAAACATCAGGAGGACAGATTTTCATCCTATGTCTACTGAAGTCTACAGTGGCTACAATGTACCTCATTTCAGAGAAAAGCTGAGTCTCTAGGAAAATACTTGAAAGACTCCTCTCAAGAGCTCTCTTTCATTGTTTGTCCTGTCCAGAGGAGAGGTCCTCCCTCTCATGTTCCTGCTGCCTACCCTTGCTATCTACCTAGCTTCAAGCCATTAATCATTCATTCCATTCTGCTAGGTGCAAAACCTGCAAGCAGCCCACCTATTGCATTTGTCTTTGATCTTTGAGCCTTTTTTTCTCAGCACTTTCCATAAACACATCTCATCCTACATTTCAGATAACCTTACTTTCCCTGTCACTAGATCTTGCTTTGTTTCTTAGTTATAATCCTGCTCTTCCAAGTCAGGCAATTACTTTAAATATGCAGCATTGTTATGGATTGAGCAGCTGTTCCAGCTTTGCTTGTGTTCCGGCTTCTTGCTACCGTTGACTTTTTTATATAGGCCTTCCCAAAGTATTCTCTTTTGACAGTAGAAGATCAATCATGCATTCATGCACAGATATCGGAGACTGCAGTCATTCTGAGCCTGCATTTGCTTAGCTTTATAGCCTGTTCTTTTGTTACAACCTGCTTAAGGTCAGACTGTGATTTAGCTCTTTCCTATGGAATACTGGAGTATTTTTCCTTAATAGAACTTTTTTACTTATAATATTACTACGCATCCTAAGAAACAAAATGAAACTGAGACCAAGCTTTGTTCTTCATTGTTTGACAAGGGATGCTGTAATCTCGGAAAAAATATCGCACCCTAAAATGTTTTGAGCATGCTAGACTCTTGCAAAAGATTCAGCAGAACCAGGCAATGGCTAGGGCAAGCAGGGCATCTACTCTGAGTGTCTATTTAAGGAGCACAGGCTACAGAAAAAAAAACACCTTCTGGATTTTACAGATGGTTCCTGATGCACAAAGGAACAAAGGATTCAGGCTCACAGTGATGCAGGGTAAGGAGGCAGCGGGCATGAGGGACCTCTTGTCAACTGAATGGAAACCTAAGGAGGGAGACATGCTCACAGGGTGAGAAACTGTGCCCTGGTATCAAATTAGCATACAGTGGCTCTGGCTGTGCTTTTATAATACAGGTTGTGCAAACTGCTATCATCCAACAACTCTCATCTTTGACTTTGTTCTATAGAGTCATAAATCTATTTTCATGGGATAATCTCTTTGCAGCATATACTCTTTCAAACATATAGCATATCTAAAGTGCAAGATCGCCTGTACTTTGTGAAATGCAGCTATGCTAAACCAATAAGACAAAAATTCAGCTAAGCGGAAGGACAACAGAATTAGAGTTTACACAAAATACACAAAAATGAAAAATAGAAATGGCAGCTATTCTAGACAGTAACCATGGTTGGTATCCTATGTTACAGCATCTTGTTGGAGATAAATAATTACTCTGACAACAGCAGTGTAGAATTCATCCTACAATCATAACTTTAGCCATCCACTTTAGATCATAATACATCATAATTTACAAATGCAGAACCACTAGAACAAATTATCTTATTCAAACATCACCACCCTACTCTGCTCTTCCACTCTCTCCTTTGTATTCCAAGTCCCATCTCTTTACTTGAATGGCAAAGCAATACATTTTTTAATTGCATTAGCCTTAAGAACCCAAGAGAAAGCGAGCTAAGTTTTCTTTTCTCTCAACAAGTATTGGCAGGCTTATGAACTGTGTGGCAGGTCTTAAGAATAAATAAGAACAGCTCCACTGAAATTGGTAATGTCTGATGATTTATACCCACTGAGGACCTGAACTGGATTACAAATTGCACAGTCATTTCTGTCCTTAATTACAGTTATGCCACCTTGCTGCAGAATGAACTACAGGTGGAGCTTAGGGTCTAACTGAGCTTACAGAATATTTATGGGTGGTGATGATGCATTAAAAGGAAAGGATTTTGCTTGGCTTTCATTTCCATTTGAGCTTTCACTTAGAATATGAATGCTTGTTTTCTAACTTGAACTATGGTAGTAGAATTTTTAGGAATCTTCCACTGAAACAATGAACTTCAATACTGGAAACGTAACTTTGTGTTTAAGATGCAGCTGTGCCTTTCACTTGTTTTCAAATATATTTGTTAGCAAGTATCTCAAAACAGTCTTAAGAAATTCCAATTACTTTACACTTCTGTAGACAAACACTCCAATAAGAAGTTCCCTGACTAGTATTAAAACTAGTGAAGAGCAAAAAGATGTTTTCTAGCTGGAATTGTACAGAACAACTGGAATTGTCAGGGAAAGCAAATATACCTTAAACACCTTGAATAAGGGCAGTGATTAACTGTACTACCACTATTATGTTCATCAATGTTCAATTTGAACTTAAACTGAAACAAGTGAAGTAGAAAGCTGCTGGCATTATCAGAAATAAAGTGTGTATTATAGTTGAAGAGGACAGCAAGCTTGCTCAAAAAGAGACTGGCAAAGGAGCAACAAAAGAATCCTGTGTGTCTGCTGGAAGGCTCAACATTTAGGAGAAAGACAGCTATGCGAGCTAAAAAAACAGCATGGGAATAATATCAAATGTTTATTAACTAGAATAAATTTAGCCTGGAAAACTGGAAGATGTTTTAACACAGAAGTTCTAGAAGTGCATTCCCATAGGATTAGTTACGGAGAAAAAGCTTTGCTCCCTTTAAAATTTATAACAGGATTATATGATTCTGTCTGTGGAAGTAGAAGATTGCCTTAGATACACAGAAAACCCCATTAGCTTAATGCTTCTAATTCATTAAAAATTCTAAAGGTTTCTGAATTTTTAAAGCGAAATAAGTGGAGAATAAATGGCACAGGTATCAAGTCCAAGGGGCAGTAGAATTTTTTTTTTTTTTGCATTATGTGGACTACAGATAGACTAAAAATTGTATTTTTTTCAATATTGTTTAAAAAGATTAAATAAGACTATATTTGTACTTACAAATAATGACAGAAATATCTACTGATTCAAAATTAATACTTCATTACAGAACTACAGAAAATAATCTAATTTAAATGTATAATGACTTGACCTCTTTATGATCTAGGACTTTAGAAACCTAGGAGGAAAATACCTTGTTGTGGTAATTCCAGTACATCTTTTCACAACATGTCATTTGTGTATACCACTGAAACAATTATCCTTCTAACAGGAAAGGTTATAGTTATTTCTTTTCTCATTAGAGCCATATATAGGAAGCACAGACATTAGCAACAAGAGCACATGAAAAAAGGTATGAAAACACCACAATTTGCATCAAATTTGGTATGAAATTTTGGCTTCCTCTTTTATCAACTGAACTCTTTATTCATAGAATCACAGAATCATTATGGCTGGAAGACTTCTAAGATCATCAAGTCCAACTGTTATCTAACTCTACTGGGCCCACTTCTAAACCATGTCCCTGAGTACCATATCTAGACAGCTTTTAAATACATCCAAGGATGGTGATTCAACCACTTCCCTGGGCAGCCTGTTCCAGTCTTTGATAACCCTTTCAGCGTATAAGTTTTTCCTAATATCTAACCTAAACCTCCCTGGCACAACTTGACGCCATTTCCTCTTGTCCTATCCGTTGTAACTGGTGAGAAGAGACCAACGCCCACCTCTCTACAACCTCCTTTCAGGTAGTTGTATAGAGCAATAAGGTCTCCCCTCAGCCTCCTTTTCTTCAGACTTGACAACCCCAAGTGCCTCAGCCACTCCTCATAAGACTTACTCTCAAGACCCTTCACCAACTTTGTTGCCCTCTTCTGGACACGCTCCAGCACCTCAATGTCCTTTTTATACTTCAGTGCCCAAAATTTAACACAGTACTCAAGATGCAGCCTCACCAGTGCAGAGTACAGGTGGACAATCACTTCTGTAGCCCTGCTGGCTACACTATTCCTGATGCAGGCCAGGATGCCATTGGCCTTCTTGGCCACCTGGGCACACTGCTAGCTCATGTTCACCCAGTTGTCAATCAACACTCCCAGGTCCTTCTCCACCAGGCAGCTTTTCACCCACTCCTCACCAAGCCTGTAGCTTTGCATGGGGTTGTTGTGGCCCAAGTGCAGGACTCGACACTTGGCCTTATTGAACCTCATACTATTGGTCTTGGCCCATCGATCCAGCCTATCCAGGTCCCTCTGAAGAGCCCTCCTACCCTCAAGCAGATCAACACTCCCACCTAACTTGGCATCATTTACAAACTTACTGAGGGTGATCTCAATCCCCTCATCAAGATCCTTAATAAAGATATTAAACAGGAGTGGCCCCACTATTGAGCCCTGTGGAACACCACTAGTGACCAGCCACCAACTCCATTCACCACCACGCTCTGGGCCCAGCCAGCCAGCCGGTGTTTGATTCAGCAGAGTGTATGTCTGTCCAAGCCTCATTATTCATTCCTTTTATGGACCTAATTATGACGGGTTTAACCAGACAGAAAATAGCATAGTTAAGTGATATAGGGTCTCAGCTTTAATTCAGAAAACCAGAAAATTTCTTCTGGCTGTACTGTGTGATGCTGACCAAATTACTTTATCCTTTTATTCTCCAAAATACCCAAATGCAAGACAGACATGAAAACATTTAGATACAAACTGTGGGATCAAGAGATATAAAGCACTCCCTAAGAGTAAAACATTTTTACTTCCTTATGTTCATGGAGCTTTTCTGTTGCATTTGGCTCTTCCAGAGTACTTTGGGGCCAACCAGAGTTAGCCTTTGCTGTTAGAGTATACTAATTAGTAACAAACTATATGGGAAGATAATGGTTTAAATAACCCAGTTTGAAAGACTGAAAATGCATCTTGACTGACAAGAAATGCATAGTAGCCCAACTACTATAGAGCCACTGACATTATAAAGACTATTAGCAGCAGGACGCGTCACCCTATAGTAAATACTTTTAGCATACAGGAGTATAGTTGTAATGACTTTATTGGAGCAAACTTCCAAGTCATGATTCAAATGTTCCCATGCCATCCGTGACCCAGAAGGGCAGCTCCATGTGTTTCTAGACAATTTTTTTCTGGCTTTTGAAGAGTTAGTTGGTTAAACCTGCATTTTTCATTCATGTCTGCCTTTCTGCTTAATCATTATGCCAAATGTTTTCTGCATACACTTTTGCTTGTTCTTCTTTATTTTGCAGTATTACTGCGCTTAACTTCTGCTGCTCTTAAGTCATGGTTTGTAAGCCAACAGCTGAAATCACTTTCAGGTTGTTTGGCATAGCTCTGACCAGGAACACTCAGGACTATAGTTAGGTAAGGGAGATGCCCTCTGGACTAGACAATGGAAACACTTCAGCAATACAAAATTCACAGAGAAAGTTTGTATCAAAAAACTGCCTAAGACACACCATTGACTGCCCCAATTTTACATGGTTCAAACACTGAAATATACTTTGTCTGTAGTCCTTTTACAAGCAAGTAGATGTATGTTGGCCTGTTTGATTAATGGTTGGGTAAGTGTTTGAAAACAGACCTTATATTTTGAAAATATGACTTAATTTGAGTTAAAATGTTCTGCTTATAATTAATTTGCACATATATACAGCATATAATACTTGACATATATTGTCTGCATTGTGATTAAAATTCCATTCCTGTTCCTTCCTGAAATGCTCTGATGCAGTGAAGTCAATTTTCAATTTGCTTAATAGCAAAATAAAAAAATTCAAAAGCTTTACAAAGGGGCAACGGCCTGGAATGGAATATTAGAAAACAACTATTTTTTTTTTATTTTCCTAAACTTTTGTTGAATGCTTTAAACAAAACCTATATTACAACCAACTGTCATTTAAATAGAACCTACAGCAATGCAAACTTACCAGGGTATTTTCTCTGCAACATTAAAACTTTGAACAGCTTGTGCATACAGTTCCCACTGATAATAACTGGGCCAAACAAGGCAACAATAAAGATTTCTGAACCTTAGGTACATCTAAAACAACATCCCAAGTATGAAAGCTTTGTACCATTAAAGATAATGGCAAAATTTTTCATTACTTCAAAACAGATGATAATTCATTGTCCAGAATATATATGCAGTGATACATGGATACATACAAAATGGACAACAATTTTTGTTTCATCCTGTCTTCCTTAGTATATGTATTTGAATACCAGCCCTTTAACTGTAGGAAAGAAACAGATTAATGCAGTACAGCTAATCATAAAAAAGCAGTTCCTATGTGCTGTAAAATAAATATCTGCTAACAGGTCCAGGTCAGATAAAAAGAAATAAGAAGTCAAACTTATCAGAAAATTCCAGGGTTTTGCAGGACTTTTATGATGGAATACCTTTTAAATGGGCTGGGCCATTTTGACAAAAGGAAAAAAGTTTGGTAGGATATGTTTATTTCAGCAAAATGTTTATTTTCAAAAAGGAATTGGGGAAGAATCATGGGAAAATCCTTGCACTAAAGCTGTAAGCCACCTAGGCTAACTTCTCCAACATGGAAGAAGTAAATTTCAGTATAAATATTATACTGAATATAAAAATAATATTATATTGAAAATAGATATATTTATAAATATGAATTTCATATTTAATAAAAAAATCACCATCACTGGAAAATAAAAAAATGTACAAAACAAAGTAGAATTCTTTTTGCATACTGAGCTGAAAGATTTTGAGCAATTCTGGGTTTTGTTTCATTCTGTAAAATGCGTTGTTGTTATTCAGTTCTGGAAAACTGTAGAAAGCACAGATTTTCTTCCAAAATATGAAATTCCATTGTTGACGAGCTCTAGTCATTAGCAATAATTATCTCCATATTATTTTATGCATAATGTCTTTAAAATGTGCTGCCCAAATGTTTATTTTTTTATTTATATCTAATCAGCTAAAATATCCATACAGCTTGCTTTGGAAAGATCCACTGAACTTTTTTTTGAAAATAATATGGGCCAGCAGATATTCACTTAGTCAATTTTCAGAAAGCTTTATGAATCAGAAACACTGGCATTTCTTAAATTACTGGGTGCCTGACTTAGCACAATCTGTCATTGGTTAAAAAACAGAGAAGTGATAAAATCCCCTTGGTGTTGTTTGGAACAGGGGCAGATGGCTCCCATCTCCCTGAAGAAGTTTTATTTTGTTTTCCTCCTTTTCTCTTAAAAGAGAAACTGGGTAACACTGTGACAAAAACATATTACACAGAATAAAAAATTTAGGCACTTTATGAGAAACTGACATACTGTTTTAAAGCAGAATAGTACTTTCTTGGGAACAGAAGTGTTTATAGGATTATAAAATGCCTGGGATAACACCAGGATATATATACCTAAAATATTTACAAGCAAAATATCTTTCAGACTTTTGGGGGGGCGGAACCCTAAAAACAGATTGTCACTAATATAAGTAACAAGCAGTGCTGAAATCTTTGAAGCCCTCACAGTTTTCTACTGCATTTTTCTATGATTATGGAACGACCTCTCATACTTTCACTAACATAGATGAAAACCAGAGTTACATAGGACTATCACTGTATTTCCCCGGAATTTGCTAACAAGCACAGACATGGAGAAATCTGAGAATCTTTGGTTCTGTTCTGGGCTCAGGAAAATCAAATTTTATGGTGGGAATAGACTCAGTTCTATTTCCTGATAAAAACCCCCACATATCACTGCTTTCTGTTCATATTCTTTGTCTCTGTGTTTCTGCACAGTTTCAAACTTCCCTAGCCACTCAGTTCATCACATCCTCACCTGTTACTTACAGCTGGGCTCTACTGACAGCTAATCTTTTTCCTTCAAATTTCCCCATCCAAACTCTTTCTCTTCATGGCCCCAGCAGGTTCTGTTCATCTTCCCTCTATGTAAAGTCTTCTGCATGGCACACCTGGAAGCAGAGCAAAGGTAGTATCTCTGTTTCAGTGTCAACTGCGCTCTGCAGTTACTGCAGACAGGTAACAAAGATAATAGTCCTGTTTAGAGTGGGTTGGACAGGAGACTACCCAGTGAAAGAAGTCCTGATTTTCAACTAGATTGTAAGGGAACTAGATTGTAAGGGAAAAATCTTTCTTTTCCAT